>NC_051157.2:193354780-193654780 GCF_013339745.2 Dermacentor silvarum | reverse complement strand
TGATGAGTGTCCACTTTACTGTGATTAGCACTGAAGAAATGTATCAACACTATGCCACTGCCGGGTTCCTCTTTAACGCTTCCCTCTGGACATGCAGCACCACATAGTGCTGCCGTAATGTCCCTTTGTGGCACGTGTGTGAACATATATTTTAACAAGATTGTGGAGAAATACGACGCGGGTTTCATTTTGCCCAGCACCAGACAAATTTTTATTTTTTTATATTGAGGAGTGGCAAGCACCCAGTGGCACATCCAGTGACCCAAGTTGGCACCGAAAAGTTTAATTGAAGACCGGCACATAACCCAGTTAAAATAACTAGTGACCCAAGTTGGTGTCAAATAGCTAATTGAAGGGTGCCATTTACCAAGGAACGCATACCTAATAACGCTTCCTTGCGGGCTAGTTGGTGACCCGTTCTTCAAACTGTTACTGCTGTTAAACAGATCACGTGTTGAACTGTTTTTTTTCCCTGCGTGTATATGTGCTGTAACAGTTTGAAGGACTCGCACATAGTGACTCAGGTTGGTGCAAAACAGGTTTATTATAGAAGCCTGGCACATAAACCATCACGCATCCCAGCGACCCAAGTTGGTGTCAAAGAGGTTTATTTAAAAGCGGCACATACCCAATTCACATATGCAGTGACCAAATTTGACAAGAGGTTCGTTCACACGTGGCACATACTTTCATATACCCAGTGACATAAGTTAGGATGAAGGATGTTCATTGAAGGGCAGCACATAAACAGTGACATATCCCAGTGACACAAGTTAGTGTGAACAGAGTTAACTGATCAGCGTCGCCTACGAAATGTCACAAATCTCTGACACAAGTTGGCCCGAGGATGGGACAGCAGCTCGATGCTCGCCATTAGACCATGAACTACCCAGTGACCCGAATTGGCGGGCAAATATGTAGCCCTCAGAAACACCGTGAAGTGTGCTAATAATGGAAAGCCATTTTACATTTTTATGCAATGTAAACTTGGAACAGGACATGCAGCACTGTACTCAAGGTGGGCCACCCTTACAGGACTCAAAAACTGAAATGTTTTCTTGCAGGGCAACTTTCTATTGGCCATGTTGAAGTTCAGATACACGCATGACATTGTTTGTCATTGGCAGCAGATTAACTTAACACTTGGATATAAAACATACTGTTTAGCTGAAGCACATTTCTAAAAGAACATAGCTCACATCTGAAATAGCCTTTGCATGACTCAATAAGACGACATAAACATTTTCTTTTTCTGAAGTTTCTGGTGAAATTTGTGCTTGTTTTCTTACATGGCTCAGGAGTAACGCTAAAAATTTCAATTTTGATGCTTTACCTTTTCGTCCAGTTTTAGATACCAGATAAAAGGCAAGTTTTGGTAATAGTGCAGTAATCTTGGGCTACTCTTTGTTTGCTCTTGATTATTTCAACTTACCTGACTACATCTGAATATTCCAGATATTGCTTCCTTGAACTTTTGAACAGATTAACTCAATATCTCATGTTTGTTTGGGTCTAACTTATAAAGATACACTTGATCACGCGTCAACATTTTTCATGCACTTGATTTTTAGTAACCTTGAATTCTGCAGGTCCAGCAGCTTGCAAACATTGGGGGTCCAAGCCCAGAGTCTTGCACGCGCAGGGTTTTGAGAAGTGTGCTGTCAGACAAACTTGCATCAACATTCTCATGGCACGGACGAAAGGGGAAGAATGCCTTTGACTGTCTGCTTCTCTCCAAGTGCATTGTTGGTATGTATATATATGACTTTACATAACATAGTATTCGCTTGTCTTTTCATGTTATTTCCTTTTAGAATATATTTTATGGTCATTGCTGACATCACTCACTCTCGACATTATTTTAATACTTTTATATTTTGCGTACCTTACATGGAATATTTTAGGCCTCTATACAGCCCGCAACATCTACTTGTCATCCACGGTATCAACTTCCCCACACCATTTCTTGGCGCTCTTTGGCCATCTCTGGCCCTTGCGCCATAAAACCCCATATCATCATTTGCTTGTCATGCAGGCATTTTAACAAAGGATGTGGCAAATTTGAATTTTTGGCATTTTAAATATTGCTAGTCTTGTGAAGCTTGTCAATGCACAACAGGCAAGCTTGTGTTACTTTGTGTTTTGTCCATGCTTTCTAATTGCAGATGCTGTAAAGGTCACCCATAGATGTGACAATTTTGTGGTGGAAAGTGCAACCAAAGACTGGCTTCGTCATGCCCCGGCAAGATGTGCATCGGAAAAGGTAATTAGGAGCATTCTCGTTAGTAATTTTTTCAGAAAGCTATGTTATTTATTTTACCAGTGTGAACAATATTGCAGAAATTTGACGTCTGCTGTCATTGATAAGATTTACTGAGTCCTTGCAGCAGTTCACGCCGGAACCACAAGCACACAAATGTTTGACAGCGCACTTGGTGTTGTAGCTTAATGGAGTGCTAAAAAGAAATAATTTGAGGTGTGCTAGTAAGCTACCTATTTATAACACAAAAAAACCACTCATGACATTGGGAAATGCTTGATAAACTAGAATAGGCGCAACAACGAGACAAGAGGCAATGCTGCCTTAAACTTCCAGCACCAGCTCACCATGGTCTTATGGATGTTTACAGCATTTGCTTTTGGCCTAACAAAATTTTGTGGGTAAAGGTGGACTACTTTCTAGTCGAAAAAAGAGGAAGACTGAACTTCACAAGTTTAAAGAAATTTTACTGGGCTACAATGGCACAAATACGATGTCAACGTAATGTAGTGCAGCTAACAGTTTCAGCGTAAAATTTAAAAAAGCGGAGCTTTCACATATTGTCCTCATTTCTAATAATCAACTTCTTACCGTAAAACTAACAGTTATTAGAGTTATTTGTCAGTTCAAGCTGACTGGGTGTATTTTAGGGTCCCTTTATGCATAAAAAAGTTATTGTGATGAGCTTCTCATAGCAGATTTTTCCTTTCCAAGTAGAAAACACGTCTGTACAAGAACTCGAGGTAGCTAAAAGTAATCTGGAGCCTACTGTGGCAACCCTCATAATTGTATATGTTGTTGTGTGACATTAAACTTCATCATTCTGTCGATGCCATGGGAAGTTTTATCCATGTCCTGTATCTCAGAAACACAAAAGCCACATGATTTTTATTTTTTATGGGAATCACTTCGATGATCCTGTTAATAAATGCCTAATGTTCTTATGTTTGCAACTGTAAGAACTGCAGCAATGCCGTTTTTTTTTCTTTTCTACTTGCAGTCAGCCAGCCATCCTTCCAGCCTGCCAGCTAGTGATCCAACCAGTGACTAGACGTGATTCAGCCATTGACTAGACATGTGATTCAGCCAGTGACTAGACATGTGATTCAGCCAGTGACTAGACATGTGATTCAGCCAGTGACTAGACCCGTGTCCCAGCCAGCGACTAGACCCGTGTCCCAGCCAGCGACTAGACCCGTGACCCAGCCAGCGAACTAGACCAGTGATCCAGCCAGCGACTACTAGACCAGTGATCCATCCAGCCAGCCCCTGCCACGGCATGAACATAAGTTGGGCGTGAGCTTCTTCGGCAGGTTGCTTTGGGAGAGGGTTTGTTTTTACTTTACTGAAGGCTTTACTTCTTTTAACTTGCTTCGCATTAGCTGGCACATTTTGCATGCACTGCTGAAGTAGTCACTGCACTTTTACTGCACCTTAAGCACTTTTTTCACTTCAGCTGCGCAAAAATTATGGTGCCCTGAATGCAAGAAGAGCATATGTTTTATTTAGTGAATGTTACTTGCAGTTGACTTTTTTAAGCTGGTACAGTGCCACTCTTTTTCTTGCTCTTCTGCTTTGGGATAGCTATCTTAGCAGCAGGTGTTGCACTGCTGTGGTTTTTGTAGTGTCCGAGCGTATTTGAAAACATCTAACAGTGCTTTCCATGATGTGACCATTATATTGATAAAGTTTACAATAATGTATGCGTGAAAGCTACCTTTGTAGGAGCTGGGATGGGAGATGTTTTAAAGGTCTCGTTATGGATGTTTTTGTGGTGGCACCTATTAAAAAATATATGTAGCCAGTCAGCTCACATTGTGAACCATTTTGAGGTTTTTAATCAACACAGAATTAATGTTCCACTATCTGAAAATACTGTCAGCTGTTGGACTTTTTAATTAGTGTTCTAGAATGTTCCATGTTTATTCTAATCTAATTGCCTAGCAACCAAGCTTGTGTATTTGGTCTTTTTTTGTCACATTGCATTGTTGCTTTAGAATAAGTTCTTCCTTTTACTTGTTTAGTCAGTTTTATCATACTTGTGATATTTTGTGATATCGTGCAATATCTTTAGTTTTAGCCTAGTCATAAAAAGTGCCTGTTAAGGCGAAGTCATGGCCAACATGCTTAACTCCGGAAATTTTCATTTTTATTCTAGTCTACTTTGCATTCGCCTGCATACGTGTTCTTTTTTTGTGATATTGCATGGCTGCTGTATCACACTTTATCCTCTCGTCATTTAGCCATTCCTAAAGTATTGTCTTTTGTGGTTATCCTTGTAGAAACATTTTGTAGTGTTTCATTGCATTCATTTTCTGCAACAAAATGTTAAACATTGAGAAGCGAGTTACTTCTTCACATAACCTAGTCATGACAAGTGCCTGTTATGGTCTGCCTGTACTCTTAATAATAATAGCAAGAGCCAACTTTTAATAATGTTAGTAAAGTGCTTAGTTGTGAATGTAAGCAAGAATCTGGTATCTTGTGTCAGCAGATCTCATAATGTCTCATCATGTATGTTCGACACATTACCATGTGTGATAGCCTTGCACTGGTCCTTGAATAAAAGAAAAAGAAGTTTACATCTGTGTTGTGCTTTCAGCGTAGCAGGCAGTGCAATGGTACTGCTTCTATGCCAGCATGTTTGGAACATTATTGCAGTGTATCTCCGATTCGTTTACTCATGGTGTTCTGTTAACTTGGATACAAACAAATACTTTAATGGTTTCATACTTTCATATCGCAACAATTTCATAAACACTCAGCCGGCCACTGGTAATGTGCAGTACTAAGAGAACACATTTTTATGGGCCTTTCTATAATTTTGGGGGGAGCCGCGAACAGTGGTCTTAAAACTCCAGTGGACATCTTATGGATGTCAGTGTTTTATGAATAGATATCTTTCAGATGTACATAACATCCAGCCTGAACATCCATATAACATACCAGGTTTGTGATCTGGATGCATTTTAGATTATCTATAGTACATCCGTGGAATGTCATTGGGAGAATGCTGGATATCCATTGGATATCTTGAACGTCCAAAACCTAGCATCCTATAGACATCTTAGGGACATTCGTGGTTTACTGGGAAACTAACGACCGCGACCTCCGGGGGGAAGGTTTCCAACTGTCGAGACGCCGAAAAGACCCCCCAACCGCCGCAACAAGACGACATGCCGACGACGAGCAATGCCGACGAATGTGTTCGCGCCGACCTCAGCCTTTTTGTTGACGGACATCCCGTAACAGCCCTTGTGGACACCGGTGCTGATTTCTCGATTATTCGTCAAGAGCTGGTTGACCGCCTTAAAAAGGTGACGCCCGACGGTCTCTACGAGTTTAAGGTGCTACCTTTCGGTTTGTGTACCGCGCCAGCCACTTTTCAGCGTCTAATGGACACCGTACTTTCAGGTCTAAAGTGGAAAACGTGCTTGGTATACCTCGACGATGTGATCGTTTTTTCGGCTACATTTGAGGAGCATCTAACCCGGCTACAGGCTGTTTTCCAAGCCGTACGCTCTGCAGGCCTCACGTTAAAGCCTGAAAAATGTCATTTTGGCTTTAACGAACTCCCATTTCTGGGCCACGTCCTCAGTAGCGAAGGTGTCCGGCCTGACCCAGACAAAATAGCCGCGGCTACAAAATTCCCCACACCATCTAACAGGAAGGCAGTGAGACGCTTCTTGGGCCTGTGCGCTTATTATCGCCGGTTTATTGCGGACTTTTCACGTATTGCCTCACCGTTGACGCGACTAACACGAGAAGATGTTCGCTTTGTTTGGGGCGAACTGAGCAAATGGCATTTAACGAATTACGTCAGCCTCTGCAAATGCCCCCAGTTCTGGCACACTTTGACCAGGACGCCCCGACAACACTTCATACTGACGCGAGCAATGTAGGTCTGGGTGCCGTGCTGGTGCAATGGCAAGAGGGCTCCGAGAAAGTGATCGCCTACGCCAGCAGAACTCTTTTGCACTCAGAAAAAAACTATTCAACTACGGAGAAAGAATGCCTCGCCGTTGTGTGGGCTGTTATTAAGTTTCGCCCTTATTTATACGGTCGCTCATTCACCGTCGTCAGTGACCACCATTCTCTGTGTTGGCTGACTAATTTGAAAGACCCCTGCGGTCGACTGGCGCGCTGGAGCCTCAGGTTTCAGGAGTTCAACATGTCCGTCGTATACAGGTCAGGGAAAAAGCATACCGACGCCGACTGCCTCTCTCGGTCACCTATACAGCCTTCTGTCACCGAGGATCCGGACACAGACGGTGCATTCTTGCGAGTCGTCGATACATTTATCATTTCCCAGCAGCAGCGCGACGACCCAGAACTGCTTCCGCTTATTGATTTCCTGGAAGGCCGGGACAAAGACGTGCCTCGCCTGTTTGGACGCAGTCTGGCGTCATTTTGTTTGAAGGACGATGTTCTCTATAAGAAGAACTTTTCTCCGACGGGCAGCACCTACTTACTGGTCGTGCCTGCTTCGCTTCGCAATGAAGTTCTCACAGCGTGTCATGATGAGGCCACCTCAGGTCATCTGGGCTCCACACGAACATTGTCCCGACTGCGGCGGAAGTATTATTGGCCGAAGCTCCCAGCCGATGTTAAACATCATGTGCGCACTTGTCCTGACTGCCAAAGACGCAAAGCCCCACTCGACAAGCCAGCTGGTCTCCTACAACCTGTAGAGGTACCGGGAACGCCCTTTGCCAAAATTGGCATGGATTTTCTTGGACCATTTCCAACTTCAACTACAGGGAACAGGTGGATTATTGTCGCCACTGACTACCTCACCCGTTATGCGGAGACAAAAGCTACCCAGTGCGGAACAGCAGCTGAAGCAGCTCGATTTTTCGTCGAAAACGTCGTGCTTAGGCACGGTGCCCCAGCGGTTGTAATTACTGACCGAGGGCCCGCGTTCACAGCCGAACTTTTAGCAGCAGTTCTCAAACTCAGTGGCACAGCCCACCGGAAAACGACGGCCTATCATCCCCAGACGAATGGACTAACGGAGCGTTTGAACAAGACACTCGCTGACATGCTTTGCATGTATGTCGACGTGGACCATAAGAAGTGGGACGAGATTTTGCCTTATGTAACCTTCGCATATAACACCGCTCTACAGGAAACGACTCGCATGACACCGTTCAGCTTGGTACACGGTCGCGAAGCCACGACAACTTTGGATGCAATGCTGCCCCATGAGTGCGACGATATCCATTCAGACGCTGAAGAATTTGGTCAACGTGCCGAAGAAGCCAGAAAGCTTGCACGTGTACGCATCCACCACCAGCAAGACCAGGACGCAATGCAGTACAATCGTCAGCACAAATTTGTCGCCTACACACTCGGCGAGAGAGTGTGGGTTTGGATACCCATTCGGCGTAGGGGACTTTCTGAAAAACTACTACAGCGATATTTTGGCCCATACATAGTTATCCGACTACTGAACGACGTGAATTACGAGGTCATGCCCGATGGTGAAGCTTGTTCGCGGCGTCGCCAGCAAACCCCCGAAGTGGTGTGCATGTGGTGCGCATGAAGCCGTACTTTTCCAAGTGACTCGCGTTTTAGTGTCTCGTACATGCATACAGTCAAGTTGCGCATCAGGACGATGCTTCCTTTGGGAGGGAGGCAAATGCCACGTGTCTAGCGCGGCGATGACGACGACATAAGACACATCGGCACTTATGAAAAACATAGCAAGAAGAAGAAGCAGTGACTAGCGCGCGGTATTTTAAAACCGTCCGTTCTTGTTACTGCCTCTGCCGACAAGTGCGGTTCGTTTGTCCCTCGAGCTTTCGCCGTCGTGACAATATCGACGGGCTCCTTTCTTCTCTGACCCGGCCGATCAGGACTCCACCCTCAACCCAATCTACTCGTATACAAAAATTACAGCCTACTATCAATCCGGCCACGAATTCTACCACCGCCCGTGTAGAGGCCTCAAAAGGCAGGAGGAGTGCCTCCTGCTCTGCCTCTTAACCAACACTATGTTGTGCCCGGCGGCACTCAAACATTTCTCAAACACTCAAACACTCAAACACTTTACTCGAGCTTTCCCACACTGTGCAGAGAAGTCATCGGACCTCTGAACATGTGGTAGACACCACATGGTGTGGGCTTGCCCATGCAAACCTGCTCCCCCCCCCCCCCTTACCCAACTCTACCCGGGAGGGCTGGGAGGCTGCCCTACTTGGCTGCGCAGAGCTATAGGGACCCAAAAGGCCCTAGTTGAGCGCGCGCTGGCGGCGGCTACCGACACTGGGGTCCCGCACTAGGGACTCCACCTAGTGTTTGTAAGGGGCGGCCTCTTCAGGGTCGTCCCGAGCATACCTCCTGGTACTTTTTGCACGACATTAAATGTTTTTCACGACCACCACCGGCCGGGATTTGATCCGGTGACCTCGGGCTTAGCAGCGCAGCGCCTAAGCCACTAAGCAACCACGGCGGGTATGGGGACGATGTGAACCCAAACACGGCTGTTATCGCTGCAAAAAAAAAAAGAAAGGAAATTGTCGCGTGCTATTTTCCCTGTACTCGCGCGACTCTCAATAACGTCTTTCGCAGGTTTCCTTACTGACGTGTTAGCAAGCTCTCTGGCGTACGGTTTTCGTTGACGCTCGAGGTACACATCATCAACTATAGAGTAGGTTTACGAAGCGTACGACTGCCGTATACTGGTAGTGACCACTACTGTCTAGCAGCCCACACTTGCAAAGCACTCCAACACACAACCTTTGTTGGTAGCACCATGGTAGCACCAACACATAGAGGCACCATGAATTTTGGTGCCACAACGTGGGACAACGAATTTTTCGACCCATGAGCCAGCTAAGGATTTGGCCATTAATAACAGACGATGCAACTTTCAAATAGCCGTATTTGGAAGGAAGGAGTGCGAAAGCCTAAATAGCAGTATACAGAGAGACAGTGCAAATGACAGTGTTGAGCAGTTAGGTTGAAAAACGATAATACTTCTTCATTCAACTACTTCTTACACGCTATATCAGAAACCTTCTTCAGCAATTTACACTCTAGCTAACAGATAAAAATTCAAAAGCAGTAACCAGTAACATAATTTGTTAGCTATTTAGCTTCCATACGTGACTACAGCAAAAAGATGCCGGTCGATTTCGACCACTAGACGTTCATCAGCATTTTTTCGAACACAGGTGCTTCGCACAAGATCTCGATCCGCTTTGACATTGACGAAAAATTCGGCTGCGAAAACTGGAAAAGCAGCAAGACACCATGACTGCTTTGGTATACAGCTGGAGAGCTGGAAAGAAAATTATGACGGCACAAATTACACGTCATAGCGCAGCGCTACCGTACATTCTTCAAGTGATTGATGCTGAAAAGCTTCGTCTGCACGTGCTCGGATGAGACGACAGTTTTTGAGTGATTAGGTTTCATGACGCAAAGACATCGGAGACCAAAGAGCGCAAAAAGTCACCGTTATCGCTCAAGGTTGAGTCTAGAAAAACCACTGGTAATCTTCTGCGACCTGCTTAAACACACTTCGAAGCACGCCCTCCTGGCGGTGGAGTGCATGAAAGCTTTGTGCCATCTACTGACCTCACCGCACCATCAAACAACTTCGCGTTCGACTAAATGTGCTGCATTTTTTATATAACGGCACAACGCGCAAGACGTGATAGGGATACTTCTGAAATCGCCACGCGCAAAAATTGTTGGACTGACTGGTCGGTTTCGTCAGCAAGATTTTGGGGCATTAATAGAAGCCGCCGTAGATGTGAAACATTTCCTTCTACCATGCTTAAGTGCGGACGAAAGAGCTTGCTGCGTAGATTGGTAACTTCCAAAAGCGATACCTGAAAGCACTCGCTAAAATATAAAAAAATGGAACAAATGAACTTCACAACTTCTATGGGTACTTCGTTAGCCATGTCAGGAAGAGACCGAGGAAGGCGCCGAAAGGCCAAGTATCATTTCAAATGTCAGTATCATATCAGATCGCAAGCACTTAATGATGCCAGATCAAGTACCTGCTCGAGTTGTATCCCCATTGTCGTAATTATTTCATCGAGCCTTTCACTGTGGCTCTCTTTCAATGCCGGCTGTAACCCACCTGGTTGGTGTCCTGGGCAAAGACGACAACGTCTGGCGCGGCGGGGACGTGAGGGCCCTCGTCACGGCTGTGCTGCTCCCGGATGGCCTCGGTGGTGCTGACGTTCTTTGGGCCAAAGATGGCCTCGAGCTCCTTGACCACGTCCTGCGAGAACCACCGCCGGCCAGTCTCTGCCGGGCCGCTAGCTGCTCCAGCGGCGGCTGCCCGCTGCAGCAACCCGCGGCACAGCGAGCACCACGGCACCCGCGACACCAGCATGGCGGCTGCGTGACGGGTGAACACTAGGGCTCGCAAGTTGTGCGCATGCGTCTTGCACTACAGTTTCACCACATTGCGAGTCTCACTGGACATTTACAGCTGGCGTAGAGGACACCACAGGGCACAGAACACAAAGTAGAACACCACGCACAGGAAACGGCAGGGGAAGGATGTAGCAAAGTAAAACAGGCCAATGAATTCCTCCCGCCCATAGCGAAGGGACAAAGAGGTAAAAGACACACGCCGCTGACAACCACAGCTCATGATTTGGATGCGAGAAAGGGCAGGGGGTGGGAGGGAACAGAGATCTCCCCCTTGCCGGATACACAAAAGGGACGAGGGAACACGGCACAAGTTCCTGGAAAACACAGACTCTATAGGAGCGTCTCTCTTGCGTCACCTCTGAGCAAGACCGTCAGCCGGGGACCGACGGCATTGTGCAATGCAAGATCATGCAGTCAAGACAAGTTTTAAAGCATCTTGTTCATATAGTTCGTTCTACAAAAGTTTAGAGAGTGCCTTCTTTCGTGTTGAGTTAAAGAGTCACCTGTCATTATCTCCCTTAGAACAAAAATTAAAAGCGTTCATGCAAAGGGGCAAACGCCCGCGACTGACCCTCCTTAAACTCACCGGTACAAGAGAAGAGAACACACTGTGAAACGGTCATGAGAACCGTACGACTCTTTTTACTACAGAACAAATACAATGCAATCATAACTTACCAATAAAAACATACAAAACCAGAATAAAGAAGGACCAGGTCACAAACTACAACTCAAACTGACAATTGCGCTCAGCGACAGAGCCGAAAAAGTATCGTGAAACTGGTAGAATCGAGTGAAGAACAATACGAGAACCGTATCAGTGTGGCGGGAGAGCTTCTAGTGAAATAGCTAAAGCTGCCTAGAAGAACAAAAACTTTAAAAACTTCGCTTACTGAGGCAACAATAAAACACAACACATACATGCACGCTTGTCAGCGCGTTTCCGCAATGTATACGCTTCGGTGATTTTTTTTTTCTGTAAAGTTGATCCACTGCCTTGGACGAGAAAGCCGTATTATTGAAGGTTGGGGAACCCCCAGTTCACACCGTGAATATCCTGGCGTCGTCTCGTTTTATTGCGATAGCAATTATATGGACACTCCAAAGCAGATTTCTGCCGTCGAGGTCGCCGTCGCCGTGAGGTTCCGTATGACGTCAATGGAGATGAAATCGTCGCCGCGCGATGATAAGTGGTTCTTGAGGGAAAGGGAAAGGTTGGCGCTATCTCCGAACGCTGTATGTGCGAGTGAAAGGGCGCGAGGGACGCGCGCTTTCACGGGGAGTGAACGAACGGCGGAGAACAAACGCGCGTTCTGTGCCGTGCTCCCTTAAGGGCTGCAGAAGTAGGCGTCTCTTTCCTCCTTTACAATCACCATATATGTAGAGCAAACGCGCCTTCTTCTGACGCACGAAAGGCCGTGGGGGGAGGGGGAGGGAAGGGAGGCGACGTTGATCTGCGGCACCAAGTGCCTATTTATATCAGAGGCTCCGGCAACAGTCACCAACGCAGCGCGCATTTTGTGCGAACGCGGGCAAAACGCCGACGGCGTCGACAACAGTTCTGCGTGTTGCCGGTGCTGCTGCATGTCCAAGTTTATACAGCTGATAAAGCTACTATCGTTACTCCGTATAGCTCTGTACAAATTGGCTATCGCAATTGATGCTTCGCCTTTCAGGTGAAACTGCGACAACTTTTAAAGACGATAGTCTTTCTTGGGGAACTTAAACGCTGAAAATTTGGTCTGTCTGTCTGTCACCCGATTCAGCCACCCGGCCAAAGTTGGACCACTTGCTTACCGCCCACACTACATAAACTGGTACGCCTGTTCATACTTGTGAACTTTATCGATCACAAAGTAAATATTACGCATATCTGAGGCGCAACATCACTAGGTAAGTATTAGGAGGTGTGTTCCTTTAATAGAAAATACATAGATACGTAACTCTAAAGACTCTAGTTTCTTAAGCTGCGCTGAAAATGCCATGCTATGCGCGCCGACGAGCTACCTCTGCCATGGAGGAAGGAAACCCTCTGCACAAGCTCATGTTTCCCGATGTACTGCCAGATGGCGTCCATGTCTCACGCAGCGCCTCCTCAATTTTATCAATTCCAGCCAGATGCGGCCGATTCAACATAAAGGAAGCGCTGTCTGAGGCAGGGCAAAATATAAATGGCCGCTTGATGAAATAATGCGGTAAAATGAAATCTGTTCAAACAAGCCTCCATTGCATTTATCATGCCAGGACGGAAATGGTACGAGAACAGCATCACGGGTGGCCGCGGATCAGACCAGCACTCATGTAGTACGGCCGGCAGAAGACTATCGTCTTTCGACGAAATTTGCAGCGAAGCACGCAGATACGCGGCAATTTTTATTGCTTACAATCAAGCTATGTTCATGCTTATTTTATTGCAGCAATCGCCTGTCTGCGCTATGCAATGACTTCTACATGACATGAGAAATTGATATAAAACTTTTGAAACACAATCTGCGAACTCAGTTCAAAGACTGCGTGCCGGGACTTGTGCGTCAAACATCCCGCCACATCTGATCTAGCTCGATACAGTTGATGGTTAAACGAGGGAAGTAACAACGTCCGAACCGCTGCGCTTCGTATTCTTTTTCTATATCTGGGTTTGGACGAGATAATAATTTAGGGCGGTATATCAGCGTGAGCTAGGGTGAAACGCGGGAACTAAACAAATCTCTTGGCAAATACAAGCGCGCATACAGAGAAACTGCTCACAACCCCATATGTTTTCAGATCACGCTAAACAAGAAAAAAAAATTCTCTCTGTAGTCCACGCTTCCAACCTTAAAAACTAAAATACGGGATTTTCCGTTCCAGAACGACAATCTCATTATAAGGCACGCCGTAGTGAGGGGGCGACTGCTTGCGTAGGGTTCTTTACACATCAACCTGAACCTAAGCAAGCGATCGTTTTTGCATTTCGCTTCCTTCGAAATGCGGCCGCTGCTACATTCGAACCCCTGACGTTGAAGTCTGACGCTTCTTTTGTTTTCGACTTGTCGGAGGATTAGCAGCGCCACGCCCTAGCCACTGCGTTACCGTGGCGGGTAGCCATCAACCTTCGAACGCAAATATGCAATGCATACTTCTCCGTGTAAGTTCCTGGACTATTCTAATTTTCCACTGGGCAGCGAAGTCGCTCGGACATTTAGCTTGTTTGTGAATTCATGCTCCGAAAATATCTCCGCTCGTCTGTAAATATATTGTATAGAATGTAAAGTCAGCGCTTGTCTTTCTCACTACGATGCTATGAGAAGAGCAAAATTTACACATGGAAATACTGTAATAACAAATTTAAGCACTCGCAAATACAAGCATCTGTAGAGTATTCGGAATCGATTTTCACAAGAAAAGAAAATTTACCGATTGTCACAATAATTTGCGCGTATGCACCCTCCTTTAGTTCGAGGGCTCCATATGTGCAGAAGACGGAAAGTGGGGGCGGGGAGTAATATTGCGTGCCGTAAAACAAGTGGTGGTAAGCTTTGTACTGCGGAAACGCGTTCCGAGGGAACCACTGTATTCCGTGTATTGTTGCGTTAGAAGTATGTTTAAGCCTTCTTTCCCCATCTCTCCAGAGATAACTTAAAAGGAGAGAGGAAACAAAGTTCCAGTGCGGCACTTCTGATTCTAATAAGAACAGTGGTTTGACGAATTCAGAAATTTCAGAACGTTTTTTGCCCCATTAAGAACTCCGCGCCTGATGGGGTGGGACGTTCATCGTCCGAATGTCCACATTCAAATGAAGACACTTTTTGTGCGGCGTCAACACGAATACGCCTCGAACGAGACCAGTGTTGAGAGAGCCCAGTTTGTATGCAAAGAAACACAGCTGTATCTCCAAGGGCGCGGCTACGCTCTGCTCGCACGTAAATTCATCGTCACTGACATTCTCGTCGCAATAACGTCGATCGCAACAGAATTATGCCACTACACTTTGGTTGAGCTGTACATTCGAAATAAAAGAGGCGATGAACCAGTTTGCAACTTGAAGTGAGGATGCTTTCCAGAGGGAAGACCAATTTATCTGCGCAGAGATAGATGACCCTGGCATGATAATGCCTCTTAAACACGTGGCGTCTCGGGTTACGTTTCCGGGTGACGTGTGACGGCGCGCGTCCCGTGCATATTCTCGCCACTGATAATTGTTCGCGGGGGTCTCCTATTCCACCCCCTTTGGCAGCAGCGGTCGCTAACTTCAAGTCATGAAATTATATCAAGAAACACGTGATTCAAGCATTAACCCCTTCAAGTCACGATGTATGCGCATTTGTGGACTCGACTTATTGTTTGTCATTTGTGTGCATTTGCGGCACGAAATAGACGACAAAAAGTAAGCGTAGGGTAAGTTCAACATTTTGCTTACCTTAAGTACCTTCATTTTACTTCTGAGCAAAATCTATTACTACCGAAGATCGCTTCGGAGACTGTAGCTACAGTGTTTGGCGGGAGGTGTGACGTGGGACGTTTCTGCAGCAACTGCGAAAGATGTTTTTTTCTTTCTAGTAATACTTGAAGCCAATACTCAACCTGGGCAAGGTATTCGCGCTCGTGAGTCAATTCATTATCATTAAGAAACGTATCATTACTGAGTGCACAATAGTAAGATACTTAATCACTCTGCAACTATGGTGACTCGTCCTAATATGCAGTAAGAGTCATTATACCACCATGACTTGCTATTAATGGAATATGCAGCACTTTGAAATAAAATTATGCAAATTACATACATTTATCGACAGTCGACAATAATTCTTGACAGAAGAGGTTAAGGGAGCAGTCAGCGATGAAGGCATCAAAGGACAATGCTAGTAACGTTATAGTGACATTCTGCAAAAACTGATCTTGTTCAAAACACGTGATTAAAGCAGTAAAAGACAGTAAGGCTTCACAGAAAAGTGTTTGGAGTATAAATGTAAAATTTTACTATGCGATACTTGGCGTTTAAAATACTCGATTGAAACATGTAAGGGTGCAGTAAAATATATTTGATAAAAATAAAGAAAGTAAGCAAGTTACTGAAAAAATCCGCTGAAAACAACATTACCAGGTACGACACAGCAGAGGAGAGCTTCACTCGAATTAAATAGCAGCATACGCGGCTCGGCTAGAGCAACAGCAAACGTAAAACAAGAGTATTGACGAAAAGCAGGACACAATAGAACACACCCGCATATCGCCATCCGAAGAAACCAATATATGCCAGAATCACTTTCCGCGTCCGTAATCCTACCTTTCCCTACTCATAAGAGATGAGAGTGTCCTTCAAAGCGAAGCTCACCGTTATGGTGTTTCTCCTGACGCAAATGGCAGCGCAAGGCGAAACAAAAGGCGGGCGTTCGTCGGGGGTATTCCCTCGCACAGAGTCAGCTCCGACAGACAGGTGCCGTGAGCAACACCGAGGCGGCTTCCCCCCTCTATTCAGACGAGAGAAAGTTTGGGCACGTTCCAGCTCTATAGTGACGTCACCTTTCCTGAAGGCAAAAGGCGCGCGCTGCTCGCCGCTTTCACAGTCGACGTACAGAATCAGCAAACAGTGCTCGCGTCACGCTATCGCGACGCCGCTTGTCTCAGACGTAATCAGGCGAACGTCAGCATCCCGCAGTGAAAGCGACACCGCAATCGCGCCTGAAGCTGCATCTGGACACGGAAGCACGCGGCAACCTTAACCCGTTCGCCGAAGAGAACACGGCCTCTCACCACCTTGAGCGCCGTGAATTGAAGAGCTTCTCGTCAAACCAGATGAACGAGTTTTAGGGAAGAGTGCTTATTGCGTGTGGCGTTGAATAACCCATGAAATTTATGGTTCCTGGCCTATGCTCCTATTCACTGGATTTCCATCGTAGCAGCATAAATACGTATGCGGCGTTACAAGGAATTAAAAAGGCTAAAACAATTTCGCAAGTGCGAGCGTGCATTAATAGCTAGCTGTCTGTGGGTAAGCGACGAAAGACATCATTGCAACGAAACAGCGCTGCAGCTTTCTCAACTGCGAATTCATTGTACATTTTCGAGCAGAGTAGTTTGCATCGGCAGGCGTACGCAGAACGCTCGACCATCACAATGTTACGATCACTCGAATGAACCTGTTGCTTTGTGTCTCAAAACGCTTGCGGCGCGATGGCAGTATACATTAAATGTCTGGACGTCGGAACTGAAATTTGCGCTATCGCTACTTTAGCGAAAGCGAAGAATCTTCAATCACCTGCGAAAACTAAAGTGCCTACATTACAAACGTAAGCTTGCCGCGGTCGCTCTCCGCATAAATACGAAGAAACCACGACACGTTCTTGTGCCCATAATCCAGACGAAAGTGAAGCTAAAAAGCATATATTAATAGCGGAAAGCGGCAAAGTGGACTGTTCCCTTCAGCCGAGCGCTAAAGTATTAGTTACACAGGGAAAGTATAAACGCTGAAACTTGCTAACTGCCGAATAAATATGACTCCGAAATGCGTTTAAAAAACCAGTGATTGTAATATAAGAGGAAGCTTTAACTCAGGGGCTCTTATCTAATTATATGGAACCCGCGAAATGTTTTTTCTGGCATCCACTGCACCGAGTTTGATGACGTTCTTGCTTCTGAAGGAAAATGTTAAAATCTACTGACTGTAGGATGTGGATATTTAAATCAAATCTCTATTGGCGAACACTCCTGCATTTGCCTGCCTGCGACTACTGTTGCTGTCTTGCCGAATAGCTCAACGAACCTTTGACATGCCGCGTAGAAGCCCAATGATTTAATCATTATGCCACAATTTTTTCTTCGGTTCATTGTAATCGCACGTGTTCTTCTACCATGCCAAGGCGAGCTAGATCTTTGAGGTAATTGCCGCGTGTTGATTGTCACGATGATTACCTTACTCTACCAATAATGCGGGATTGGCAGAGAAACGGTTTGTAAATTTCAAATAATTAAGAGTAAATAAAGTAATGCAATATGAGAGTTATCACATTACACCGCTCGGGTGCGCTCCAGTTTCGTTTATACCATAGATGCAGATATGAAGCAAGGAAATGTATAGCATTTCGTTCAACGCTTCACGAAAGCTTCGTTTCACATACATTCCAAGCTCTGCGTTAAATGTTCATGCTTTTTTTTATTTAGGCCATCCGTTCCTAAAATAAAAATTAAAAAAAATAAAGATTGTGTGATTTCCAAAGACTGAAGTATCTAGTTTACAAATTTGTAACTCAACAATAAAAAACGATAGCAAGTTTCAGTAAATTGCACATATTGAGACATTTAAAGCACACATAATTGATGGATTAGACACCACTCTTAAATATACCGTTAATTTGTGAGTACGACTTTTTGAAAAATCTCGTAAAAGACTAAAATATAACGTAAGCTGTAAATTTGTATCAGACTTGTCCATTTCAGATACTCGAACCAAAGCTGTTTACAAAACTGAGAGCCCGTTCATGGTGGACAGTTACGAATTTTAAATTTCTATTCTATTTTTTGGCAATTGAACTACGTTTGTCAATTTTAGTAAAATCTTGAGGCCCTTACATAAAAACGTTATTTCTTACAGTGTGCAGAATTTAACGTCCTTGTTAGCAACAAACTTAATTTAAATCAGTTCAGCGGGTGCATAAACAGAACATTTCTGCGTTTCATATATTTTGATAGAGAAATCGGCGTTGGCCTGGAACTAAACTTCCCCTTAAGTCTATTAGGCTGAACAATATAAATGAAATTGTTTCCCTTTCAAAGATACGAAGAATGAAATACCCAGGCGAAGCACATATATCTGAAAATGGTAGCAAATTAAGAATACAAAATAATAGGGTGATTCATTGTACGCGGCTGAAGGTCGACGTGGCCTGTTCATAATTTTTTTATTCTTCGGTGCACCGAGGAATTTATGTAGCTGCCGCCCCTCAAATGTAGTGCCTTCGGAGGGAAGCAGTAATGTTAACTATTTAACTAACTACCTAACTACGGAGCTACCTACCTAATTAAGTAAATAAATTTGCTCGTTTACTAAGATGTAGGGCAAGGTTTAGTAATGTCAAAGCTTCTCAGTTTGCGCTGCGCACATGGTTTCGATTTATGTAAAGTGAAATTGCCCGACAATAATTCCAACTCCCAAAGGCGGTTGAGTGAGCTAGCCACCGTGATAATGGGCAATGAGAGACGGAAGCATTCGAAAGCGTAAATAGGTGTTAATTACTGCTAATTGAGGCAATACTTGCCTTCACCGTCTTTATCCCATTTCTCTAATAAATTCTAGCAGTGGCGTTTCTTTTATTTCCCTGCAGACGTGGCATGTCAAAAAACGAAGGCGAAAACTTGTACTGTCTCTTTCCTGCTTCAACGGTACAAACCTAAGTACTTTGAGCTAGCTCGGGTGCTTCACTGTGATGCCTGCTGAACGCATTGCAATTAATAAAACAATAAAAAACGCGACCAGTTATTCTCAAAGAAAGAAATTGCAACGACAATAGTAATCCATTACCGCGAAAGCATCGGCTAGTCCCCGCCTGAGTAGGATAGTAATAATCCTAGTTAGAGAGCCAATAGTGATGCATCCTCTTTTAGCAACAGAGGCGTTATTTAGACTAAGCTTGGTGCCAATGTTTCGTCCTCTCCTTCATATTTGGTTTAATTCCGATAGCTAATAGACGGACAGTCGACGCGAGTACGCGCGGTCTGTGTGGCCGCCGTCGTCCTGCCATGGTATCGACAGCGCATGCGCGGCCCGCGCGCCGAGGGTTAGAACAGTGGCGCAACCACGGGGGGCGGGGGGGTTGGGTTTCGGCTGTGGTGCCCCCCCCCCCCCCCCCCCCCGCGTCCAGCCCTACCAGTCCAACGTGTACCTTCAGTGCTCCGTTCACATTGTCATTACAATGCAGGACGCGGCTTGAGGTGCAATTTTCGTGAATAACAAAAACACTCTATCACTGTCTTGTATTTATTCATTCACTCTTCAATTACTTTGAGTAAAACGCTGAAGAAATAACCGTCATCATCACCCTTGGTTTCATCATATTATTATTATTATAATTCATTTTATTTTCGGTTGGATTCCTCGGGCTAAAGCAATGAAATTGCATACTATGCAAAGTGCTTGCTCCCCCCCACAAGAATTCAACCCCCCCCCCCCCCCCCCATGGCAGAGATCCTGGGTGCGCTATACTGGGTTAGAACACACAAGTTTTTGGAACGGCAAATCAGCAACGACGCCGATAGAACGACGAAGGTGGTATGACGACTACAAGACAATTGGAGGATGTTTCTAAAATGATGGCGATAGTGTGCTGACAGCCTGCCGACGACTGTCTAACGACGATGAACCTAAATGGTGACAATGGAAGGACCACGGCGGCATCACGACGACGGTATGACAATGAATGCAATGCGACAGCATGATTACATTGAAGTGGTGAAGGAATGACGTCGATGAAACAATTAAGGAATGATTCAAGTGGAACGATGTAGGTGATATGACGATGACGGCATAACAAAAATTGAACGATGCTTATGATATGATGAAGATGGTATGACAACGTGACGACGACGGCATGACGACAATGGGATGACGACGACTGAGTGACGACGAAAACATGAGAGGCACATGACGAAGCTGAAATGATGACAATGGAATGACCACGACGACATCACGACCACAAGCACGTACCTATAGTGGTCAAGCTGGTAGACAACTTGGGTTAAAAAAGTTTAGTTGTGGCTTAACTCAGTTATGCCTGGGTGTGCGTAGCGAGAGGTACGGTTAATGTTACTGTTTAGCTTGGTGTTTCATTCCGTCATTGATCCACGGCCCTGGCACGAGAGGCCGAACCAAACGACCAACCCTCCTCATCTGAATGCACCCGCCTGGCCGCTTCGTACTTAACGACGGTTCTCGAGGCGTGCGGCTCGTTCTTCGTCCGTCTCCTAGGATCGCTGCCTCCTCTTGGTTTCGATCCGACGACGAAGCCTGGCTTTATTCAGTCTCTCCGACTAACTTTCCATATCTGCCGACGAATCCGACCGAGCCGCCCCTTCTATATATACGATGCAACGCCGTTTGCTGGCAACGCCGCCGGCTAACGCCGCGGCGGTTGCTAGGCAACGGCTCAGCTCGCGGTGCGGCCACCGACCACAGCGAAACAGCGAGAATGCGGCCAATCTCGCTACAAAATTATGGGGTTTACGTGCGAAAACTACGGTCTGATTATGAGGCATCTGGGCCACCTGGGCTTCTTTAACATGCACCTAAATCCAAGTACACGGGTGTTTTCGCATTCAACCCCCATTGAAATTCCGCCCCATTGGCTGGGATTCGATCCCGAGACCTCGTGCTTAGTAGCCCTACACCATAGCCACCAGGAACCACGACGGATATACAACTTGGGCCCCTGGGTCGGTGTAAGAGTCTGGCTAGCTAGGTAGCTAGATAGATTCAAGGTGCCTAAAGTAGACAATGAATGCGAATCGTATTCAAAAACCGAAATCTGCGGCATAAGGAACTTCGATGGAATGGTCAAGTAGCCAGTACAATGCCGTCCACCGCTGTGTAGAGCGTGCGAGCGGCCGCTGATGATGATGATTTATTGGGATCCTCATTGAAATGGACGGCTACAAATAGTCACCAAGCCAGCTTGAGCTAATCGGGTATGCTTATATGCATTCTACAATTTGACAGCGAAGCTGCGAAGGGCTGGGTCGCTTAGGATCGTGTCCGCGTGTAGAAAAAAAGTATCATCATCAGCATTGGCTCAAGCGTCGTCGTCTTTTTGAGTGAACGGCCCCTTCTCCCTCCCGGCCGGCTGAACCCCCGTTATCTCCAGTTTCTTGCGCCAGTCGACCTTTTATTGCGATAGCAATTACATGGACAGTCCAAAGCATATTTCTGCCGTCGGCGTCGCCGTCGTCGTCGCCGTCGCCGTTGCCGTGAGGTTCCGTATGACGTCAATGGAGATGAAATCGTCGCCGCGCGCCGCCGAACGCTGTATGTGCGAGTGAAAGGGCGCGAGGGACGCGCTCTTTCACGGGGAGTGAACCCACGGCGGAGAACAAACGCGCGTTCTGCGCCGTGCTTCCTTAAGGGCTGCAGAAGTAGGCGTCTCTTTCCTCCTTTACAATCACCATATATGTAGAGCAAACGCGCCTTCTTCCGACGCGCGAAAGGCCGGGGGGGGGGGAGGGGGAGGAAAGGGAGGTGACGTTTAGCTGCGGCACCCAGTGCCTATTTATATCAGAGGCTCCGGCAACAGTCAGCAACGCCGCACGCATTTTGTGTGAACGCTGGCAAAACGCCGACAGCGTCGACATTAGTTCTGCGTGTTGCCGGTGCTGCTGCATGTCCAAGTTTATACAGCTGATCAAGCTATTAGTATTACTCCGTATAGCTCGCTACAAATTTGCTATCGCAATTGATGCTTCGCCTTTCAGGTGAAACTGCGACAACTTTTTTTTTATGTCGCGTTCCCTCCTGAGTAGAGTTGGGCCCGGCTGCGAGGCTAGCGTGGCAAGCCTGCTGGAAGCTGCGCCCGACTAGAATTGAACTCTGCTAGAGGCTAGCGAGGCTAGGCCGGCGGCGCTCTTTTTCTGCGTCCCTGAGCCTCGGCTGCTGACACGCGTTCTTTCCCTCGCT
This sequence comes from Dermacentor silvarum, assembly GCF_013339745.2. NCBI lineage: Eukaryota > Metazoa > Arthropoda > Arachnida > Ixodida > Ixodidae > Dermacentor > Dermacentor silvarum. The sequence continues at coordinate 193,632,482 of NC_051157.2, read as the reverse complement.
CCTCCGACTGCCCCGCGTGCGTTTATTGACAGGGCTGCTCTTCCCAGGCCGCAGTTCCAGCAGGGTATTCAAGGTCGTATTCTGCTACCTTGACGATTCAATGCTAGCTGACCGACTCTAAGGACACCCTACCCGAGACAATAACGACTACCCTCTCCCTCCCCTTCTTCCACTTTTCCTACTTTCTATCCCCCTTTCCCCACTCCTCAGATGCTGAGCCGTGCTCCCCATAAGGTCTGCAGAAACATGCATATTTCCTCTTTTCCTCAACCTCTACTACTACTGCTACTATTGACAGGGCTGCTGATAAATTGAAGGAAGGCGAGAAGGGCTCGGCGCGGCGGCCTGACGGCGGGGGAGATATAGGCAGTCTGCAGCCTCGCCCGCCTGTGCCGCCGGCTCTCTTCCGTCTGTCTACGAAAAAAGTAGGTCAACGGAGGAGTTAAAGCTTTGGTAATATATACGGAGCTTTGGGGGGAGGGTATTCTGTAAGAGTCCACCTAGTGGACTGTCCATTTCGGCTGTCGCGATTGGTTCCAGCTGCAAGAGCGAGGAGACTGGTTGGCTCCTTGTCGTTGTTGGCTCCTTCTCCCTGTTGGTCAAGGACTCTTGTCTAGTAACGTCGTATAAAAGCGTGAGGAACGCGCTAGGAGAGCCGTCACCCGTGGACGCCGAGCCAGTTCTTTCAGAGCCGGGCATTGTATAGCCATCGTCTAAGTGTTAAAAAAATACCCCATTGTGGTACTCGGAGCCGGCACCGAAGTCTCTTTCCCGAGTACGTAGCGCAGCGCTCGGTTTAACATTTTGTAGCCAAATTCAACATAGAAAATCCCCAATATATCCAAACCCCAACATAGCGAAACCCACCACAGCCCCAGCTTCGTGGACTTGCCTCTTCATAGGGTGGAAGGGCTCTGACTTTTTGTATCATCATCAACAGCCTATATTTACGTCCAGTGCAGGACGAAGGCCTCTCCCTGCGATCTCTAATTATCCCTGCCTTGCGCTAGCTGATTCCACCTTGCGCCTGCAAATTTCCTAACTTCATCACCTCACCTAGTTTTCTACCGTCCTCGACTGCGCTTCCCTTCTCTTGGTATCCATTCTGTAACTGTAATGATGCACTTTTTGTATACATCCTAACCTTTTTTTCTCTTCCTCAAAATTTTTATCTACTTCGCACCGCTACTTATGTCTTAAGGATGATGATGATGATTTATTGACATCCCCTTTGAAACGGGGTGGTGAAAAACAGTCACCTATGCTGCTTGATTTAATCAGGTATGTATTACACGTTTATCATTCTAGCATTTCGTATGCATCTTAATATTTTTTTCTCTTTCAAAACTGCCCTACTTACCTCGGATCATTACCTATGCCTGTAACGGATCTCGTCGTATCAGTCTTTTCCCTGCTTTTTTTCCATCAATACTCTAAACGCTGACCGGTTGATTCTTCCGTCAACTTAAAATCCCGAAGCGCCTCTGCAAGGCGCACGTTATCTACATGTCTCACTGAGTGGATCCCTTCGCAATCCATTAGGATATGCTGAGTGATCTCTCGATTTTTTCGTCAGCATACGCATGCCTCATCTAGTTCCGAATATTTCTTCCGATATGTTTTCGTCCTTAGGCAACCAGTTCGAGCTTCAAATAGCAAGGCACTGCCCTTGGTGTTATCGTACAGACTTTCCCTTCTAATTTCTTTCTTTCCATTCTTGTAAAACTCATGTTCTTTTTTGCTTCCATTCTTTGCATCCAATTCGCTGTCTCTGCTTCTCTCACTTCCTTTCTGATGACTACTGGTTGTCTATTTACACTTTCGATTACCCTGTCCTTAGTTGCCTACTTCCTTCACCTCTTCCTCCATTCTGTGTTCGCGCTTTTCAGGTACAGGTACTTGTGCCGTTTAGCCGCCCATTTGTTTGGATCCATGCTCCCGAGTCTTTTTTTGCAACTAATTTTGCTCTGCACTTCTCTGACTTCAAAAGAGGTCAACCCTGTGGTACCCTGCACTGCCTTATGTGTTGTCTAACCGGAGGCTTCCAAAGGCAACCAGCCTGCTGATCTTTGGTTAACTTCCAAGCTAGGTGATGATGAAAATGATGATTTATTGGCATCAATTTTGAAACGAGGCCTACGGGGTGACCTACGGGGACAAATAGTGACCCGGCTTTGCTTTGTGGGATGACACCTGGCGGCAGTCGCTGGGCCCGATAAAGTTTGCCCGGGAGCATGCGTGCCCTAATAAACATGCAGAATTGCACGCGCTGCTTGTAACCAGAGGTGATGTTCGTAAGCGCATTTGTTATCTGGAATAGTCTGTGAGCGCACATCATTCGTTGCGAAAGGACGGGCGCGCGTCATGAGCCCATACGCTTCATTCTATGGCATTTGCGGTGCAGCAAGCGGCCCCAGGTCGAGTGCAGATTCGGGTAAATAATGGCGTTTTTCAACGTCGCAACTCGTGAAAAGCAGTTGTGCATATTTATTAGGACGCGCATGCTTCTGAGCCCGATATCTTTGACGCAGTAACTGCCACCAGGTGTCGCCCAGCATAGAAAAGGCAGATCGCTCGCGCGCCGTACGCAATAGTGGACTACACTGTACGTATACATTGTCAAATAATACATCACCCAATTTTGAGCCCCGCTGCGGCCACGAAGCTCATTTTTGGTGTATTACGTTAGATGTATTACGTTAGGAAGAATGCCAAGGTTATATTCTAATCAATAAGAAGGGAGACGTCAAAGAATTGAAGAATTGTACGCCCATTAGCTTGCTTTCAGTATCGTGTAATATATTCACCAGGATAGCTTTCGATAAGTGTCAGGGCAACACTTAACATCAATCAAACAAGAGAACTTCCGTTCTGATGACTCCTGGTTGTCTATTTACACTTTCAATTACCCTGTACTGGGTTGCGAACTTCCTTCCCCTCTTCATCCCTTCAGTGTCCGCGCTTTTCAGGTACTGATACTTGTGCACTTTAGCCGCCCATTTATTACTATTTATAAATTGCAACGTGGCCTGCTTGTACTAAGGGAAGCTTGCAATTATATTGCATAATTAAAATGAGCTTACCAATACATAAACGCATAAATGTACAGAAACTGCTATTAAAGGGTGTGTCACACTTGAACTTGGGAGAAATTGCTTCTGTTTTAAAACTTAAAACATCATCGGAGCATCAAGTATATTGTGTAGGTGTCCGGAAGCGTTAGTTGTAGGAGCGTCAACTGGCGCCGGCGGCTTTGTTGTGATGCGACTGGTTAATACAATACCAGAAACACAATTCAGGGGCCTCGATGTAGCGCACCTGCTTTGTTCTGTATTTTACTGTACTGGGTAAGATAGTCAACGACAGAATAAACAAACGAGACTCAACTTTCTATTTACAACTATCAGAACACACCAAGAACAAGTGAGACGAGGTGTTTTATGAAGTTATCTGAATATTAGCGAGGAATAACGCAAGACCGTTTAAAGCTAACTGGTTCGCGTCTGAAGTGTTAAATCGCATTTTTAATATGAAATTTGGGCACACAGAAGCACCATTTTCTGTGCAGTTCGCAAACGTTTGGTCTAAAGTTGAGTTAAATGCCAAGGAACATTTCCTGTAGCTGAACAATCAAATAAAATTTATTGTCTCTAGAAGTCTTATATTGCTTAGTGAAATTTCCGGAAAAAAATCAAGTAATAGCGCAAGGCAGAGGAAATTCGACGAAAACGGACAAAGCGCTTCGTTCGTTTATCTCCCGTGTCTTGCGCTGTTCCTCGATTTTTATAGAACATGTACCAGGCGGCCCAAATTCGCAGTTTTTTAAAGTGTATTATTAAAGGATAGCTTAATACTGTGCTTATTATTTCATAAACGTAATCATCGTAGCTACTACGTTGCTTTTGGTTAAAGAACGTCCAGTGCATATATAATCTGAAAATGGTTAAAGTATTTCAAAAAGAATATTTGTTGAACAAAACTACTTCATGGTAATATATTCACAAATTCTAAAATAAGCGTATAAAAATGTCCACACTACATAAGAAACGTGTGGGAAAAAGATCCTGCGAGAATTTCTGTTCCCTATTTAAAAAAGAGCCAAGTTAATTACAGATTCAGTTGAACACTTCGACCCGCAATCCTAAATGTGCTATGAGTACTACATATCACTGAGGCAAACTTAGAGAAACTGTAGGGCTGGCAATTGTTAAGCTTTCTTGTTAGCAGCCTTTAAAAGCTCCGAAGCAGATGACGCCTGCACCTCCTGGCATAGGCGGAAAGTTTCAATTTTTCCGGAGGGGGGGGGGGGGGGGATTGGGTCTGACCAGCTTTCGGAACCCTATCCCTGTATGCTTAGTGTGGGCATTTCTCAGTCACTTCTTCGTTGGCTTGACATGTTCATCATCATATCGGCTTCTGCGTCTTCATCGCTTGTAGGGACTCATCTTGACACTGATCTGTGCCTTGAGTATGATCCGTCCGCCGCGTATTCGCGGCGTATTAAAGGTCGTGTTAACGCTACGTCACAATATATCTATAAATCTCCTGTAATAAAAATTACACAGGAAACTTCGTGTGATCTCGAAAGAGTGTTCACTGAAGCGACGAGCTTATATGAGTATTTGCAAGTCCTCAGAGCAGGAGACAATTCAGGTTTTACAGCCTGAGTCTCCTCGTAGCACCAAGAGAGTGGCATTTCTCGGATGAGCCGTGCGACCAGCGGATTGAGTTAACCCCGGCAGGGAGTTATATTTGTTTTGTGCGGATTACGTAGCACAAATACACTATAATGAAAAAAAAAAGCCATGTAACGCCTTGTAAATGTTTTAATACAAAAGATACAATCAAGAAATTTTTTTCCTGACGAAAGGTCAGTTATTGAGAAGATAAGACATAACATATATAAAAATTAAACGATATATAACAATTTCTGAACAGAACTTATGACGAATTATTAGCATAAGTATAATGTCATCCCATGACGCAGTAGTTCCATTACTTGACGAAGCTTACCTTATGCCACTGGTTTCGTTTATTTTCCGGGGGCAGAATAAAGGATTATAGAGTGAAACTCATCAGGTGCCCAAATAAGTATATTAACAAATATATATTTAAGACAGCGATATCTCAAAAGCGCGAAAGGACTCGATAGCAAATAGAGGAACAACGTGGTTTGTGTTATTGAGCGGCAAATACAGCATACGCCAAATACAAATTAATAAGAAAAATGCACAGATAGATTAGGTTATTTTACAAATGGAGGAAACCCCGCGTCTTTTCATACCACATTCCCTCACTCTGCTTTCGCTGTTATGGACATCATTTTCGTTCCTTTGTATAACTTTTCGCGTTGTTTTCTAAGCCAGCTGGTTTGCTTTGACTTGTAAGTTGGTGCCTTTCTCTCTCCTAATAAAGACATCAGTTCGTTGTCTGATGCGATGATTTCGCCATCACTTAAAGAGTGTTAGTTCGGGCACTTGATCTGGAAATGAAGTCGTCGGCAACCTTATTCAAATTGAATTTTGCGGGATAGTTCTCTGTGGGCGTGCAATATTGCCAGATGCTTCAAACGGGCTTGTCCAGTCGTCGACCACAAGTACATTTTAAGTCGCCGAAGGCAAGAAAAGGACCTCTCGGATGTGGTCGACAAGACCGGAATGGCCAACGCAATTTTTTTCTAGCTTAGCCATTTCCGGCAAAGCGTCTCGCAGGTGTTCCCCCTTGCCCCCCGTAAACATGTGTACGACGTCCTCGTATGTGACATTTTAAGCCGACCTTTGCTGGCTTAAAATGTCAATCAGCATATCTCTATGCAAAATCAGGCGTCCTGGTTCATGGTCGTCACCGTAGAACTTCCCTATGGCAAGCTGCTCAATGTGGGACTTTAACCGTACCGCCACATATCAGGTGGATACCTGCTGTTTAACGAAGACAGTACAGTGTCAAGTGCTTCGTAGTACCTCTGGCGGTACATGTCACTCGCTGATGGAAACAGGTGAGCTGAGGAACCTTCTTAATAGCGGTGTGGAGTCTTCTTTCGCCCAGCAGCTAGAACACGCGGGTCCTCAACTCCTACTTTTCCTGCCTCTGCCATACGTACGCGGGTCACGCGCTTTATTTTGGAGTTAATCTGCACCGAGTTCAAGCTTGGGCCATCCGAGATGGCTGGTCCCTTCGCGTGCGCTGTCTTCCCGCGCGCCTAGTGTTATGCTTCCGCTGGTGCTTATACGGTGGGAAATACGCTTCCTTTTCAAGCGTCAGACGGGTTCTGGCGAAGTACCGATAAGCGAGGTGCCCACTGTTGGTTTTGTCGTTGGTGCTCATTCTATGTTTGTAGCCGGTGTACATTGCAACGTCCGCAGCTGCGGTCGAAGTGAGCTCGACGCCTGCTTTCTATTTCTACTTTTATTGCGACACAATTGTATCGACACTCCAGGCAAATTTTCGCTGTCGCCGTCGCCGGGATATTCCGTATAAAGTCCAAAAGTCATTTGAGTGAGCGTACCCATACACTACGGGTGCGAGCAAAAGCGCGTAACACTGAGCCGTAACACTTGATGGACGTTATCTTCCCACGCGCTCAATATTCGGCTTAGTTGGAGGCCACATGATCAAATGCGCGCATGGGGAGGAGAGCACGCGTCTTCTCATGTAGCCCTGCCGCAGCTGCAAATGACTGTGCGCGGTTGACGCTTACGCGGCCCGCGTGCCGTATCCAATTGTTGGTAATCATTGGGGGGTGCAATTATCAAGGGCGACCAGGGATGGCTGCTAACTTCATGCGCGCTGTCTTCGTTCTTAGGCTGTTTTTCCGCGCCCAAGTGTTGCAGATCGCATAGCCTAAGATACAGGGGCAAATTGGAGATTGCTCACAGAGGCCGTCCTGTAGAGGACATAAAGATATGCAGATGATGATGAATGTAATTTTCAGAGTCACGATGAATCGCATGGCTACACGAACCGTTCGCCCCCCTGCCGGCGTTCATCATAATGTCAGCGTTGTGATAGCGACGTACTGCTCGTGGTCTTCTAGCGAGATATTTACAGGCTTGCATGGTCGGTGCATTGCACGATGTTTGTTATTTTAATTAATAAGTAAATGTTACTACAATTCATATAGGCGATATAGCCAACATACAGACGCGTGTGAGGGCCGCACTTTTTTGCCGCAATTTTGACGAGCCTTACATGGGACCGGGCCATTGTATCTAATTTTTCCAACTACGAGTATGAAATCCGCCGTAAACCTCCACGATCGCCTCTTCTCGCCATCTGTAGCCGTGTACAACTTTATAAGACGGCGACATTTGCCCCTCAAAGGCGGATGCACACGAGCATCCACCAATGGGCGCGCACTCTAGACTGACGTCATGAGCCGGACGGCCGGTGACCCCGCCGACAGAGGACATGGCAGCCCGCGCTTCGAGCTGGGCCGAGTCGCGTCAGCGGGGCTATTTCTTTAGTCGTGGTGGCAATCGGCTGCTGCGCTTCAGTGATCAGGGCGGGGCGCCTCTCCTGTCTCCTTAAGTTGTAACCGACTTTTTTTATAGTTGCGATGCGGCAAAAGTACGCTGCGCGGGAAAATTCGCAGTGGAGCGCGATCGGAATCAGCGGTGACGCGATTGCTTCTCGGTTTGATTTAAAAAAAACATTTGCTTTCAAGTTGGGGGTGCGGCTCTTACACGGATTTATACGGGCAGTATCTTCCTTCATGTAATTTTCTTATGCTTCGCTATCATTAATACTGCTTCGCGTTTGCGGGGAAACTGCAGCATCTTTTTTTCTTTTTTTTAATTCTGGGTCCTAGGAAAAGCTCTGCTGCGCATGACTGTTATTGATTCTGATTTCGAGGGAATCTGATTTGGCGTCACTTCGGTTACTCAGTTAATTATATATATTTATGAAATCTGCATGCACATTGCGGTGTTTCCATCCCCAATAAATGTTGTAAGTTATTATAAGTTTTTTTTTTGCGTGAGTCGCTAGCATTACCTACTGGAAAGAGAAGCAATGCTGAGACACAAATCAAATTCAAATTCAACTTTATTTACCAGACAATAAGCTGGAAGGTCCGCTGGGCTAAAAGCCGTGAAAACGGCTTGACAGGGCCCAGGTGACCGTTACATGGCAGCAGCTGTACAACGTGCGCAGGTTGTGCATCAGGTTGTGCATCATTCACGTGCATTTCACACACAGTTAAAGAAAGACTCTGCCGAAGGGGTCACTGAAGTCTGCAGGTCTTTTTCAGGGTAAAAAAGCGCGCAAAGCAATTTGTAGCGAGTTGAACATACAGCAACATATTCATTCTCTAAACATAGGCTATCCATATCATTAGAAATAATTGTTAGCTAGCTACCTCTTTCTCTTTCAAAATACCATAAACCTTGTCCTGTGTACATATTGAAATATAATGTGTCCGTGCATGGCGTTCACACTGGAAATAAAATAGCACGTTGAAGTGAAAAACTACGGATGAGGTAGCCGCCGTTGGTGCTTCTAATGCGCTTGTTTTGATATTGTTAGCATTTTCAAAAATAAAGCGAAAGTATGAATGAAAGCCATGCACGTCCGCGTCAACAATGATGCAATGAGCTTTCAGCCACATTAAAGTTTTAAGGGAAAAGGTAGAGGCAACTTAAACCATTAATGATGTGGGTAACAGGAATGATTTGGGTAACAAGGGGGGGGGGGGGGCGTAATTGGCGCCTATGCCTGGTGGTTGTCGCTATGACGCAAGTCCCAGCAGGCCGCCTCCGGGACTCTTTAGGAGCATCATGGACAGCCGCGGGAACCGCCTCATTTCGGTCGTTAAGGCGATTGCTGCGCTTCCTAGTTGGTGTGTCACTTCCGGAGACGGGTGGGTAAAAGCGGTGTTTCTTTCTGTTTCGGTATTCAAAGCAGCTATTCTTGCGAGCTTTCAACGACGCTACAGCTCATATCTCAAACGCAAAAAAAATGTGTGGAAGCTCCTCTATGTAATTCGTTTCGTTGCAGGTGATCGTTAACCCCGTGTCACGTGTGCAATGTAGCTCGCGCATCGGAGGCAACGTGCGAGTCTGATTTCCAGTGATCATCGAACGTATGAATGATAGTCAAAAGGAGCCGGTTGGCATGCATATTATTTTACCTTCCTTATTTATTCTATTAGTATGGCGCATGAAACGCAGATGAAGAATAAATACACAAGTGGGGGTCCCGAAGTAATAACTGTCTGGGCGACCTCCCAACAGCAAATAAATAGGGGTTGGTACACTTATGGCAAACACTTGCAACTGCCATATCCTACAAAGCGCGTGTCCTTCAGTACTGATAGGGCTGGTAGCATGTGGAACAAGCAATCCGGAGAAGTATCACTTACAGAAAAGAAATGAAGTATAAAATACATATATACTTATTCATATCTTAACCAACCAACCAACAAAGACACTAATGTCAGTCTTGTCGTTGGTGTCTTTGTTGCCTTCTAATCATATGACTAATAAAATTCGGGCCCTCGGTTTACCTTTCTTCTATTTCAGAAGTACAGGCTTAACAGTATTTACTGACAAATACTGTCAGGCTTGACAGTTTTTCTTCTGGGGTTTGGAGATCCAGGACCTTCAATGAAAGTATTAAATAAGACTCGGAAATATCCTGTCAGTATCCCTCTAACGTACTGTCACGGTTTGTGTAATCGCTGCAGGCTGATGTCGCGGCAACTAAGAGAACGTCGAAGAATGCCACGAGCTCAGAACCCATTGCGCGAAAGTGTTTGGCCGCTCGCCAATCGGACGGAAGCGCAATGTGCAGAGGTTTTCACCCTGGCGCGTGTCTATTTGCGTTTTGCGGCGCGAGGTAACGCGCCGAGCTGATATGATAAGCAGAGAGGTTGCTGTTGCCGTGCCCGCCTTGTAGGGGAGGCTTCCTATATGCTACAGCAATAAAGAAGTAATTCCCTCTAGCAACGTGCGAACAAAAATTGTAATTCCTGCTAACAAATAAAACAGGAAGGACAGTATAAATGACAAAAACAGAACGTTGACAAGCGGACATCGCGTAAGTTACACCGACTGAAGGCACTTCAGCCGGTGTAAAAAATTGCTCACCAAAAACAATGGACATGAACGACTTGACATGCACTAAGTCTGCCCTTAGCTGAACAGAATGCTGCAGTCTCTGCCACGAAAACTAAGCAATTGTTTAGCGGGGTCTCTGTGCAAGACTAGAGCTTCTGCATTAATTATAGGTTGGGATTGTAGAGCTGTATTCCATCATTATTTCAATTCATTAGTCTTCATTGCACTCAAGTGTTGAGACGTTCTTTCGAACAAAAGTGCAGTTGAAATGGTTCAACACTTTGCAGCGCCGAATAAATGATATGTAAAGCTAATCTTCGTTACGAGTCTTCACTTTGTGGTAGCGCACGCATAACGACACGGACGGAGCATGCAAATGTTCTGTCCGTGTCTTCATGCAAATGTTCTGACCGACAACAAACTTATATCCGTACTGGTGCCCTATGTGACACCCAAATACGTCTAAAGATAGGCACACAATGCGTGGTAAGCACAATACAGAATGAACAAGCACAAATATTGAGACCAAACAAAAGTGATTGCTAGTGTTTGTTTTCTTTTCCTCATTTGAAGGGTGCGTAGATATGCCAGCTCTTTATTTTGAAATGGCACCTACGGTTTCCTTGCGTGTATATGGCATCGCCAAAGGTAGCCTAACGACAGATTGCAGCGCGAAGGCGCAATTACAAAGAAGACGCACACGTCAAAGGTGCTACTAGCAACTTTGAAAGACAGCGAGACTGTTGCCAGCGCGCAGGCGCACCAGCCACTTGAGGCGGACTACAGAGGGCGATTGTCCGAGTATATTAAAGGTAGCCATACGTCTCGTTATAAAAAGCATACTGATCATTTCACAAATGATTACATCTGTAATTACTGTTTCATTTATTTCGATTGACCGTCGCATCACTGGCAGGGCAGAGTAAGGAAGCGATCAGACACCGCGTAATTTATTTTGCTGTTGTATTACTGTAACTTAGCATTTGTGGATTTATTGCTTTGACCATTGTAGCTTTCTTTCCCTCTTGTTAAAGGAATGCGGAAGACGCGATACACTCAGTGAATTGGTTCTATACTTCTTTTTTCGATCGATTCCAAGTGATTCCTTCTTTAAGGCAGATAGTTGGCCTAGTTGGAATTCGGACAAAGACATGTTGCAGTGCGAAAGAATTAAAAGAGGCGCAGAGACAAAATGTTTCTGTAAGGCCTTGTCTTTCGGCAAAGGAGAGCAAAACATACGATGAACATGCAATTTCCGACGTGCGAAACGAATTTCCGCCCGCCGCAAGGTTAGTAATCCGTCGAAACTGCACTATCTGTGAACGGCAGCTTTAGGTCCATGTTCTGTCCTGGTGGACAAAGTACGTTACGTATTAACTGATGGACTAATTAATGGAGTGTAACGTGCGAAAGCAAGACTGAGGCTATATGTGAGGCGCCGTGTATATATATAGAGGGTGTCCCAACTATAGCATGCACCAAGATTTTAAAATATGCAAATACCACGTTACCTGGAAAGAACCAAGGTAATGGTTTTTGCCGTCGCTTGTAGATATTCGGATTATTTTTTCATTCTGCCTAGTTACATAATGAGGCTTAATTAATGTGTCGATGAGAGGTCTGTAGAGCAACGTGAAAAGCTCCCCATACAGCTTTCTGTTGCTCAATGTATACGTGCTACGTAATACGTGTCATATATATATATATATATATATATATGTATATTGTTACGAAGAGTTGTGAAGAAATGGTTTTATTTATAGGAGATGGACGATGATCGGAGCGTGATCGTAGCGCAGTCCGGCCTCTCGAACTCTCTTCGTCTTCTCTCTTTTTGTGCCTGCCTTTCGTATCCGTTACTAATATATATATATATATATATATATATATATATATATATATATATATATATAGGACCGCACAAAGAGCGATGGAACGAAAAATCTTAGGAGTAACGTTAAGAGACAGGAAGAGAGCGGTGTGGAACAGAGAACAAACGGGGATAGACGATATTCTAGTTGACATTAAGCGGACGAAATGGAGATGGGCAGGCTTAGTTATGCGTAGGATGGTTACAGAATGCGGTTACAGAATGGATACCAAGAGAAGGGAAGCGCAGTCGAGGACGGCAGAAAGTCAGGTGGGATGATGAGGTTAGGAAATTCGCAGGCGCAAGTTGGAATACGCTAGCGCAAGACAGGGGTAATTGGAGATCACAGGGAGAGGCCTTCGTCCTGCAGTGGACATAAATATAGGCTGATGATGATGATGATGATGACATATTTCTCTGTCTGACAATAAACTACAGTTGCTAGTCTGCGCTTGTATCGTGTTTCGTTCTCGTACTTTGTTTTTTTTTCTCGCGCTAACCTTTGTGAGCTCGGAATACCAACTCGCCCAACATTGAGTATTTCTTGATTTAAACCGCGTCCACCACAATGTAAAGTGCTGCTCAGGAACTCCCTCGACAGACGTCCTGCCTCTTCGAGACCAACTGCCGGTGGTTGGGGGCAGACCACAGTGTACTTCCACTACATGATCATATTATACCCTAGGAAATCCACTACACACACACCCACGCTTTATATATTGAACGAAGTGCAGGTGCACGTAAAAAAGCAATAACAAACATTCAATTTCGACGTTGCGGCCAGCGTCCGGCCTTATTGGAGACTCCATAAGCAGTTCTAAATTTTCTCATTGCCCCTATACCTGCTACTACGTTACCGGCCTCCCACGCATACACTTTTTTTCCACTTAGAGACTCCTGATGCTAACGCATAAAAAATTATTCGCAGATGCACGCGCATTTGAGCAACGCATAGACCAAAGATAGAGAAGCTGTCGAAGTGAGTGCTCACACCAATCGGAAGTCGTATTGCTCTGCTTGGGCATTCAGGGAAATCTACTCATGACTACAATGGTTCAACTATATCCTGTGCAATTGTTTCGCTAAAGCCGAGACTTTTCTTATCCTTCACTTTATCACAGCTTTGTACACAAGCACACAAAAGAATGAAAAAAAAAACCACACGAAATCTCCCCCAATCTAGACTTAACCTTAACCAGAAGGCCCAGACGCGATACCCACGAAATGTGTGTCGACTTGAGCCCCTCCTGATGACCTCGAATGTGGAGCCAGTAAAACACGATGTGTGAACCAAAAGTTACAGATTGCGAGCTAGGACAGGCCGCGCAAAATTGTCGCCTATTCGAGTGAGATATACGCACAGTAACGTTTATTTTATACATGTTTATATTTACCTTTTTAAGAACATTCGTGGCTTCGACACAGGCTTTTCTGGCTGTTCTTTAATTGACAGTTGATACCAATCACACCAGAGCGCGCTTCTTTCACTGCCACCGCACAATATGGTTGCGGAACTCGCCTTAACGGTTTCGCCGTAAAAGTGCACTTCTTCCATAACAATTTCTAGAAGAAAGGTCAAACGCCTTATGAAAAATGACACAAAGGAATGCGCGTCCGTGAAGACATATCAAGACTAGCCACAATGTTTGGAACAGCGCGATGAGCGGATCCAGCTTCCCGGGTAGTGCACACAATTAGTCAAACAAAGCCGGTTGGATATGCGTGCCGCTCGCATTGCCCGATTTATCACTGAACCTGGCAGAGAGTTAGATGCCGCGAAACAAGATGGTACGATACCTGTCCCTTGACGAAAGCGAGTCTTGCCGCAGGCCGGCTATTTGGCCACTTTCCAGCAACCCCATTTCTCGCCGCAAGTTTAGCGACGGTAACCTTCACCGACTTCGCAACCCTTCCCTGCCGCGTGAAGCGAGGGCAACGAAAGGTCAGTCGTCGAGATCTGTCGGAATAAGGAAATCGCGATAATGTTGGCTTGCTTCGGTGGTGAGGTTACCCGAAACATTTCCTCAAAAGGGGGATTCTTCCAATTTGGGATTCTAATTATGGGAGATGCAAAGTAGCCGCTGCGGAAGAAAAAAGAAAAAAAAAGAGACGTCCCAGAAAAATGAGCAACGAAGGCTCAATATGCCCGGGCACGAGGTTATGGGAACCACTGGTTGACAAAAGTCATAGCCCTTTCTTAGTGAAATAAAATGGAAGCTTATCGTAATTTGATGTGTCGATGTAGAAGCGCTGTAGACGAAGAAACGACGCTGAAATCTATTTGAACAAACTTCAGGGTCTCAGATCGATTATGTTTCTTCTTGGAGAGAAGGAAACCATTAATACGTACTCAGTGGCAATGGGAAACAGTGTAAGTGGCTAAGAACACACATGTGGGCATTTTAAGAAGACTTATATGTGTTCTTAAAATGCCCACATAGTGCTTGGGACTTCCAAAATCAATCGTTATATAGGTCACTTCGTAGCAAAGATTGCGTACTGCACCGCTCAAAATAGTGCAGGTTAAGCACGTTCAACAAAAGGAAACCTTTATTTAACAGGAGTTTAAGAGAAATTTTGTAAAAGAAGTCGCTAATGTATTTTTTTTTCGTCGCGCGGTCATTTTGCGCGTATTCCCGGGCTTCTTTCCCGCTCGAAAAAACTTTCATGTAGCATGTATTGAGCAACAGAAAGCTGTATCGGGAATTTTTCATGTGGATCTGCAATTTTCTCATTGACACTTTTCAGCTAATTATAGCATTTCACAAGTTGATTAACTAATTAGGACTAATTAACTAATGAGGCGGAATGCAAAAATAATCTGAGTATCTCCAAGCGCCGGCAAACAACGTTAGCTTGGTTCTGTCCAGCTACGTGGCATTTGCATATTTTAAAATCTTGGTGCATGATAGCTGGGACGCTCTGTATATACACACGGCTGATGCGCTACGTGCGGATGCCGGATTGGTTTTGATCAACTGGCGCTCATTAACTTCCACTAAAATAAACATGTCCAATAACTTTTTTCTTTTTCCATTTTCTGCATAAATTGGGACATTTAGTGCAAAAGAAATGCTTGTGCCCATGCCTGAATTGTTTATTTTTCCTAATTAACTGCACGGATCTCTCTTCTAGCCTGTGGCTAAGGATTCCAGACGCTGTCGCATAACAAAACGTGCATATTGATAGAAAAAGTTATTGTTATCGTACGCAATAGCATTTTTATTGCGATAGCAATTATATGAACACTCAAAGCGGATTTCTGCCGTCGACGTCGTCGTCGCTGTGAGGTTCCGTATGGCGTCAACGGCGATGAAATCGTCACCGCGTGCCGTATGCTGCATGTGCGATTGAAAGGGCGCGAGGGACGCGCGCTTTCACGGGAAGCGAACGCACGGCGGAGGGCAAACGCGCGTTCTGCGCCGTGCTCCCTGAAGGGCTGCAGAATTAAGCATCTCTTTCCTCCATTACAATCGCCGTATATAAAGAGCAAACGCGACTTCTTCTGTCGCGCGAAAGGCCGTGGAGGGTTGGGAGGGAGGAGGAGAGGCGACGTTTAGCTCCGGCACCAAATGCGTAATTATATAAAAACGTTGCGAGGCGAGAAGGTAGTAAAGACTTCCGACGCTACTCTACCAGTGTACCGTTTTTCAAGCAAGCTCGTGCTCAGAGGCATTACGTCCTTGAGCCGTGCTCCCTCAAGGGCTGCAGAAGATAGCGCCAACCTTTCCCTTTCCCTCAAGAACCACTTATCATCATGAAATCGCGTGCACTAGTCCGCTTAAGATATGAAATGATTTTGTGGAAAGTTACGTAATGTTGCATAACAAATATACAAGTTACTTCAAAAAGCAATCTTGTTCCAAGCGATAGCGAAATTCGCGTACTGTTTCGCGTAAGTGTTTAGCCGAAAGTGATATATTGCAGAGGAACATTTCGAGACCACAGCAATATATTGCGTACCGAATTGTGTCCATTCTCAAGACCTCACGCGGGATTTACAACAAGCACAAAGTAATGAAACTGTAAGGAAACGGCTTGACGATGCCAGGGAGACACTACCAGACAGCAACAGCCGCAAGCACGGCGTAGAACAAGCCTTTGGAAGGCGATTTAGCGTCTAGTCGAACTCGATTAAAGACAGTGTTTTCCTGGGCTATAGTCGTCGGTGAGAATAGAGTGTATACGAACCGCATGATTTATTGTAAGAGCCGATAACGTTTCATCGACGTCAACTTGAGGTGATAATCAATCAATCAGTCAATCAACCAACGAACCACCCAACCAACCAACTAATCAATCAATCAATCAATCAATCAATCGCTAATTTATTTACCGTTCCCAGGAACTGCCATGAGGTCCGATGCTGGCGCACGCATACACTAAAAATCAAACACAGAAATTGCAGGTGAATGAGCAAGAAAACAATGAATAAAAAGAACAAGTTTGAAAAGAAGAGTGTTCATACAACAGAGCGCCAGGTGAATGCAAAAGAAAAGGAAGGAGAAGGGCAGTTGAACAGTGTGCGAATGACAACGACGCAAAACTCCGAAAAGAACAATGACAGCGAGTTATGAAAATATCAAAATCATGAAAATAAGCGTTATAAAGACTCTATTCTACGGTCTATTGAGTGTTGGCGATGATATGCAGGAACATGGAAAGTTATATGCTCTCTGTGATCTTGCGCCGAATAAGAAACATGGTACAATTGAGGAGCTCGGGGCAGGTGAGTATACCGAGAAGCATTGTGGAAAGGAAAGAGAAAGCGAGTGCGATTACGTCGGCAGCTAAGTAAGGGCAATGAGTGTAATCCAGCAGTGCTAGAACAAGGCCCATTGTCCGTGTTAACAAAGCGGTGATGATATATGCTTAGAAACGTTTTCTGTACCCGATCTATATTGACGCCGTTGGATCCAGAAATGCCATTCTAGACGACTGCCGCTTATTCGAGTTGAAAAAGACATTGTTGTGTACAACTTATGGAACAGCGTAGGACAATTAATTCCCTCGATAGTCTGCAAACATAACCAAGAGAGCGTATACCCCGCTTTGCAACATATATACTGTGGACAGAAAATTACAAGGTTGTATCAAAAAGTACGCCGAGATCATTATTATGAAGGACCTTACAGAATTGAACAGAGCCTACAGAATAAGAAAAGTAAATTCTTGCTATTTTGCGTCTGAAGGTCATGCAATGGTCTTAGCAGCACTCAAGGTGAGGTTGTTATCTTTGCACCATTTAGAAAAAGAAAACAGGTCAGACTGCAGGATGCGACAGTCATCAGCAGTATGAATTTCCTTAAAACTGTTGATGTCATCGGCAATAGAAGGAAAGAATTCCGAATAGCAGAAAGAACGTGATTGAAAAAAACAAAAACAAAGGAGTGGTCCTAATACCGATCCTTGAGGGACGTCGTTAATTGCCATGTAAAGAGGAGACGTTTGGCATTGACGTTAACATAAGACGATCTATCAAGAAGGTAACTGCGCAAGACATTGACAACTCACGAGTCAAGCCCAAAGTGCGTAAGCTTGATCAGAAGCAGTAAGTGACTGACTACATCAAAAGCTTTGCTGAGGTAACTGTAAAGGGTGTGAAGTTGCCCTCCTTTGATTGCGAAGTGGGCCTTTTGGAAAACCTAAAGCTTTCCGAGAGCAAAAAAAAAAAAAAGCGAAACAGCAAGAGGCTTATAAAAATTTTAATAGAAGCTTATTTTGATTCATCGCATACAAACCTAGGAAGGAAGGCGAAAGGTGGTATACCACCAGCCTTCCGATTCTATTAAAAAAAGAATTCATGGTAGTTAGAGAAGCTTCTGCGCGGCCTTCAGCTGCGTTGAAGCCAAACGTATGATTCTAAACAAACAAAAATATAAAAAACCGAAGTATAGTTATCGGAGAACAAAAACGGAAAGGGAAAGCAAGCGTGTTGTCAGCGAAAATCAGTAAAGTAGACAAAATAAGAACTAGGCACGACCAAAATACAGGCAAATTACAACACTTCAAAAGTACACTAACAAGCCTGGTAAGGTCAAGCACGATCGCTCTTGTAAAAATATATACACAAAGCAGAAATGGCTGCTACAGATTATTGAAGAAATATCTGAAGCCGTGTAAGCATCTCCGAAAGAGTGAGTTCCCAGTGCCGTAATATGAAAATCGAAAAACCAAGAATGCAAAACCTTTTACTTTCAAATAGGATGTCATGTATACATTTCTCATATTAACGGGGAGTGTTTCTTGCATTTTCGAGTTCGAGAATATCGGGGTGGAGATTTATTACCTGAGGCATTTTAAATGAAAGCCATAATTCGTCCTTGGTTTGTCAGGTATATTGTAGGTGTACTAAACTTGTAAGCGATCTGTGTTAATTATTTTTACACTCTAATTACATTTTGTCTTTCTTAAAAGAAAGCGTATTTCTGCAGGTTGATAATTATAGAAGGGTTATAGGCAAATGAGGTCCTTCGAACTAGGTGCCCGTAGTGCATGTGAGAGCAAAGTAGGGAATCAAGCTCTATTTTAACTGTGAATGACATTGAATTTTTGAACCTCTTAAAAACAGCAACTGAGCATGCTATTTTTGTGCTTATGTATGGAATGTGCTCTGAGCCCAATATTTATTAATCAAATATCACACATAGAAATTTAGTTGACTGTTCTGAAACTAGGATAGTGCTCTGAAATTTGAGATTGATGCTGTGTTCGACAGCCTGTATTTTTCTACATCGAATATCACATATTTTGTCTTCACAACATTCAGGTGAAGCCTATTGACCTTTAGCCACAGCGCAGGTTCATTTAGCCCTTCATTAGCCGTATCTTGTATTACGGACAAGCTGGGTCCCATAAAACAAAACGTTAGCGTAGTTATGCGAAAATAGGGATGTCACTTGTGTGCGGTATATTAACCATATCATTAATGCAAAACAGGAGAGGGCCGAAGATGGCTCCTTGGGGAGCAACAACAATGACGCGCCCACAATCAGAGAAATAAAAACACATTTACAAGAATGTACTGACACCTATTGTCGAGGTAACTGAAAAATAAATCGAGTGCTACTCCTCTGGTTCTATAATATTGATCCTTTGCAATATTGCAATAGAATGGTATGACTGAAATATTCGAAAACTTTTCGTCAAATCTAAAAAAAGAACAACGCTTATATTTTTCGGTATTATCTGAGAGCTTTTCTTATACTTGGAGTAGTTCAAACTCAGTATTGTGGTTTTTTGGAAATTCAAACTGGTAGTCTGAGAGTATTTTCTCGGTGTCGAGGAATCTGAGTAGGCGATGGTAATGATTTTTCCCTCATATATCGCAAATAAAGAAATGACCGATACAGGCCCACAATTGTTCAGGTCATTAATATCTCCAGTCTCAAATATGACACGTACGCGTGCTACCTTCAACTCATCGGGTCCAGTTATAAGCACATTGTTGCATCTATAAGCGAGGGTACTAGCGATGCATTAAGGGGCAGCTTCCTTAATGACCTTGTAATGCCCGCATCTGCTACAACGCCAGACACCTGGGGCACTGTCTATATGAAGGGAAGCAATCGGGTTAATTATTTCACTCTCACCACAAGGCGATAGAAGAAATGAGTTAGAATTGCAGGAGCTTAGATGCGTTACCGGATCCCGACTGGGTGTACGTGGTGTAATCCTTACACCGGCGGTTAAGCAGTGGTTAATACATTTATTGGCCAACTCTACTTCTGCGCACTCAGCACTATTTGCATGTAGTATCGTCGGGGCTGATATTCCTTCTAGAGAGCAGGATGAATCGCCTTCCAACCTTTTGTCCTCAGTTAGCATAATCATCATAGTCATATAATTCATTATCATCACTATCGTATTCACCATAATTGTCATCACATCACAGTCATCACATGTCCAGTGGCCCCAGTGGCACTTATATTTAGACGGCACTATATCTCCTGGATCGGCACACGAAACAGGCTAGAAACGGACGTCGGAAACAAAATAGACGATTCGGAAAAAATGGCCGTAACGTGCCAGGTAAGACATTGTCTTCAGTAATTGCAATGAAGTGTCAGCTTCTTTTAGTACATTACGCACATAAGATGTTCCTTATATATGAACTCCCTAGCAGATAAATATATCCACATACGTGCACATGCTACGCGCAGATTCAAATAGGGAAACATGCACGAATGCTTTACGTAATTAACAACATCACGAGTAACACATACATTAGGACGTTGATAAAATGTAAGCAGCGCGCATGCGACCACAGCAAAACCAGAACCACGCACTGAACCATAGACCACCTCGGAACAAAAATTCGCGTAGCCTACACTCAGCTTTACCCTATAGAAACGACATAAACTCTACCGCTTTAGCAAATCACGGCGTGGCTTCAACATTAGTGTAGTGCTCGGCGACGCAGTGCCCTTTGCGAAAGAAAGCGCATACATGTACAAAATAAGTCTGAACAGTAAAAAAAAAAGTTGTTCACATACCAGACTTCTTAAGGGTTGAATACGCATGTGATTACATTCGGACGAGGTATACAAACAGGAAAAAAAAATTATTTATTAGTAGAACACAGGCAAGTAAATGTAGTCATGCATATGTCACCCGTTGCCTGAGCGCCGTATTACTGAGTCCTCCTTATTCGTGCACTTATAAAGTTGATTGAAATGCACAGAAACGTTGTTGGTCAGGGCTTGTGTTAAATAATTCGTTCGGTGGTGCTTTATCCTCCATTTTTTGCGATTATGGAGCTACAAGTGTGCTCGGGCGTCCTACAAGACCGGATATATTCCTTAGAAAGTCCGTGACGTTTCGGTCTACAAAATGTTATGCGCGAAGACCTTCGAGCTTAATTATTTTTCTTTCTTGAAATAACGGATTTGTCGGATCTAAATAGTGAACGGCATTGACACAACCAAAAGGCTTTTCTTTTCTACGTACCATTAACACCAAGAAAGACGGCACCTAGGGTAACGAGGGCGTGGCTGCAGAAAGCTTGGCGTACTGCGCTTCAAGAATCGGAAGAGCGTAGGTGCTTAGTTTAAAATAGAACTAATGCCAAACGATGGCGAGAACAGCTGCCGCTGTTCCCCACATGTGTACTGCGCTTACGTGATCACGGATGTGGTTGCGCAGGTATCAGCTGGCCCAGATATAGTCGGCATCGCGCAATGCGCACAACGCACCTGTCCTGCTTCGTGTGGTCGCCGTGCAGCTTGGTATAAAAATAATTTACAATCACAAAAATTAGACATGAACAAGGTTTGGAAGGCCACATGAAGGCTGTACGTGCAAGTCAGATTTGAAATGAGTTTTAAAGGGGCGCCAGAGAGCAACATTATACTAGGTGAGATTGGAGAAGCATTATTTCAAGAATCTTGTTTCTTTCATTTGGCAGGGAACAACATTTGCTTCTAGCTGTGAAAATGAAACTCACAGCTCACCATTCTGGCAACTTTTAGCTCAAACCGTGACTCTGGAGCTGCAGTGTCACGGCAAGGTTAAAAAAAACGCCGCACGTTTGACTCTGTTTGCAGCGTTTTCGTGTCTGTAGACAACATATGCGCTGATGACCACAAGCGTATTCTCAACATTTGTATATGAATATAAATATGCTCCATGTGAAAACCTGTCCCGGAGTATACGACAACAAAGAGAACAAAATAAATTGGCTTGAAAAATGCTGTCTTAAATGTGCTGTATGTACAGTCACGAGCAAAAGTTTGGAGACCGCGGCATCAGAAAAAATCCAATATGTTCAAGCGCAGCTCCGCGGCCTCGAATTGGCTTAATACGTTGTATTGGTCGAAAAAGTGTACGTAGGCGAGCGCTCTTGATTTCAGCCGGAATGCCCAGGCTGCGAAGAAAAAAATAAACAAAATCGTGGCACCTTTGGTCCCCAAGCTTTCGTTCGCGACTGAACATGTAAAACCTATAGGCTTTACAAGTATAACCTATAGGTTTTGTACAAGTAAAACCTAAGGTTTTGTACATGTACAAAAGGAAAAGCTAATGAGAAGGCAATGCGGTATACCTGTAGAGATCCGAACAAGAGAAAGAGTAAACGTCATCAAAAACATTGCAAAATCTCATCACAATAAATCCTCTAAGCAAGAAATGCCGCCCCATTTAAATGCAGCTTAAGATTTCGAAAACACTTTGACACACTACAGATGCACAAAATGGCACAAAAGGTGAAAGTTGGTACTGATCACTGTTACAAACTACGTACGTTGATTGTGAGCATGTAATTTTCTCTGGCAGAAATTACATATCCCTTTTATCGTAACATTTATGAACAATATTTGAGGAGAAAAAACGGTACGTTTCTGCAGAGAAGCTGTTGGCAACGTTCCCAACAGCTACGTTAGACTCATTGGTCCGTAATCAAGCTTCAAATATTGTGCGACTTGTGATGTGCTTCTATGTTTCTCACATGAAAATGGGTACTCTTCATCAGCTGTAGCTGCCAACGTTTTCTTATTTTTCATAGATATAAAAAAAGGTTCACAGGAAGGTGGCTAGATGGGGTTATCTAAAGTGATCGAACAAGGAGGGTGTCTAATGCGTTGGCATTTTTATTTTTATTGAATTTTCCTGGTTTCCTCCTACTCAATTCAATAAAGTTCCCTGGTAGCCTATGACATTAGATGTGCAGGCGCAAAGGAGAAAAAGGCGGTTGTAGCTTGCAAGTTACTGTGCCAGCCATCAATTGTGAACAACTGCTATACCAGTAAGCTGTTAGTCATGTGACGCAGCATCAGATTTAAAGGGGCCCTGAAACACTTTTTATCGAAGTCGATAAATACATTTGGCGTCAAAACAGGCTATTTCAGAAATACCATGCCATAAGAAGTACTTCAATGCGTTCAGCAGAAGCGGAGTTATTCGCAGTAAACGATCTCATGTGATCATTGCCGTGGTGCTCCCAGTCATTCAATGCCTTGCACTGCGAAGGCTACGGTGGGGATGGGGGGGAAGGGGGGTGCCCACAACGCTCCGCCTACTAACGCCACCGTGGCGTGCAGTTCACATTTGCTTTTTTATGTTCACGTAGGCGCCACTACTTCCCATTTTGGCGTCTACGACGCGCCAAACTCAAAGGCTCTCCTTCAACGCGCGGTTCTGTTCTCGGAGTCTCGTCTCTTTGCTTTGCGACAGTGTACTAGATGGCCCTGAAGATGTTTATAGATCGCGTTTCGTTTTTACTGAAGCTTAGAGAAAATTACAGCCCTGGTGTCGACAAAGCTGAACATTCCAGACCCCAGCAGCCGGAAACAACCATACAATATCAAACAATTTACATGATTGCAGCTAGGCATCCGGAACACGTGATTTCATGAGATTTCATACGACTCAGTCGATATTGTGCTCAGCGACAAGGAGGACGTCGCGTACCACTGGTAATGGCTGCTTGTGCCAGAACGACCGGCCCAAGAGCTATGTTGGGCTGCTGTATCAGAAGACTGATACTCGTGGCACCTCTCTGTGGAAATAAGTGCGCATCTGTTATTATTAGGGTAGTTCAAACAACAAAATTTTCGAATTGAATACGAGCACAAATGTTAGATAGAAGCGACGTTCGAATATCAACTGAAAATTGTATTTTACCAATTTGTGAACAAAGATAAACATTATTAAGGTTGCACGAAGTCCGTTGGGCAAAAAAGTAGTGGGGTTAATTTCAGTATTTGACATATTATGCCAATGCAGTCGCGCTTGTCTTTAATCATGAAGACTAATTTGCGTGAATTCCTTTTTTAGCGCTCAAAATTATGAAGAGGGCACTAACAAACGTTTGTGTTATTTGCCTGGTTATAGTGAGTATTTAGAGAATCTCATTTCCATATTTTTTTATTTTGTGCGAAAGTGTGTGTATGTTTAATAAATTTTGTTGTGCCCGTTCGTGCTGTCATTGTAAAGGTGCCTGCCTCGTCGAGTTGCTTACAATGGTACCCTTTTTAGCTCTCTCGTTGCATATTTGTCAAGGAAATAAAGGTTGATTGATTGACTGACTGATTGGATTTTAGGTAACTTGATAAGCTTTCAAAGAAAAATCTAAGTTGATTATAGGCGTGTAGCATGCAGCAATGGAAATGACAATAATAAACCAAAGGAGCAGCGCGTCACCTGGTGCATGTAATGAATCCGTGTTTAAGGAGCAATGTGTGATGGGGGCGAAATGCGAAAACACCCGGGTACTTAGATTTATGTGCACGTTAAAGAACCTCAGGTTGTCCAAATTTCCGGAGTCCCCCACTACGGCGTGCCTCATAATCAGATCGTGGTTTTGGCACGTAAAACCCTATAATGTTTTTAGGAGCTATGTGTGACATTACCACAGCGTGCATCATTTTAAAAGATCCAAACATGTTGAAATTGGCGAGTTGTTTAATTCATTTGCATGACTCGATATAAGGAGCTCTCCTTTGAGAACAAAGCGAATTTGTTGGCTCAGCACAATTCGCATTTGGCAAGAAAGTTGACAAGCCTTTGGCAACAAGCTGCCAAAGGCGGGGAGTGCTTATTCAGCGACTGGAAATTACTGCGCAGAGGTGATATCCTATATGCGCTTGATCTCGAATTGGTGCTCTTGCGTAGTAATCACGGTTCTCCTGCAGTCGTGTCATTTGGAACAGTGTCTAATTACCTGCTACTTCTTCCTGTTCACTGGAACAGATGTATTTATCGCTTACGGCACGCTAGCAGATTCCAATATACGTAAGTTTGCAAAAGTCCATTCTCAAGTCGAATATGAATCAAATAGCAAGAACTGTTCGATTTGTATTCAATGTTACAGATATTAGCACGTACATAGTAATAATGCACCAACGATCGTAACACTTCTGAACTGACTCTTTGGACTGGCACTAGACTTTGGAACTGGTCGACACAAAAAAAGTATTTTTAATGTCAACATGTGTGACAGCTGGCAGTAGGCTCGCATACTACCTGCGGCGTCTGTAGAAAATGGGAATTGACACGGAGTGGCGCCGGCACACAGGGCAATGTTCGCTTTGTACCGGGTCCCACGTCGGTCCTACAGTGTTCACAAAGTGTGCGGGACTAAGTCCTGAACAATCCTTTTTCGCCATAACATTGACGTGCAACCACAAGGCGACGTAAACGGCGCGCACAATCCGCCTCATGGCCATAAGAAGAGTGCTGGAACCGGGACCCCCTCTCGACGGATCTGATCAGTAATGGCGGACGCATGACATGAAAACAGGAACTGACGTCACTTGCAATATAAACCAGTAAACTGTACGGGGTCAAGAGCTTGACAAAAGCTCATTTGGCAGAGATTAATCATTATGAAAAGTTAAAAGGAGGGCGCCTATTAAAAACAAGTAAAATACAGGTCGGTAGGCCTTGTATTGCTTTTCTTGGCACTTGCGGTAGGCGTCGTCCTTATTGCTATTGACAATAAACTATACACTTCACGATGAGTCCGCGTCAGTGGCGTGCCGCTTCTTTGTCGGCCGCTGTGAAGGGCTGTTAACGCTGTTGCAATGCGAGACGTGGAGTTAGCAAGTAGCCCGTCGGACTACTTTTGCCCGTGAAAATTCCAGCGCGCGCGCGGCACTCACGAACGATACGGCGCTGCGCTCCTCCGTCGGGGCTGCTTGCATCTTTACGACAATGATAAGGAGTCACACGGGGTCAAATTCCATAAAAATGGAACTCGGGCTTCGCGCCGTAGGCGTCGGTGCTCTCCTCTATCGCGGCGACGAAAAAAAAATGAAAAGCACGCGTCGTATACGACTTACGGTCAAATGACGGCACGTGACCTAAATAACGCACCAGTTGCACAATAAAGTTGCACAGAAGGTGCACAATGTTATTCCGACCGTCTCAGATGAGCCGGTTTGCGGCCCTTCGCAGCGTCGTCTTCGAATCCGAAGCCCTCAACGGAACATCAAATACAAACGCTAAATGAATTTAGAGTAAGAAATTGTTCTTTTGAATCTTGATTCTCGTAAATTTCATGGTAGTGTATATTTATCATTAGAGAAGAAAATGAAGGTCAAGCTTCCAACGCTTCAATTCTGCGCCAAAATTTCAGTGCCCGTGCGTCACTGTGACGTCACAGATGCTAACATGTTTTTTGTCTTACAAATTTGCGCTGTTGAGGCGCAGTATGGAAATACTAGAAACATGGTGTGTTCAGTGTTTGGTTATTTTAGATGTGGTCCAGTTTTGCCAATAAGAAATCAACTAGGGGCGAGCAGACGTTGTCATGATACATGACGTCATGTATCATGGGGAACTTTATTGCGCGTTTTCTCGCTCACTAAGTCGCCTCTCACTGTGATGATAGATTTCTTGGTAATATAGACTGGCAATTATAAACCGGCTACACCACACACTTTGCCGCGTAGCGTTGAACCGCTACAAATACATGTGTTATTTAATCAGGTGGCCGGTTTCTAAGCTAAAACAGGACTTTGCCTATGTTATAGCACTGAATTGGTGGGAAACATTGCTTTAAGACTGCAGCACACTGTTTTCTTTTTCTTTCGTTTTCTTTTTCGGACTCATGTGCCCGATATACAATACAGAGGCGCATGCAAGAGAGAGAAATCCCACAATGAAATGCTGTCCTTTCTTTTGCTGTGTGATACGTGAGAAGACTATGAATAGAAAATATGAAAGAACACGATGAAACTGTTTTAAGCGCACGTTGATGTGCTTCGACAACATTGACCGCGTACTGGCGGCGGTCGCATAGTGCACAACGACTCTGCTAGACACAGAGTCTCCAGTTTACTGTCCCCGCCGCCGGGCCTACATGTATGCCGACTGCGTGGAAGACATCAACGCTCGTATGCGGAGCATTGTGTGCGCGCTGGACCATCCCAGGTTGCCAATATAACTCCTGAACGCTGTACTACGACTTCTGAAATAGCCACTGTGTTGTTTTGATTCGTTAAATTGAGTGAATGAATGAATGAATGAATGAATGGATGAATGAATTAATGAGTGAATGAATCAATCTATAAATCAATCACTAAGCTTCATTCCCCGCTCGCATTTAATTTCCAGTCTTCACATTATATATAAATAACCGAACCTTCCACGAAACGCGCATCCTGCCAGGACTGCGCCTACCACCTTTACCTGCGCATTTTCTTCCGCATTGCCAGTCACCTGCGACCTTGGCCGCCAAGTCTGGTAGCTCGAGACGCCCCCATTTACCGCTGCCCCCTTTCCTCTCAGTCCCACCCAACGAAGGGCAGCGCAAGGATCTCGCCTAATCGATTGCTCTCACCGGGGATGCGCAGGAGTTGCCACGTCATGGAAGCGAGCAATGCAGACGCCGCTGAAGATCGACGCAACTTCCGCCGTTTGCCAAATCTAGGTCAAACGCGTTCCATACTGAAAAGCAATAATGCTCGCCGGAATTGAAAAAAAGGTAACAGCACTGCGTCATGCCTAGAGTAAGCATGAATTGAAAATCGCCAGTATTATGCAATAGTATAATTTTCTTGTCTTTACTTAAGGTGGAACGTCCGCGAAGCTGCATTACAGTGTGTTCAGTGATCAAGCAATTGCTCGATCACTGGACACGCCATGCGGCATAAACAGCAGCAACAACAACAACGCACAAAAATCGATTTCCAGTTTTTTCCAGTATGCTTTGTAGCACTGATTAGTTGACACTTCCTTGATAGGAAGAATTTATGCAACGCATGGTGAACACAACACAGGAAGCACGGCAGCCCTGCTTATCGCCTTCACGCACTGCGTGTTGTGTTGTACTCGTGAAGTAAGTCGGTATCCTTTACCGACTCGCACAGCGAAGATGAAGAAGCCCCTGTGTCCAGTGTCCGGACATTGTTTTTAAGGCACGTGTTGTGGACGCTATGTCTGACGGTGCTCTATCACGAGGTAGGCGCTCCTACTAGCTTCTTGTAAATCTTGTAAATATTATAAATATAAGCGGTGACCATTTTTAAGTTTTACGGGAATTTCAAAGATCGCCTGTTGCAAATAACATAAATCTAGTCCGTGAGCTGGGTTATTCAGAGAGGCGGACATTACTTGCATTAGAAATCAAAACACACATTCAACTAATTAACTTCTCCATTACTTTACGGCTGATATGTCAATTTACAAATTTTAGTCGATGAGCTTGCGAATTCACTCAGAGTGAATTTCCACAGTGACATCAGTTTGGATATATGCGCCATCGAAATCGTCGTGAATGAAGTGTTCTTACTAACTTTTTGTACCAAAGTGCTTTTTCCTGCAATGAAGACAAAAGTGACTGGAACGCCCTTGTATTTTGTCCCACACTTTGGGAAATATCTGGAAACTGGTGTCATTCTCGAAATTCATTTCAAGCAGATACGTCTTGAAATCTCACCGCCTACAATTCGCAAATTACAATACGTGACGTAAAGTAATTAATTTAGAAGGTAATTAGTGAATTTTAGTTCAGCAGCTGAACATGTGTTTCAATTTCTCGTGCTTATAATATCCGCATTTTTGAATAATCCAGCTCAAGAACAAGAATTATGCTATCTGCCACAGGTGATTTTTAAAAATTCCTTAACACTTAAGAATGATCACCCAGCATGCAGTGGTCATACAGCGATCTCGTGTTATCCGATCTTCTTCTCAACAAGTTAATCAAGGTATTTAAACAAACCGTATACACGCTTGAACACGACTGACCGGAACTGTGATTTAAGATTTGTTTATATGTGCAATGTGTTTTAAAGAAAACAACCAGAAGAGCAGATGTGCATGTGCTTGGTGCAGCGCCGGCCACTCGTTTATTATTATTTTTTTTACTGTTGCACTTGTGATATGTGCTGGGCCAATTGGTGAAGCCGCCCGCGATTTTCCGAACGCAACGAATACGACAGAGTCGACATTATTCTCACAACTAAAGTATTGTTAATATTAAGGCGTGGAGCACATAACTGTGGCCGGCTGACATAAATCACTAAATTGAAGGTTTTTAGGCTTGTGTGCCGTGTGTCGCGACGTGTGTCGCGATTCGGAGATACGATAAGTGGGTTCAAGCTGCATTTTCGACAGAGAAATATTTGGCGCCAAAATGGCTCATACTGCATATTGTCGCAAATCTGCATTGAGTGAGAACTGTTAACGATGAAGATCCTTTTTGAATGAAACCACGCAACGTGCGTAGAGAGGCACGATTGGCACGAGTGTTACTATCAAGCGAAGGCAGGCCCGTATGCATAGAGAGACTGGCAAGCAAAAATAGCCGAGAACGAGACTGGAGTCGATCACAAAAAAAAACAACAACAAATAAAATAAAACAATTACAAAGCATCAAAACAGTCGGCCCTCCTGCATATGTCGTCACCGTGCGGAACTTCCAGAAACCAGCAGCTAAATATACGCCTCGCTTACGCAACTACGCCCTTCAGGTAGCCAAAGCGCCGTCGCTGAATGTTTAAACCCAGGTTTGCATATCCATAACTCCTCACGCAGAGATGTCAAAATATCAGCTACGCCTATGGGTGCATGCTCTAACTCTGATTAGAGACACGGTCATTAATAGGAGCACCTCTGATCAGCTCTATAAATAGCGTGATTATTGCGGTTATTGCCGCCCGATTACCTATTTATTGTACTAAGTTCAACGAGAAGAAGTGCTACCAAGGCGCTCAATTTTGTGTCACACACAACCACACGAATCTAATAGACAATGGAGCCAGGGAAAACACATAGTAAATCAGTTTTTGCTAATATAGAAATACAGAACTGATAAGGTAAAGGGAAATGACGGCGGGCTAAAAAAAAAAAAGGAACAACAATTTGCCACCCGTCGGAGCAGAACCCACACCCTGCGCATTACGCGTGGGATACGGTACTTCGCCACGGTTTCTTCTATGCGCAAAATATATGGGAAAAAAGTAAAGGCCAGACACCCATTGCAGAACGCAGCCGAATGCCTTGTTTTCGCGCGATTAGCTGCGCATCTTAGCATCTTCTTTCAAGAAAACGCTTTCGACGCTCGATATATGAAACAGTTTACCACGATAGGGCAACACTTTTCTGACAGTACTGTGAACAGCTTTTTGGCGTTGTCACACAAGAGAATGATTTTCTCCAAGTTCGCGGAAACGACATATTCCACCGTACTTCAGGAATATGCAAAAATTATCCCAAAGGAGCTGCAGAACACTACGTGGCTTCCCCCCGCTCATATCCCGTCATTCGCATTCCACTCTACCCAGAAAAAGTCAGAAATAATGAATTGATAAACAACTGAAATGGTCGTTCAGAAAATGATGAAGCATACTCAGATACGCGTAGAACCAATTTTCTCTTTGGGTGTCGTCATACGTGAGTGATTATATTAGTTGATATATTGCCTACTAATGTAATTTAGGTTTTTTCTTAGAAATGTATATGTTGTCGGTTCGTTTTGATATTTCAGTACTTTGTACTGTGCAGCTCAGTTGGGTTCTTAGTACTTTCCTTTAAAGGGTACGCGTGACCGTGACCGTTGACCACATGCTTGTGCACTCACAAGCCCATGGTAGCTTTAGTGAGAAGAAATTGTTCTTGTAAAGGCACCTTTTCTAATAACAAATAATCAATATTATTACCATTTTATCATAATTTATCAGTATTAGCCTACTTTTATATCCACTGCAAGACGAAGGCCTCCCCCAGCGATATCACATTACCCCTGCCTTGCACTGATTCCAACTTGCGCCTTCAAGTTTCCTAATTTCATTACGCCACCTAATTTTCTGCCGTCCTCGACTACGCTTCCTTTCCCTTGGCATCCATTCTGTAGCTCTAAC
Organism: Dermacentor silvarum; assembly: GCF_013339745.2. Lineage (NCBI taxonomy): Eukaryota > Metazoa > Arthropoda > Arachnida > Ixodida > Ixodidae > Dermacentor > Dermacentor silvarum. The sequence continues at coordinate 193,601,754 of NC_051157.2, read as the reverse complement.
AGTCTGCCAGTTATCTGCCCTACGCATTACATGGCCTGCCCAGCCTTTTTTTTCTCTTAATGTCAACTAGAACATCGGCAATCCCCGTTTGCTCTCTGATCCGTGCGCACCGCCATCTTCCTGTCTCTTAACCTTACGTCTAAAATTTTTCGTTCCATCGCTCTTTGTGCGGTCCTTAAATTGTTCTCCAGCTTCTTTGTTGACCTTCAAGTTTCTGTCCCATATGTTGGCACCGGTAGAATGCAATGATTGTACACTTTCCTTTTCAACGACAGTGGTAAGCTCCCACTGAGGATTTGGTAATGCCTGCCGTATGCACTGCAACGCATTTTTATTCTTCTGTAGATTTCCTGCTCATGACTGGGTCCCCTGTGCGTAATTGACCTATTGACAACAATTGACTATATTCGTACATTCGGGTCAATATATTATAAGATAATGTATAACGGCAAGCTTTACAAGTACTTTCGCACGGGGAAAGAATAAGAAAACGCGCTACTTTTAGCGCACGTTAAAGCATATTTGATAGTAAAAATTAAAGCGCAGTCGTTCCCATGCGAGGCTTTGGAACTTTAAAACAAATCAGTTCGCCAAATCACAACGTTAACAAGAGTGAAAATAGTGACCGACAACGCAGCGCTGATGTTTATATAAGTCGTATGCGTGCACCACCTATCAAATCATCACTGAATAAAACAAATACAAAAGTACAATACACGTAAAATTCACCTGCGCATGACCCCTTCTGGCGTGGCTCTGGAAAACCGATTTTTTTTTACAGTCACATAAAGTACTTTAATTTAGCATGCTATATTATTTCAAGTGGAAATATGTTTCATGCTTGATAATTTCGAGCTCGATATTTCTTTTTCCACGTACGCTGCGCATATCTATTTTTGCATGACTAGGTCGCAGAACTTCAGACAGTGAAGTTCAATTTTATTTCATTTTCAGATTTACTCCTATACTCATGCACCTGGGAAATATGTGTATCGCATTTTTCAATGCTCTTAGAAGGTAGCCTTATTTACAAACGCACTAAGTCATGTTTTATGCTCGGTTATGTGCACTGACGCGGTTGAAAAGCACTGCAACGCTCGCTTTCCTTAATTTGGTGTTGAATGATCTCCTATTGAACACGATTACAATGTCATCATGTAATGAATGAATACCGGCTATACACAGTCCCTTTCATCGTGACCGCCAGCAGCAGAGCCACCGGACGACGCACTAGACATTTTATGAAGCGTGACAAGACACAGCGCGAGAGTGAGGGAGACGCTTAACGTCACCAACGTTGACGTCACCCACGGCACTCTCGACCCAAGCGCGCGGAGCGAGACAGCAGCGCCCCGTTGTGGCCAGGCAGCCGCTCCGGCTGCTGGAGGCGTGGTCCGTTTACTTTTTTGGCCGATAGGACGTACGTACGTACGCATATGTGTGTGCGCGCGTGTGTGTGTGGCCGCAATAACGGCCTATGCTGTTGACTACGTGTCAATCAGTTAAATTATGGAATTGACTTACTTGCGATGCATTGTGCCCACATACAGACATAAGAAATACACTGAACACACACACACACACACACACACACACACACACACACACACACACACACACACACACCGTGTATGTGTTACCGTTCAGTGTATTTGTCTTAATGTCAGCACAATGCATCGCAAGTAAGTCAATTCTAAAATTTAACTGATATACACGTAGTCAACAGTATAGGTCGTTATTCTTGCACCATTCTTCCTGCATGATCGCTTGTTCTAAGCATATAGGTTCGTTTCGCTCACTACGGCTAATTGTGACAGTCAAGGAAATGATGTGCTATGCTCACCCCCTTCGCTAGGCCCTCTGTCATATTAAGCTAGACTACGGAAGTATGCCGCTATTCTACCGTTTTTTACCACATACATCTTGTCGACTAACACAGTAAAGATAAAAGCATAATCATGTTGTCAGCTGCTGCACTTTTTTCATTCATTTATTCTCCACACATGATAACGACGGATATATTATGCGAATTGTGCGAGAAACAACCTTGGACAATATTGCCCGATTAATTTGCTGGGTAGCAATTATATCAGTCAGATTATGTCTTCAAATGCAACCAATGCCAGGAAGTATAAAGTATTTTATGTTGTGGTTCATACAGTGCGTGCTGAGAGTAGAGACGGAAGAAAGCCACGTTATGTGTCGTGCTCTGAAACATCATATTGAGGACAATGCTGCGGATTGACACAAATAAATTAGGAATTTCTAATATACATTGCTCATGTCATTCCATGCACACGTCGGCGGATGCCAGTCTAACAAAAACCGATTTCAAAATCGCCTCGCGATGAAGTTGAAAACCTTGCAGCGTCAGAGGATATCCAACAACACAAACACATAAAGTGATAGCTGAAATAGCAATCATTGCCCGAAATTTCACACAAGGAGTCAACAAAGCTAAGCACTTATTGGATATTTGCAGACATACAGCCGCTTACCGGCGTCAACTGTGTCCCACGCCAAAGGCGCGGACATCTACCAACTACGAAAATAATAGGAAGGCTGCGGTGGCGCTTACTTTTTAATTAGATCAGGGTCCGATATCAAGATCTCGAGGTACACTGTTAAAATTAATAAAAAATGGTCATCGCAGTTACCGCTGTACGGGCTTCGCCGGATGTGTCACAAATGGTAATTTGAGACCTTAAAGAACGCGCGCAACCTGAGCATTGTGTCCACCAGATCGCCGACTGCACGTATAGCGAGCTTCGCCGTATGTCCTGGAAGCAGCGAAGACAACGATCGGGGCTGCCAGGCGCAGCGCGAATTGAGAAGCTCGCGCGACCAGCACCGAAGCGGGATACACCGCGAAAGAAGCCCAGCGGCGAAGCCCGACGGCGACGTACCTGTACTTCGGTGCTAGTGGCGTCGTGGGTCTCCGCGGGCCGCTGCTGCCGCCGAAAGCCGGGAGGCGGTTCTGTGCGCGGCTCTGCAACAGCCGATGTGGTGTAACACCTGGTTGGCGCGTGAGGCATCGCGGAGGGAAAGCGAGTTAACGTTGCTGCAGGCCGCCGCTGCCAGTGTGGCGGGCCATTCGGTTGCGATGCTGAATAGTAAAGTAGTAGTAGTAATGTTTATTGTGAGAGTGTCGCATGCCTACCCGGGAGGTTAAGCAGCAATCGGATAGCTCATGTATAAGAAATTAAAGTAGATTTACGGGAAAAATAAAGGGAACAGAATTTCTCTGTTATTCTCTGACATTCCCAGTTTTATTTCGGTGGTAGTATTAATCATTACTGGAAGAAAACACAGAAACACACTTTTAATTTCACCAGGTTCCACGCCATTGCCCCGCAGTGGGTAAGAGTCATCGTTCGGAGACAAATGAAAAGCCAACCAAAGCGAAATTAGGTTAGTACCAAAAGGGAAAAAATGTAGTGTGTAGAATAACAAAATTCAAGGATAAGTGAGAACAGAAAGAAAATATGTATATATATATATATATATATATATATATATATAAATCAAGCAAATCAAGAAGTTCAATGAAACCCCGTGAAGTGTTAATAAAATTCCTAAATTGCTCAGGAAGCGTTCACATTAAGGATAGCGAAACAGAAATGGTTAAGGCGAGTCAGAGAGGACGAAGTCGCTTCTTCGAGAGTTTTCTTGTACGCTTGAAAATCGTGGACGAATGTGAAAAAATTGTCTGTGGTGTCACTTGTCCGACAAAAAGAACGAAACGGGGATGGTATAATACCACTTCTTGTAAGTAAAACGTTACAGATGGTGTTCTACAGTCTTGACGAGGACTTCGAGTATTCGTGTACGGCATAATTGGCTTTCCTAGGGACACAACAGGTGTTTAAAATCTGGATAATTTGCTACAGATGTGAGAGATACATCGTGCAGCATCGTTGGTCCGGAAAATCTAGGTGCCAAAATGAAAACTGATGAAGGGGAAAACTTGATTAGCCGGGTCAAGTAGCGACGCCTTCCCTAAAAAAACAACTAATGGAATATAAGTTAAGTGGTAAGTAACTAATCATTTGGAAGTTAAGAAATCCAGAAAGTAATCAGAAGCAATGAAGGAGCGGCACAGCAGAGCATCAGAGATGTCCGAGCACTACCGCGTATGCTGATAGGTTGAATTTACGGATGGCTACCGAACATCATGCAAGAAAAACGAGTGAAATCTGGAAAACATACATGAAGAGACAAATCCACAAGAGAAAAGGGCATCCGATGCATCACTTTGCAAGTGTCTTAATAACGGACACTTGCAATGCTATTAAGACAAATGTCTTGATAACATTTGTCGACATGTCTAAAAACAAATATTGTTGATTAAAGAGCGTGTTTACAATCGCTTTCTATTTCTTCTTCGTTTGGCCCATAACTTCCATGATTTCGCTCGCAGCACACGAATTGGCTGGACTGCAAGTTCGCTCAATATCTCTTGGTACCTGCATTGATTTTCCTGAGTGTCCGCTGCTTTATTGACGTATTCCGTACGCATGATTCGGAACGATCTATTTCCGCACGAATGCCTTTCATGGCTTCGTCGCTAAAGAAAAAGAATGCAACCTTGCGTGAGTTCAGCGGGGCTTGCAATGTATTTGTTTTGTTTAGATAATGACAGCCATAATACTACTGATTGTCGAGGGTGTGGCTTTTTCTTTCTTCTTTTCCATACTATCAGCAAGTGCATCTCGCATGCTTGAGGGCTGTTGTTTGACGTCTGCAACTTCGCCATCGTCATCACGTGCACATATTCGAATCGTCACGCTTGTGGCACGGCGGTGAAAGAGGTTGCCATGTTCATGCAAAGGTGTTGCTGAAATGCATATTCGATTTGAAAAGTTTACAGACCTGAAAAAAAAATCACCGCATATCCACGAAGTGAATGATGATGAGTGAGCGAAACACCGGGGGATCATTCGGGTAAACCACAGCTACGGACGAGAGAGAAAGAGAGCGCGCGTCGGGAACGAACGCCCTTGTGCAAAGCAGCGCCCCTAGCTACGGACGAGAGAGAAAAACGCCGGAAGCGTTCTCCGGAAGCCGGAAGCTGAACCGGAAGTGGGAACGGAAGTCGGCTTCCGGTTCCGGCTTCCGGAAGTCGGAGCTTGGCGTACATATACTATATATATTGTGAGCAAAATATTAATCCTTCATCTTCTTCACCTGTACATAATCATCATCACTGTGCGCGTCGTCTTCGTTCAGCGCGTGGCTCAGCCAAATAAAGGCGACGAGACAACAGCTGTGCTGCTGCCGTACAAAGTGGTGGAGATTGCTTTCGATCCCCTAGACCTCTACGCCGTCGAGTTCCACTGGAGCTTCGTTCGGGTCGCCGTTTGCTCCGCCTGTCCACTGCCATGACCTAAGTACCGCAACCCGGAGCCTCCGGCATCACCCCCGCTGCCCCCCAACCAGCCGCCTCCGTATGGACCGTTACCGCCCCGCAGCGTGACCCCACTATATTCTCTGGTCTCCCGCGCGACGACGTCGAGGACTGGCTGGAGAACTATGACCGGGTGAGTGAGTACAACCACTGGGACGACACTCAGAAACTTCGCCACGTCGCCTTCTACCTGTCCCATGTCGCGAAGACGTGGTTCTTTAACCACGAGAGGGCCTTGCCCGATTGGACCAGCTTCCAGCACCAAGTCCGGAAGATTTTCGGAACGCCATCCATCCGTTCTGAAGTTTCAAAGCGGCAGCTCGATGCGCGCATGCAACAACCAGGGGAGACGTACACTTCGTACATTGAAGACGTCCTTTCCCTTTGCCGCCGCGTCGACTCGGCAATGAGCGAGGCCGATCGCGTTCGACACATTTTAAAAGGCATTGGACACGTTGCGTTTAACGCACTAGCAGTTAAAAACCCCACCACCGTAGACGACGTCATCGCGACTTGCCAGCATCTGGATACCCTACAAGCCATCCGGTTACAGCCAGACGTCTGTGACACGCGACCTCCTTCGGATGCCGATTTGCGCACGTTGATTCGGGCTCTGATCCGCGAAGAGCTTCAAGCACAAGACCTGTCGTGCTCTGCTGCTCCTCCAGCTCACTCTACGTCCACTGGGCTACGAGACATCATCAAGGACGAGCTGTCTTCCTTGGTTTCCGCTGTACGCCCTGACCCTCCGACACCACCAAATCCTCCACTCACGTACGCCCAAGTTGTTGCCATGCAGCCTTCCGTCGCTCAGCGTGCCCTTCCGGTTCCTCAGAACGACATTGCAGCCTTTACACCACGTGCACCTGTACCTGCATTTTACGCCCCCTGGCGTTCCTCCCGCCCAATCTGTTATTATTGTGGCATTCGAGGCGACATCTCGCGGTTTTGTCGCAAGCGCCAGCAGGACGAACGCCGCGGCTACGATGCTTACGAGAGGGATCTGGTGTCCTTTCCGAGCCAATACCAGCGCCGCCCTTCAACACGTTCCTTCTCCCCACCCGCTCCATCTGACGCTCCTCGAAACTACCGTCCAAGACGCCGCCGCTCTCCTTCCCCTCTCCGACGCTCAACATCGCCTCTCCAGCCAGTCACCCATACCGACTACCACTCGGAAAACTAGATGGTGCAGTTTTTGGAGGGGAAGCTGCATCGCTCGGACAAACAACACCTCCTGAGAGCCCGGCCAATTTGTTATTAGTGTATGCTGAAGGTGTGCCTGTTCGAGCATTAGTTGATACGGGAGCCGCTATTTCTATTATTCATGCCGATTTGTGCTCTCGTCTACGCAAGGTCACTACACCTTACCATGGCACTCCTTTACGTAGCGCGAATAACCTTACGATACGGCCATCGGCACAGTGTACCGTTCGAGTATTTATTGATGGGATTCGCCACCATATTACGTTCGCAGTGCTGCCTTCCTGCGCTTATATGCTCATTCTTGGTTGGGACTTTCTTTCTGCCGCTGCCGCTTTTATCTCTTGCCGACAGCGCCTTGTCCACATGCGCGAGACCGATGGCACCGACAAGGGGCCTCAGTCCTGCCACCGTCTGCGAACCGTAGCCGATTGTTTGGTCCCACCTGGCCACGAGCAACTTCTTGTGATTGCTTCCGACGTAATTGACAATGGCGATGTTCTAGTCACCCCATCAGCCCGTTGCCTCTCCAAAGGAATTGCACTAGCGTCGAGTCTCGTTCGATTCATCAACGGCACGGCCCTTCTCACAGTACTCAACGTCACAAATGAGCCGATTTTGCTTCCCAAAGGTGCTGTCGTGGTTTGCGGTGTGGACACACAGCCTATCTCGGTGATGGCTTCGAGTACTGATACTGCAGAACCACGCCCACCTACAGATGCTGCTCCTGCTACTGCTCTCGCCAGCGCAATCAGTAAGGATCTGACTCCACAGCAAGCACATCAACCTACTGGCCTTGTTGTCGAAACATAAATCTTCCATTCGACGTACACTCACCTCTCTTGGGACAGACTTCAGCGGCAACTCATCGCATACACGTCGATGGAAGTTCTATTGTCCGCCGTCGACCATATCGCGTTTCTTCCGCCGAACGCGAGATAATCGACAAGCACGTTGCCGACATGCTCGAGCGAAATATCATCCGCCCCTCCGCCAGCCCTTGGTCGTCACCCGTCGTTTTGGTGCGCAAGAAAGATGGCTCAGTGCGATTTTGTGTTGATTACCGTGCCTTGAACAAAATAACCCGAAAAGACGTATATCCTTTGCCTCGCATTGACGACGCCTTAGATTCATTGCAAGGCGCAGAATACTTTTCCAGTCTTGACTTACGCTCGGGTTATTGGCAAATTCCGATGCATGAGGCTGACAAGGAAAAAACTGTCTTTGCAACAACAGATGGACTGTACGAATTTAACGTCATGCCTTTTGGCCTCTGCAATGCACCAGCAACCTTCGAACGAATGATGGACACTGTTCTGCGGGGCCCTAAGTGGAAGTCTTGTTTGTGCTACCTTGACGACATAGTCATATTTTCTTCAACCTTCCAACTCCACTTGCAGCGCCTCGATGAAGTTCTGACGTGTCTCTCTGCTGCTGGTCTTCAGCTGAATACCAAAAAGTGCCACTTTGCCAGCAAGACTATTAAAGTACTGGGCCACCTCGTAAGCAAAGACGGCATTCAGCCTGACCCCGAAAAGATTACCGCCGTCCTACGCTTTCCGAGGCCCCAACGCTTCAAAGAACTTCGCAGCTTTCTTGGCCTGGCTTCTTACTTCCGGCGCTTCATACGTGACTTTGCTACCATCGCGGCTCCGCTTCACCGACTCCTCCCTTCAGGAACTCCATACGTATGGTCAGACGAGTGCCAAGCGGCTTTTGACACTTTAAAGCGTGCCCTCACGTCTGAGCCAGTGCTTTGTCATTTCGATGAGTCCGCACCCACTCTACTCCATACTGATGCCAGCGGCCATGGAATCGGCGCTGTTCTTTTGCAACGACAACGTTTTGAGGAACGCGTGGTCGCATACGCAAGTCGGACGCTAACATCGGCCGAGAAAAATTATACAATCACTGAGCAGGAGTGCCTCGCCGTTGTTTGGGCCATCCAAAAATTCCGACCGTATTTACACGGCCGCCACTTTACGGTCGTGACCGACCACCATGCTTTATGCTGGTTGTCGACGTTAAAGAATTTATCTGGCCGTTTAGGTCGCTGGATACTTCGTCTGCAAGAATATGACTTCGACGTCACGTACAAATCCGGCAAGAAACACAACGATGCAGATGCTCTCAGCCGCTGTCCGTTACCACCGCAGTCCGACGTTCCCGGCAAGCCTCCATCCGTCACCGAGGCTGTAAACGCATCCTCTGCAGTTCTTTCACTCGCCGCTCTCAACGGTCTTCCTTCTTTCCACCCTGAGACGTTCGCGTCCCACCAACGCGACGACGTTTACTGCCACTCAATTATGGAACGCCTTCACGGCTCATCTCGTCCTCCTAACGCGCGAGCCCGTCGCCAGTTACAGAACTTCAAGTGTGAAAAATCAATCCTCTACCGGTATGTCTTCCACCCCGAAGGACAGCGTTGGGTTCCTGTCGCTCCTCGATCACTCAGGGAACAGATATTGAAGACATTTCATGATGATCCCACGGCTGGACATCTCGGCTTTCACAAGACCTATGAACGCATCCGCAGTCGTTTTTCCTGGCCTGGACTTGCCACCTGCGTAGCGAAATACGTCGCGTCTTGCTCGCTCTGTCAGCACCGCAAACGGCCCACTTCACCTCTGGCTGGACTGCTGCAACCTCTTCCCTGTCCTGACGCTCCATTCGCAGTCATCGGGATTGACCTCTACGGACCGCTGCCATTATCAGCTAGCGGCAAGAGATGGGTCGTCACTGCAGTTGACCACTTGACCAGGTACGCCGAAACAGCTGCGCTACCTTCAGGATCCGCGGAGGAGATTGCGACTTTCTTCCTGGAAGCCATCTTTCTACGACATGGAGCGCCACGCGTCCTTTTGAGTGACCGTGGCAAGGCGTTTCTGTCGAAGCTACTCGAGGACGTCCTCCGCACATGCAACAGCATCCATAAGACGACTACCAGCTACCATCCTCCGACTAATGGCCTCACAGAGCGCTTCCATCGAACTCTCTCTGACATGATCTCCATGTACATCAACGCTGACCACACCAACTGGGATACCATCCTGCCATTCGTGACTTTTGCCTACAACACCGCTGCACAGCGCACTACTGGCTACTCACCATTCTTTCTAGTTTACGGGCGTCAACCGACCTCTCTCCTCGACGTCTCTTTTTTGATGCCCCCGTGAAATCGTCGGCGTCAGTGAGTGAGCAGTTAATATCTCGCCTTGCCGCATGTCGCCATCGCGCCCGCCTCAACACCGAGGCAAGTCAACAGGATAGGAAGACTCGCTACGATGCATTTCACCGCGTCGTTCAGTTCAGCCCCGGCGATGAAGTGTTATTGTGGACACCCACTCGAGTTCCTGGCCTGTGCGAAAAGTTTCAGTCGCGTTTTATAGGGCCCTACACTGTCGTAGAGCAAACCTCGCCAGTGAACTACCGCGTCACTCCCGTTGTCACGCCTTCCGATGGCCGCTACCGTGGCACAGAAATTGTCCACGTTTCGCGCCTAAAGCCCTTCCAACGACGTACCGCACCGCTATAACCAGCGGCCAGGTTGGCCGCTTTCGCGCGAGGGGGTAATTAGTGTGAGCAAAATATTAATCCTCCATCTTCTTCACCTGTACATAATCATCATCACTGTGCGCGTCGTCTTCGTTCAGCGCGTGGCTCAGCCAAATAAAGGCGACGAGACAACAGCTGTGCTGCTGCCTTGCAATATATATATATATATATATATATATATATATATATATGCGTATACGAACTACATAGCGGTCTCCATGCCAACCAGAGCTACGGACTACGAGGGACAAGGCTCGGCCCTAAGGTGCTTCGCCCCTAAAAAGAAAGAAAATATATTCGCAGATTTAGAGCTCCGCCTAGTATTGGGATTTCGAGCCTGTTCTCGCATGTGTGAACAACAAAATTTCGTATGGTTTTACCGGCCGTGGTGCAATACTATTGAGAATTAAGGCAAAATTTTCGATCGAGCGTATGCATCGGGCCAGGCGCAGTAGGTTCGCTCACCTATTTCACTTATAAAACTAAGATTTACAGTTTCACCAAAATCCAGAGCACTGTGTATCCAGGCACGCGTGTTATCCAAAGTCATATAGCGGCACCTTAGCTCTCGTTACGGAAGATGGAGATCTCTCGTAGGCAGGAGGAAAGCCGAGCATTATATGAAGCATCGAAATATGCATTGCGACCACTGTGCCTTCCAGCTCCATAGGTTCGTTGGCCAACTTTTTGTAGCGTTAGCTACACTGGCCTAGCCAAGCCCGTTTCGCGCGGCACATCAAGAGCCGTGCTGCGCATGCGCAAGGATCAGTGATGTCACACGGCTTGCGCACCGGAGCCACCGGAGCCGGCACCTCTCGCGCACTCCGCCGCCGCCGCGCGCGACTCACCGCCGCCGGTCTGCGCATTCCAGAGGAGTGACGTCGTAGCCGTGGTAGACGCACTGGCGCCGGCGCGCGCTAGCTGTGGAGTCGCCGTCTGACATTGCGCTGGAGCCGCTGCGCTTCTGACTGGCGTTTGCCAGTGTGGTATAGCCATGGAGAAGGAGAGCGCAAATGCTGCTCAACAGCGCAGAAGAACGGAGAAGCTTGACTCATCGGATCCCGAAGTAGTTGCCTGGCAATTAGCGGTTGAGCGTAGGAGGAATGAACAGAAGAAGGCTAAACGTGCTGCCGAGACACTGGAGCAAAGGGACGAACGTCTAGCAAAGCGGCGTCGCCAGGAGGCTGAGCGACGTGCCCCCCTGCAGCAACAACAAAACGCCGTCGATGACGTCAAGGCTCGCCGATCGACTGAATATACTGTGAAACTCAGCGAAAGCGCATGTGCCACATAATACGTATACCGCGTGTGTGTCATTGGAGCAGCAGTAAGCATGACAATCAAGCTAATCCTTGACAATCTAGACAACCAGGAAAGCTAAGAATAATCAGCTGAACCTTTGCTAACGCTACGTATATCCTGGCATAGCCGAGCTAAGCCACTGCAACTTTTTTGGTTTTGTTTTCAGACCTTGGACATATTGTGTGTTCAAGTGATGGTGCGATTCAAATCTTAGATTTCTTACGCACCAGTTTTTCTCCGCACTGTTCATGCTGCGGTTTTAAGCTTCTCAATGCTTTGAAAGCCTCCACTGTGCTGTTGTCCGTAGCGATGCAGTGAAGCCGATCGTTTGATGTTATGACGTGCGCTGTATCCATAAATATTTATGATGTCAGTTTAATGAACACGAAGCAGCGTGAACCACGCAAGGAAAATATATAGTATGACCAGGGTCCTACAACGCTTTTCTTCCGGTCAGGGAACTTCCTCGAAAGTTCCGTATAGCGACAGAAGGTAGTACCAGAGCTGCTGGCGTAAGCAGAAGATCATTCATCTGCACCGACCACCAGGCTGCGCGATCGTGCAAATATTTCACCAGGAAAGGCTCCTCTGCCATGTTTCTTTCAGTATGTTTACACAGACTGAACATGTAACGATAATTTTAGGCAAAATAATTGAACGTGCGATGCGTTTGTGCTTTAATTACACACGGCAGCGCTGTGCGACAAACGGGCCAAGTAATTTCCGGTCAGGTGTATGTAGTTGCACTATTCTCTAGCTAGTTTGTTTAGTGCATAATGCAAAAAGGGTAAGGCGTGCAAACACGGACACAAGAGAAGAGTTGTGGACAACACGAACGCCGCTTCTCCTCTCTTGAGTCCTCTCCTCTCTTGTGTCCATGTTTGCACGCCTTACCTCTTTTGCATTATGAATCCTTACCAACTAGCTCAGCTTTCTGTCGTTCTAAGCTCTGTTTGGTGCAATTATCAAATTAGTTCAGTTAGTTAGGATAGTTATTTACTTAAGTTAGTTTTGTGAGCTGTTACATTATTGAGCTAGTTATGGTAAATATGCTGCAGAAGAACTGATAGCTGGCCGAGTTGGTACCTTTTGACATTCATACTTTGGGTTGCGCACGAAACACATGGACGGCGAGAAGGGACTAGGCGACACGAGTGCCGACACTCAACTGGTATTGTTATTGAAGGAACCATATTTATACAAAACGCAGCAGCGCCACCTGGTAGTGAAATTAACATCATATCAAACAAGCTGTAATCAAAACATTGCAGACATGCACCAGGTGATCTCTACTATATCAGTGGATGCCGTGACACGTGCTGCCAAAACACATGAATTCTGTTTCTATTAATAAAATAGATGGCAGACCGACGCAGGCATCTTCCATCTTTGCCATATGGTACGCCTCTACAATTTCTCGGTTAATTTGCCGCCTGTCTCCTGACAAAACGCGACCGCCCATAAACAGAAGTCTGCAACCACAACTATGGCAATGGTCGGCCAAGTGGGAGCGTTCCGAGTTGTACAGGGACAGACCATGTTATCTGAGCCAATTGTTGAAGCGCCTGTCACTTTGGCCAACGTTCGACCATGCCGCAGCTGAATGGCACCTAGTACACTACTGCGCTCTTGCAGGAGGTGTAGCCCTCAGTGTGTTTTATTTGACAACCGCCCTCTCTGTACGCAGCAGGGGTTTCAATTTTCAGAATGAAATGATTGCTCACTATTCCTTTGAAGTGGGGGGTCTCCAAACCTTATGGTGAGATTGCGGGATTGGCGACCAGCGACGATGTTGATGGCGGCAAAATAAAGAATAAAACAGATGTTGCGTAAAATTACTTCTTCCACATAACAATGGTGTAAACTAAACAATGGGCGTAGACTAAACATTGCATTCCAAATAGTCGACATGATTTTGCAAATAGTTCCCTATTTTAATTACCTGCCTTGACCTTACAGCATAACGTCGTGAAAAAGTGCGCAACTGTAACAATTGAGCTAAGTTACACGATGAGGCGTCGTTACGTATACGATAAAGCAAAATGCTACATTGAATAATTACCCTAATTACACTAATTAGCTTTTTAATGATTAACCTTAAGGCAACACATTGCAATTAACGAAATGTAGCCAACGAGTTCACGAGGCGTATCCACTTGGAACAAATTCTGTGGACGGTACTGGTTTCGAGATTCATTTTCAAAGTGGGCAACGAAATGCATTGGCGTCCCAGTTAATATTGTTCTTCAAAGCGTAAAACGCCGATTTTCTTTTTCTTTTTTGAGCGAGTGGAACAACAGTGCATTCTTACCGAAAGTTTAACGGCGCATATCTTCAAACCTGTGACACAATAAGAATTTGTTCCAAGTGGATATGTCTTCTAAACTCACCAGCTGCAATTCGCTGATTGAAATATGTACCGTCGAATAATTAGTTGAAATGGTATTATGTTAATTATTCATTCAAGCATTTCGATCTCTCGTTGAAGTAATGACCACCTCTTCTTCTCTCTGAGGCTTTACGTGCCAAAACCAGTCCCGGTTATGAGGCCCGCCGTAGTGGAGGACTCCGGTTTAATTGGCCACCTGGGGTTCTTTAACGGGCACGACAACGCAAGCATACGGGCGTTTTGCATTTCGCCTCCATCGTCTCATCGAGTAATTGAGCTCAAAGGTTAGAATGGTATATTTGCCCCAGATAATTTAAAAAATAATTTGGTCCTGTTAAAAAGGAAAAAAAGAAAGACACCCTATATATGAAACAGGCACGATGGCAAACAAGCATGTTCACCATTCCCGGCTGCACGCAGTTTTATTGCTTGTTCACAGTCATTCTTTCTACACCCAACAGATACCTACAGGACGTTGAAGTGATCGCGGACGCGTCACCGTTCTGAACATTGCAAAACGCCCTTTATTTTGCTGGTACGTCGTTACCGCAACTCCGTCATCTACGAATCCGTGTTGCATTCGTGCATAGTGTTTACGTTCCAATGTCATAGAAGCCTAGGTAAGTTGGTGTAGCATTGCCAAGATTAAATTAGCGCAATACACAGGGCAGAGCTCACTGCTTATTGTTTCGTCTTGCGTTCTCTGTTGTGTATTGCGCTAATTATATTCTTGACAGCATTAACTTTTTAGGAGTTTCGAGAAAAGACAATTCGTGTTAGTTGGAGGACAGGCTTATTCAAAAAGAAAACTTAGTCTTCTAAAATTTTACGACACTACGCGTTCGAAAAGGCGCTGATTGTTTTTATTTCTGTCCTCTGTGATCGCAGCTATGCGGCGTTAATGGTGATAATTTGCGTTGCTGAATAAACGTACACTCGCCAACTGAAAAATCCAAACAACAGATTGACGTTTCGGCGCCAAATACGGGTGCCTTGTTCACAATTTGCGGTATGCTATTTATGCACAATGAAATCAGTAAGAAATGCAGCATGAAATCAGTAAGAAGAAAACTAGGCATAGGACAAGGCAAGATGTATGCACTGAAAGATAAGCATGGTAATATCATCAGCAATTTTGATGACATAGTAAAAGCAGCAGAAGAATTCTATACTGACCTGTACAGTAGCCAAAACAGCCAAGCTTCTTCCATTCGAAATAGTGATGAACAGGATACAGAAGCTCCTTCTATAACTAGCGATGAAGTTAGAAGGGCCTTGAAAGATATGACCAGGGGAAAAGCGCCTGGAGAAGATGGAATAACAGTAGATTTAATCAAAGATGGAGGAGATATCATGCTTGAAAAGCTTGCGGCCCTTTATACGCAATGCCTCACCACTTCAAGTGTACCAGAGAGCTGGAAGAACGCCAATATTATACTTATCCATAAGAAGGGAGACGTTAAAGAATTGAAGCATTACAGACCCATTAGCTTGCTTTCAGTATTGTATAAAATATTCACCAAGATAATTTCTAATAGAATCAGGACAACACTTGACTTCAGTCAACCAAGAGAACAGGCTGGCTTCAGGAAGGGGTATTCTACGATGGATCATATCCATGCCATCAATCAGGTGATCGAGAAATCTGCGGAGTACAATCAACCTCTCTATATGGCTTTCATAGATTATGAAAAGGCATTCGATTCAGTAGAGATATCAGCAGTCATAGAGGCATTGCGTAATCAAGGAGTGGAGGAGGCATACGTGAATATCTTGGCAAATATCTACAAGGATTCCACAGCTACCTTGGTTCTCCACAAGAAAAGTATAAAGTTACCTATCAAGAAAGGGGTCAGGCAAGGAGACACAATCTCTCCAATGCTATTCACTGCATGCTTAGAAGAAGTATTCAAGCTCTTAGACTGGGAAGCATTAGGAGTGAGGATCGATGGCGAATATCTCAGCAACCTTCGGTTTGCAGATGAAATTGTCCTATTGAGCAACAATGGAGAGGAATTACAACAAATGATTGAGGACCTTCATCGAGAAAGTGCTTGGGAGAAAGTGATTGGGTTGAAGATGAATATGCAGAAGACAAAGATAATGTTCAATAGCCTGGCAAGGGAACAAGAATTCAGGATCGCCCGTCAGCCTCTAGAATCTGTAAAGGAATATGTTTATCTAGATCAATTACTCACAGGGGACCCTGATCATGAGAAAGAAATTTACAGAAGAATAAAATTGGGTTGGAGTGCATACGGCAGGCATTGTCAAATCCTGACTGGGAGCTTACCACTGTCGTTGAAAAGAAAAGTGTACAATCATTGCATTCTACCGGTGCTAACATACGGGGCAGAAACTTGGAGGTTAACAAAGAAGCTCGAGAACAAGTTAAGGACCGCACAAAGAGCAATGGAACGAAAAATCTTAGGAGTAACGTTAAGAGACAGGAAGAGAGCGGTGTGGATCAGAGAACAAACGGGGGTAGACGATATTCTAGTTGACATTAAGCGGAAGAAATGGAGCTGGGCAGGCCATGTAATACGTAGGATGGATAACCGGTGGACCATTAGGGTTACAGAATGGATACCAAGAGAAGGGAAGCGCAGTCGAGGACGGCAGAAAGTCAGGTGGGATGATGAGGTTAGGAAATTCGCAGGCGCAAGTTGGAATACGCTAGCGCAAGACAGGGGTAATTGGAGATCGCAGGGAGAGGCCTTCGTCCTGCAGTGGACATAAATATAGGCTGATGATGATGATGATGAATTGACAGCACCACAGGTATTAGCCCACTCGTCTACAGATAAGGCCGTCGTGGCCGTACGTTATCACTTGCGACTTGCAAGTGCTGATAGCACAAACTTTTACACAAAGTGTAAAATTTTGACAAATAATTTCTGAAAGAAATAACCACAAATTGTCAATAAAATTTCTAAACAAAACTATAGCATTCTGATGGCAGTTCGATATGAGGGATTTGGAACCCTTTTTAAAAACTGAAATTAGCTTGGCCTTTTTTATTGCGACTAGGAAAAATGTCTTTTGTAATTACGAGGGTGATGATGTATGTAAACGGGTCGCAGATACGTTCTGTGAATTTAATGCGAGCAGAGATAAGAGGAAGTTTTTAGCTCGGGCCCAACTACGATACTTCCCATTCAAGTGCATGTAACACACAGAAACGCCTTTCTGAGATTAACAGTTGGCCGAGTTTAATGAAATTCATGGCATTTGAGAGGAAAATTTCAATTCTAGTTACTGTTGGAAGGGAAATTTTGATTCAGGACATAATTTTATTAAACGAGTTTTTGAAAATTGGTAAGGCAGAAAAAAGAAGCACGAAGTTTACAAGTTCGTAGCTGGGTGCCAAAAGATATATCGCGGTTCTGTAAATGGTACCGTTACAGCATGCAAAGCGGTCAAATATGATGCATCAGTTGATATCTTACGTGAATTTGTAACGTTAATTGCAAAGGTTCTGTAAAAGTCCTATTGAATATTTGTGGTAAATTAGAGAGTGATGTACAACGCATCAATATCAATTTTGTCCCCTTTAGATGCAGTATCATAAAATTTGCAGAATTGTGGTATTGTTTATTGTTGTGTGACAGAGTTGTAAAATTCAGTCTCGCAAAAATTCAACAACTTTTATTAAAAAATCGATGAGCTAAATAAAACATGCACTGCATAATTTCACTAGATATTTTATTTTTCTTCTAAATGCCATAATCGCCATCAAATTTGGTACAGTAATTGTCGAGAAAAACGATTTCTCTTTTTCTTGTATTTAGATATGTTATTAATGACAGTGCGTACTTCTTCAGGTGAATCACGACAGAGAAGATATGAGGCAAACGAGGATATAAAGATTTGAGACGTTCAGCGGTGTCCACATCCTCTACAGATAATGAATTGTGGAATGCATTTACAATATCTGGTGGGTTATTATACGTGTGATCTCCTGAGTGAATCTTGGGGGTGAAAGTATTAGACTGTAGCCGTACCTAGGAAGTGCTTGCATATATTCCACTGAAGTTTCAAATTATTGCCAGCACTTTTATTCTTGTTCGCGAAATAAGTTCTTTTAGAGTTTTTGAGAAATCTCATTAAGGTATGATAAATTTCTTGTGATTACGTAAATTAATAATGAATGGGTAACTCTTCGCGATACTTATAAAGGTTATCTTCGTTCTGCAGACTGTTTCATTGATTAGCGGTCATCATTCACCAGTAATATGCTGTCGAAACCGTATTTATACAGAAAATAAATTTAGTATTGGCTAGGATGGTGTTAGTTATAAGGTCAAAAAACTTGTCATGCGTGATTGCTATAATTTTTAGCCGCTTTTAGTGATACCAGTCTTCAGTAATTGGGAACTATCAGTTATGCTTTATTCACTGCACAAAATGAAATTCTGGGGTGTTACGTGCCAAAACCACAATTTCATTATGAAGCAAGCCCTAGTGGGAGACTCCGGATTAATTTTGGCTCCCTAGGGATCTTTAAGGTGCACCCAGTGCAAATCACACGGGCATTATTGCATCTCACCCCCATAAATGTGGTCGTCGCCGCCTGGATTTCATCCCGCAACCTCGTGCTTAGCAGGGCAACGCCAGAGGTGCTAGGCCACCACGGCGGATTATGCAGCTGAGGTATTTATCGACTATGAGCGTTCTGGCAAAGAAAGAAAAAAAAGAGCATCGATATGATTCCACACACAAAAAGAAATTCTAACTTTCTTCTCTCTTTTTCTTTTTTTACTGTAATACGCACTACATTATCTAATTTATGGCTGGTTTCTTTCGTATTTTCTTTTACCTTTTTGTTGTCGTTATATCCCCCACAGTGGGTTTGTGCCATATTTGAAGCAAATCGCTATCAACATCAAGGAAAGGATGTTAATGCGGTTCACTCAATGGAGAAGAAAATCGGGATGGTCTCGTGCCTTCCTAGCACCGCTTCTCGACCGGCGGCGACTTCCCTGCAGCCTAGCCGGAGTGCGCGCCGCCCCCACGAATCTTAGACGCCAGCTGCGTGCACGTTGCCTGCTCTTATTCAAGAACCGATCCCACGCAAAACCAACGTCATGGCCGTGCCTGCTCCGTCGGCTACTCCTGGTACGTTCCATGTCCTTATGAGGCACGCTGCCCAGAGGTAGCGGCACTAATTCCACGCTCATTAGAAAACGTTCTTTATTGTCAAAAGGAGTATGATTTATCAGTCTACCAAAATAATGTGAAGCTGAGAAGCACCGTGTACTTTAAAGGATTGTGTACACTGATGTTGCCGCATTAATTGGAAGATGTGACCTATTCTAAGCTCCCAGGGCAACCGTATACTAAACAGGATGCTTGTAGAATTATGGAGAAGTGTGTACTTGGATGAAATTTCGGCAGTGTGAAAGGAGCCAGCCACTCCAGCCTTGAGTATATGCTAAATACGCTACGCAGGCAGTTGTATTTTATGGAATTCGTTAACAGCCCAGACCTACAGCGAAACGTTCAGGAACTTACTGTTTACGAAGACGTATATTGGGCCTTCATATGTTAAAATATAGTAACTTAAATCTAAACTCGCATCATGTCTTGTGCGGCTCGTCTGCTAAGATTATCGCATGTATGTAACCTACGCACCGATGCAGCTTTTCTCTAACGTCTGGAGGTATTTTGGAAGTTGAGCGGTGGTATGCGCTACAGGACGGGACATAGGGTAACTCAGTAGGATGCTAAAGGTAGGGCTGATTATTACGCGATAAGTTTAACTCACAAGACTGTGAATTGCTGCCATGAAATCGGAGCGCTCTCTACCGGGTGAGATTTTTTTAGACGATGCAGGTTTGTCGAAAATCGCCTGTGGCAGATAGCCTAATTCAAGTCATTTAGCTGGATCACACAGAGGCGGGCATTACTAGTACGGGAAGTTCAACCGCATAATCGACACATGACGAAAAATGCAATAACTGACTTTTTAATTATATACTTTACGGCAGATGTGGCCCTTTACGAATTGCAGCCGGTGAGCTTGCGAGGCGTATCCCCTTGGAACACGTCTTCCTTTGCACCAGTTTCTAGATATTCATCCTGAAAGTGTGCGATGAAATACATGAGCGCTTCAGTCAATCTTGTGCTTCGTCGCATAAAACGTTAACCTGAAGTTTAACGGCGGAGATACTGAACAGCATTCTATCCTTAGAATTAGCTCCAGGAGGATAGGCCTTGCAAGCTCACCGGATAAAATTCGTCAATTGCAACATGTGCCCTAAAGTTATATTTAGGAAGTTGATTAGTGCATATTTGTTGATTGGTCAATTACGCATTTCAATTTCTGGTGCGAGTAATAGCCGCTACTATCATGGGCTACAATTAATAATCATTGCTATTAGCCACAGGCGACCTTTAAAAATGCTGTATGGCGTGAAAAAAAGCATCCCGTATACTTCCGGAGCGATATTCTCCAAATATTTCCTCATATATTTGCCAACTAATGGAAAGGGCACTGAAACACCTTTCGAACTCAGTAGGAAAACGTTCCCGATATGTAGACAATGTTGCCTAGAAATCTCACGGTAACATCAAATGGTTACCAAAAGCGCCTTGCAGAACAAAAAAGACCAAAAATAAAGGCTGGGGAAGGGGCTTTATAGGCATAGCATGGCTATCACGCTGCCTCAGCTTAGAGGAACCGATCAGTTGAAGGGGGAAGGGGGACAAAATAAAGACCACAAACGTAAAACGAGTGGAGCGGTACGACGCAAGTGCCACGAAAAAAGTTGTCGCAGTTTCACCTGAAAGGCGAAGCATCAATTGCGATAGCAAATTTGAAGAGAGCTATACGGAGTAATGATAGCAGCTTTATCAGCTGTATAAACTTGGACATGCAGCAGCACCGGCAACACGCAGAACTGTTGTCGACGCCGCCGGCGTTTTGCCCGCGTTCGCTCAATATGCGTGCGGCGTTGGTGACTGTTGCCGGAGCCTCTGATATAAATAGGCACATGGTGCCGCAGCTAAACGTCGCCTCCCTTCCCTGCCCCTCCCCCCCCTCCCCCACAGCCTTTCGCGCGTCGGAAGAAGGTACGTTTACTCTACATATATGGTGATAGTAGAGGAGGAAAGAGACGCCTACTTCTGCAGCCCTTAAGGCCTGTACACGCTCGAGCCGCACATCGCCGCAAGCCGCACCTCCCTCGCGCAGTCCGCTTAAAATGTCCGCTCTGACGTCACGAGAGGCGGCCGTGAACTTTTTTCAGTATGCAGCATGTATGCGGCGACCGCACCAACATGGCGCTGGTTCGAAGCGAAGCGAAGCGCGAGGCCTAGGCTGCTGTGGCAGTTTTTTTTTTGTCGTTTTTGTGTTTTTGCGGGATCATTGCAAGAGTTATCGAGCACTCGCGGAGACAGTCGTCGAACGCAGCAATCCGATGGACCCTGCCTGACCTCTTCAGCGCGTGCGATCGTCAACGGCAACAGATGGAAATGTATTGTGTTTACGCGAGCGTCGGAAGCAATGAAACCGGCGATTTCGTGTGTGTTGGGCCGTATTTCGCTTGTGCAGTACCAGCAGTACAAACGCGAAGGCCATCACATACACGCGCATTCTAAGCATGACACATGCATTCAGTACGCGCCAGAACGAAAATAGTGCGGTCGCCCATCTCAGCGTATGGTGTACCTAGGTGTTGTGTGTGCGCGCTTCATCGCTGCGAAGCTCATACGTGTATGTGCATTGTGCAGTGCTGGTTTGTGTTTAAGAAGTGACCATATGACCTGTAGCGATTAGCTTTATTGTCGCGTCATCGCAGCCATTCGTAATGTGCTGTTTGTGCCTTGCTTCATGTGAGCTGTTTTGGGGGCTGCGATGCGCATTGGTGACCGCGAACACATACAGAGCATTTGAGTGCTGGGGTTCTTACTGTACGAGGTGAAGGGTACTGTTATGTATACGTGCAATGTGTCACAGTGGTGCTAGGCGTATAAGTATTCGTTTTATGCGATATGCATATGCTCTGATGTGAACCATGCATACAGAACGGTTTGTACAGAACATTATGCCCAAAATTCAAGGATGCCAAAACCAAAATTCAAGGAGGCGGAAACAAACCGTACGTGTACACATACATTGAAAAATAATGAAACCTCCTTCTCCTTCGCCGAACTTTCTTGTAGTTAAGCAGCTGCTGAGTTGGACACACACTACAAGCTCTTTAGGGTGCTTTTTATGCATGTGCTCTGAAGTAAACAGTGCAGAAGCACTGCTGGTCGTTCGTGCTCTTTGCATCTCAGTATGGGTTTTGTATCAAACCAGCTTTCCTTGCTTTGTACACGTGTTGTTTGTTTCCAGTGTTGTCACTGCACATTTTACTCTTTACGAAGAGGGGAGGCTAGGGAACAGCTTAAAAGTTATATCACTGCTCCACGTATTGCAATTATTAATTTTGTGCCAGGTGTCATGTGCTGTAATGTAAACAATGCAAATGTGCTGCATGCTATTTTTTGCGGATGTGACGACACTGCAACGCACCTTCTCTGCCACTGCCCAACTTTTCATGCTGAACAATGTGCTTTGCCAGTTATACTCCATCTCAGTAGTTCCTTGCAGCACTGGGGCAGCGGCAGGGCTTCTTAGCCAATAATAAGGCTGAATTACCCTCAAGATGTGTTCATCCATGCTGTGTCAGCTGCTCAGCGTCTGCTTGCCATCCTTTCGATACATCAGCCACTGTTGGAGCAGTGACGCAACAAATGTTCCTACGTTGTAACTAAAGGCTGCGTTTCCATGAATGCTACTGTTGGGCTTCGCTTCATCGACACGCTATCTGAGCAGTTCAATACAGCCTCCTGAGCCAGTTTTAGTAAAAGTGAACACCCTGATAAATGTTCACATGCACCGCGCCATCTGCTCAGCGTGTATTTCACGTTTGCTCACCACTGTCATCACGTACCGTACTAGAGCAGAGTAGGAATTAATGATGCAGTGAACAATGACGCCTTCGTAGCGTTCTGCATCGTCAATGCATCACCACTGCAACTGCTGTGGTGCCACCTGCCAAATAGAAACCGAACCACTTTTACTGCCTGTGTAGGATTTTACCATTTATTTATTGCTGTCAGGGCGTACAGCTAGTAAAAGGGCAAATTGAGATTGAAGCGGGTGGTCTGGGCTGCATGGGCGGTGCCATGTTGCTGCGTAATCACGGTTAGGGTGGCTACTGATGTTACCAGTGCTAACCGCCACAGTAATTCATCGTACAAGATGGGCATGCGAGAAGGGCCTAACATCTGTAAATCTTTTGTGAACGTCACCATGTAGCCTGCACCAAAGGACAACAGAAAGCTAGGCAACATGAGAGACGTAAGGCGTGGAATTGACGAGGGAACAATGTTTAGCTTCATGCACCTTCGCAACGATCCATCTCCTTACATTAATTATCTGCCATCATGTCAACAAACTCATTACAGTTCGACTTGTAAATGTAACATGGATGTATTATGCCGTTGTCGTGATCTAAATAAAAAAAATGAAGAAAGGTGCATTAGGTGTTTTGCAAAAAAAAAAGAGAGAAGGAGGTGAACCCTGGTTTCTTATATGGGAGTAGGCAAGAGAGAAATGTCCTTTGCGTTGCTGGTCGGGCAAGGAATGAATACCTCTGTACATGAAGAGCAGGTCACGTTCTTGTACTTCAGATTCTTTGCTTCTATTTCGGCTGCTACTATGCCGTTTTAAAGAATTCTTGTGGTAGAATACTCCTTGGAAGACACTTTACAACATTTATAGTATAACTAAAATTTTCCGCAGGGCCCTGGTGAACGGTCCTCTTAAATTTCTGAGGGGCCCATCAAGGGGTTGTACAAATTAGATGAGTTGTTTCTATGTAAACCTCACATTGACAAGCTTTGCAAAAATCTCGGCAAGGCTTGTTATATTCTACTCAAGAGCCGAAATTGTTTTGATACAGAAACCCTTCGAGAAATTTATTTCAGCTTGTTCCACAGCCACCTGTGGTACTGTGTTACATCTCTGGGCCATTCATACATTGAGCCATTTATAAAACTTCAAAAGAGGGCTGTCCACTTTATGACTTCCTCACAATACAATGCTAACACGACACCGCTCTTTCAACACGTACACATTTTACCGTTTACTTCATTACTAAATTTTAAACTCTTGTAATGGTTAATAGTAGCATCGTTACTGACTACCCACTCTCTGCTACCAACTTTACCGAATCAGGACGCTGTACACGCAGTGCACTAAAACAAAATTTTCTGGTTCCAAAGGCTTGTAATGTGTGTGGTAAACAGAGAATTTGAAGTGTTGGAGTAGTCGAGAGGAACGTTCAGCCCACGTAAGTTAGAAATGCAGCTAATTTTCAGAGATAATTAAAACTGCATTTTCATGATCTTCTTTCGTATGTTTATTAATACATTCACCGCTTCCTTTTTCTTTTTTCTGGTGCATTTTCCTTTACTTGTAGATGTTCAATGATACCGTTTGCATTTTGAAGATTCTTTGTATTGTATTCTCTACTTGTTCTAATGTAAAGTGCATATTGTTGCCGAGTTTAAGTACACGTGTCTGTGCTAAATTAATTGCTTTGCTTCCTCTACATTTTTTATGGATTGCAACTGGCCTCGAGCTAGTGATCCCAATGTATTTGTTCACATTATACTTTACTCTGTACTGTACACAAGAAATAAAGTTTAATTCAAGGAAACATTTTTCTCACAGGGCCCCCTAGCCTGGAGCTGCAGCCCCCTTAGCCCATAGGTTAATCTGGCCCCAGTAGTAACTACTATCATGAATGCAAGTTTTGGCTTGCCATCCCTTTTATCAGGTTAACATTGATTTGCACAGCAGAAATCCTAACATTCTTTGCATGCAGAAAACAGCCTTAGATCAAAGGACGCAAGTAACTTGTGTCCTCTAGAATCTAAACCTTGTTTGGGGTTTTCTGGAATGAAAGCAGTTTAGGTACCTTAGTCTGACACTCTATTTTGCTTGACTGCAGCATTTATCATGGATGCGAAGTGGGTGTTGTGACAGAAAGCCAGGGCGCTCATGCAAGAAAAAGTACTGCAATGCCGCTCAAAAGTTTTCTAGTGTATTGTGCAAAACCACAATTAATGTACGGGAATGACATGACAGTGGTCATAACTTAAAGCAACGGTTCATTACAGATGGGGTACACATGTATGGTCACATAAACATAATGGTGCAAGCTTGACATATAAGTGATAGTCCTTTTTAAGATACAAGTGGCATGGTGACATACCGGGAATCAATGCTTGTTATTTCTTTATTCCCAAAATTATCAGTTGTACAATACTTGTGCCCCGATACAATGACATATCTCTGAATCACAGATGTCACATCCTATCTGCCCTGTGAAATACTTTGCCGCATGAAATGGAAATCTCATTGACATAATCAGTTATAGATTTTGCATTAGTTTTATGCTGTTTCTTGCAGTCTTATCTTTCATGAGTACATGCATAATATGGAAAAGGGTACCTTGACATTCTAAATGTTATCTATATATGACCACACAACTATTATTTTTTCCTAATCAGAGGAGGCTCTCATGTCATTATATTAATTGAACTTCTTTAACAATGAATACGCGACAGGTACTTGCATGTGAACAAGTGTATGTAGCCTCCCAAAGGCAAGCACGTTTACGAAAGTATCTTTCAGTCATATTGGCAAGAAAACTTTCCCATGGGCTTTTTTTCACGCGAAAGGTGACCACACATTTCTTGATCTAGCAGACTGATCTTTTATGCTACAAGTCTGTGCTGTTTTCCTTGCAACGAGTAGTTTTACATATGTCCACAACATGTAGGCCCTTCATCGGCTATTCTTTTTTTTTCTACAACTTTGATGTTTTCTTGGGAACAATATATTGCACGTTTTTGAAAGCTAGCCATTCAGAGGCCATTCTTTCTTGAAAAGCTTCTTTGCAGCCAGGCTCTAAAGTTGTTGATGGACTGTTTATGTCGATTTTATTAGGTAACAATTAGTAGTCTTGCATTTAAAACTTATCCTGTGTGCCCAATATTTAGCTCTCTTTTTGCACTAGTTAAGGTGTGGTACCTAATTTTTTATATGAAAATAAATATTGTTACTACAGGTACGTGTGTTGTCGTATGACTATTGAATATTTGATAAATAATATTTTATTCAATTCGTATTTGAAAACGTTTACATTCGCCCACCTTTACTTCTTGTACAATGCACAAAGAGGCACGCAAGCCATAGTGGTGCTTAATGAAGTCTCTTTTTGCTGCATGTAATAGTGGCAAAAAGCAGCTTCTCACAGGGAACTTGATTGTGTTGTCTTGTGTATTGTTCTTCTGCCATATGTATTCTGAATTGATAATTATATCACAGACAGATATATAACCTCTCAATGGAACAGACATTTATTTGATACACATGAACTCGCACCCTGTCCAGCTGGCTTTCAGTTACGCTGATTGTGGCCAGCCTCTATAGAGTATGTCTGCAATGTGGTATGAGGGTATGTGTGCAGTGCTACTGTTAAGCCAACTATTGTTCTCACAGCAATGTATTCAGTAAGGTTATTGCATAATTATTATTAGAAAACAGACAGCATTAGCCCAGGTTTTAAGGGTGAGAAAATGCTTGGTGCACTTCACCAAGCATACAGACAGCATATAATGTGACTACATACCATGTGCTAGTTTGTATTTACAAAGTGTTTACAAAATGGGGAAGGTGGCAGTGAGACTCCTTGGGGAAGCAACACTTCAGTTGTACTGATGGTACGGCGTGACCATATAATTTCCTTATTGCTTGGTTAAAAATATGGTGGGTTAAACCTATGAAATGCCACACCAGCAAGGCTGAACATCCATCCTTACTTTTCAGTGGCTTAAATACGCCACTGTGTTGTTGAGATTCCGAAATATCGCCTCGTGTGCCACGTTGTCAAATGCCCCCTTCAGGTCTAGCGCGAGAATGGCCCGTGATGTGTGGCAGGGATGACAATCTCCTTCTTCAATTGCATTAGCACGTCCTGGGTCTCAAGATGTCGTATAAAGCCAAACATGGGGTCTGGCATTTGCTGGGTTTCGTCCAGGTGTTGTTGGAGGCATTTGAGTACTATCCTTTTCATGATTATGCTTATGCATGATGTGAGGGATATCAGCCACAGGTTGTCAATGTGCGGGGACTTGCCCGGTTTGAGGATAAAGCGTACTTCAGCTGTTTTTCATTCTTGTGATAGCTTGCGTGATGTCCAAAAGTCATTGAAGGGGTCTAGAAGCGTCTCTAGGGCCTGATCTTCGAGGTTAGCCTCGAAGATTCTGGTCGGGCCCGGGGGCACTGCTTTGCCGGCTTTTTTCATCAATGGAACAACGACATAACACAGAATGAACAACCACGAGTGCTGTGTGACACAGTCATATTCCATCATGCAATCAATTGTACGCTCACTTTTAACTTGGCAGCTACTTAAAAAAAAACGTAAGTCAATCAACAAGCCGTAGTTGAATATTCACTCGTGTGCTCGGTGATCAAGAGAAGTGACTTGTCGATCTACACAGCTGTATTCCGCGATAATAGAACCATCTGTATAAGAGTATGTTAATATACAGGGCGTTCATTTTAAAGTGTTACGGAATTTTTAAAAATCGCCTGTGGCAGGTAGCATAATTCTTATCGTTGAGCGGGGTTATTCGATGAGGTGGACATTAGTAGCACAAAAAATCGAAACACATATTCAAGTAACAAAAATTGACTAATGAACTTCTTAGTTAATTACTTTACGACACATATTGCAATTTACGAATTATAGCCGGTGAGCTTGCAAGACGCATCCACTTGAAATGAATTTCCAGGATGACACCAGCTTTGAGATATTATTTTCCAAAGTGTGGGACGAAATACATGGGCGTTCCAGTTACTTTAGTGCTTCAATGTATAAAACAGCATTTTGGTAAAAAAGTAAGTGGAACAACAGTGCACTTTTAGGGCGAGTTTGATGGCACATATCTCCAAACTGGCGTCATTCTGGAAATTCATCCCAAGTGGATACGCCTGCCAAGCTCACCGGCTCCAATTCGTAAATCACAATATGTGCTGTACAATAATTAACTAAGAAGTTGATTAGTCATTTTTAATTAGTTCAGTATGGGATTTCTCGTGTTACTAATGTCCGCCTCATCGAATAACCCAGCTCAACGATAAGAATTATGCTACCTGCCACAGAGGATTTGTAAAAAAAATTTCAACCTTATAAATGAACACCCTGTATAACGCTGCGGCGCTTCAGCGTGCTACGCTGTTGCTGCAACAAATCCCTTGTTCATTGGCTTAAAGACGCACGCGCGGTCTTGCAAGCTTTCGCTAGCACATCTACAAAAAATGCGCCGTCACGCCGCACACAACCGAGTACATAGCGATGTATGTTGTTACAACAGTATGCGGTAGCAATGATTTTAAAAAAAGAAAGGAAAACGAAAAAAAAAGGCGCAGGTAAGATCACTGCATAGTGTTCGAGAGGTGGCTCAGCGCGCCAACGCAACACATGCAGTCAACAGAGTATGACAGTGCAAGAGTTTTGCGTTTTCGCGGTGACGCGGAAGCTTGAACCCACGCCGACAAAAATATGCCAGTGTCGTCTGCTGTTGACGATAGTTGCCGACTTAACATCTTTGCCCCGCCTCTCGGTTGCCGGCTCTTAACATACGTCGCGTCCCCAAATCGGAGTGCGGATGCCGGCACATGCGAACCGCTCGAGCTCACTAATCAGAAAATTACCTAATAAGAAAACAAACGTAATAACAAAATCCTGGCTCGGGCCAAAATTTTGCTGGTCGCCAGCACACAAACGCTGCGACCGCGCTGTTGCATGTTGCCAGTCGCTAGTTATGTTTTGCCAGCCAGAGGGCGCATGCGTACGGCACCGCTCGCGCCGGTCCCAGAGTGAATCGAATTTTGTGCCCGGTTGCTTCAACCGTCCGCCTACACTGAACCGCCAGCATGCGGTGCGGCTTGCGGCGATGAGCGGCTCGAGCGTGTACAGGCCTTTAAGGGAGCACAGCGCAGAACGCGCGTTTGTTCTCCGCCGTGCGTTCACTCCCCGTGAAAGCGCGCGTCCCTCGCGCCCTTTCACTCGCACATACAGTGTTCGGCGGCGCGCGGCGACGATTTCATCTCCATTGACGTCATACGGAACCTCACGGCGATGGCGACGGCGACGGCAGAAATCTGCTTTTGAGTGTCCATATAATTGCTATCGCAATAAAAAGCCAATTTCTGAGTTACACAGCCGATGAGCGATGATACGATTCTATCGTCCTGTAAGCACTCCGCCTAGGAAACGATGCTTCCATTCCTATTACAGGACTGCGCAAAGGTTATACCCGATGATTCGATATCCGTGTGGAAAGGTTGCAGCGGTGCACTTATATGTTATAACTCCTGCTAATATTTCAAATCAGGCTAACGGGGAATACTTGAAGTGCACATAAAAAGGGCTTCCTAGTTTTTATGTTGAAAGTGACAATTTTGTGAGGTGATTTGAAGAACCCTAAGCATGCTTTTGCTATTGCAGCCTTGGACAAGAAAAAAGCGTCCGTGAAGATGCTGGTGGCACTTTATCCCAGGGTAAGGAACTTGATTTTCATCAGCACTTTTAACTTCTCACACATGGCTTGTGCAATTCATGTCACCATTCAATGATGACAGGATGAGTCCGTATAAAGTACCCAACTGCAAGGTAGGGAGAACCGCTGTAAGTTATTTGTGCGACAATATTGCCATACAACTAGCCTGAGTGAACTAGGTCGTATATCTGCTTTCCAAGACGAGCAGACAATAGCTTCACAACAAATCACCACTAATAATGGTCATTTTGGTTTTAGCTTCATCCTCTGTTTAGCTTGCTAAGGCAGCCTGCTATTAAAGTCAGGACAGGTGTTAAAAATAGTTTTAACTGCTACAAGATCTGCTCCAGAACGCTCTTGACGATTGCCACTGCTGTATTTGCAGAAAATAGGAACAGTATATCGCAGCTGAATAAACGCTCCTCGTACTCTGTATGCCTGGTAATCGTTCTCAACCCTGAGGTCCTTTTGGAAAATAATTACTGAACGTTAAAGTACTTGTTAGCGAAGCATGCGTAAAAAGGGAAAAAAAGAATTAAATGGATTATTGCTTTTTGAAACCCCTTGCTCTCGACGGCATATTCGGACCTCGGTCGGGGATGATTTGCGGATGGGGCTGGCTGAGTAGGTGAACTTTTTTTTGGGGAGGTCGGGCCGGGCCCAGGTCTCCCTTTGAGCCACCGGGCCAGGCTCGGGCGGGTAATCTTTTACAAGTGCCGGTGTCGGGCCGCGTCCGAGCCAAGAATCACGGCCCGTGCAGTGCTGTACGCGTCACCGCTGCGCGTGCTTCGGTGTAGAGCACTGCACGGGCTCGGGCTTACCCGAAAGCCCGGGTCCGGCCCGGCCCTTGGGCCGGGCCGTGCCGGGTAGTGCAGTTTTTTCCCGGGCTCGGGCCGCGCTCGGCCATGGCATGTGCTTTTTGACCCGGGCCCGGGCCGGGCTCGGAGTTTTGGTGGTGTGCATGTAAAGCGCAGCGAGTTATCCTCGCGCGTCTCGACTCTGAAAAACCTGTTGCCCCGGCGCAGCTGGAAGCTACCAGTGCTACTACTGTGTACTTCCCTTTTCTTCTTCCGTCGTATTTTGCGCTATTTGAAGAGAATGTAAAAGTCCAGAAAGACCGAATTCGCCTGAAACAAAAGGATGCCATTATATTCTTTACCTAAATCAATGTAATTAATGTTTTCAGCGCAGTGTAAGCGCGTTCGCGACTTGCTGATTCTTCAAAGGCGAATTGTTAAAACGATGACGGGTAAGATAAGTCGTCAAGCGGCTAAAATATGGCACTGCGTCCATCCATGATTGCACGCATGTTCTCAACCGACCGCCTAGCAGCAGCACATTACGCTGCACCATGGAGGAACGAGAAGCTTTCTTTCTCCATTTACTCCATCCATGCGCTGCACTCACGACCGGTCGTGGCTGCGCTTCGGCTAGAGTGTACTAGAATATGGTTGAGTGGGACAAGCGGCTGGGGCGGCGCATGCTTTGCAGTGAGGTGCCCGACGTGGAAAAATACTGTGTCGGCGCTGCGATTGAAGTGAATTGGGCCGCACCAAGGTCGCACCGTTGGAAACTGCTGGCGATACTGCTCGGCAGGGTCATTCGTACCACTTCGCGCGCTGGTGTTTACGTCCAGACCGCTCATATGGTGTTCATAATTGCATATGACATGTATTTATACCTTAAGAATAAATTCCTTTCATTATCCTTCTTTATTTTATTTTTTAATGCCGCTCGGTAATCTTTTTCGGTCTCGGGCCGGGTTCGGGTCGGTGTCGAGCCGGGCTCGGGCCAGGCTCGGGCCTAAGGTAAAAGGGTGGCGGGCCGGGCCGGGCGGGTAACCTAGATTATTTCCTGGCCAGGGCCGGGCCTGGGTCTCGCCATAAATCGTTTGGGCGGGCTCGGGCGGGCAGCCCGACGTAAAAACGGGCCCAGGCCGGGCCCGGGCTGAAAAAATTGGCCCGTGCAGTGCTCTACTTCGGTGCATACGTTGAACGTAACGAGAACGCAGGGCAAATATGCAAGCTTAAGAGAATCCAGAGGCACGATTTTAAATACAGGAAGAGAAAGAGGTAAAAAAATAAAAGCCCCTGCCTTAAAGAAAGAAGTTTGAACGCAAAGCCTTCTCCCATGCAAACTGAATCAAAGTCCAAAGCCAACGACCACGCATCGAACCCAAGAAATGCTGACCGACCCGTTACGATGCATGTGTGATTTGATTGCTTGTTTAGGATTGTATTTTTTGAACGTTGAAGTTGAATGAAGACACATTTCGTTAAGTTGCATAGCTTTTATTTTATATCATGTAGCCGCTGATTACACGCACACGCTCACACTATCACGGACGAGTCTACACTTGCACAGTATTGCCTTGTGATCGCTGTCGTAGACGGTTAGAGGCTCTGTAGTTGCCGATACACGGGATCGGCCTTACGGGCACGATCGCGCTCGCGCTTACGTACGCGTCACGCAGCCTCTTTTGCCGTGCGCTGGACCCGCGGTCTACCCATGGTGACGGCCAGGAATGCATTGCGTTACGCGCGGAATGCCATGCAGATATATACAGTTCGTCTAGGGTAGCGTGGCGCTGCAGTTCCCATTGGTGTTATCGGTACAACTGCGAATGTAAACTTGAGTGTTCTATGACACGTATGTCGTGCGCCGTTGTTCTATTGTGTGCGCAGATGCGCAGCCGTTTTTCTATTGTGTCCGTAGATGTTCAGTTAGCTCCATTGTGTAAGTTGGCTTTCCTGCAGGGCGTTGTCGGCGCTCATGGACGAATCAGTGAGACATAGAAAGCTTCGCTTTAAAAAAGTGCGAGCAGTTGAAACACAAGAAGAGATGCACAATAATTGAGGCTGCTCTAAACACCGCGCAAAATTACAAGCACAACAGCGGTCGAAGGTGGCATTCGTGCATAGCTGTTGGCTTTAAGTAGAAGTAGAAGAGGAAGACCAGGAAGAACGACAGGCACGCTGCTGCTATAGTGCAGGGGCCGATCCATTGAAAGCGGCACTGGTGAGGCTTTCCTTGGCCATGCCATCTCAGTGCGAAAACGGTCACGTTTAACGGAGTGCTTCTGCTGGTTTTCAGATTCCGAAGACTGCATCGGTCCTGCTGGATTTCTTCATCAAGCGCGAGAGCAAGGTGTCGCTGATGCGCGGTCCGCTGTCGCACTTCTGCCAGGAAGAGGTGGTGCTCCACGCGCAAGAATTCCTCGTCAAGCTCAGCAAGCAGGTCATCACGTACCAGGACGTCCGCGATATGGTCGACAATTTGGTCGGTCTCCATAACATGGTAACAATCCCTACCGCCGACGAGCCGCATATGCTGATGCAGCGCCGAACTAAAGCCCCGATATTTTTTATTGCGATAGCAATTATATGGACACTTCAACCGGATTTCTGCCGTCGCCGTCGTCGTCGCCGTGAGGTTCCCTATAGATAAAATCTTTGCCGCCCGCCGTATGCCCGAGCGGAAGCGTGCGGGGACGCGCGCTATCACGGAGAGCGAACGCACTCAATCATCCACGCGCAAGCAAGGAAGCGGGAAGCCAGCGCCGGAGGGAGCGTGGCGGGGGGGGGGGGGGGGGGGGCGCACTTCTACTCTGCCAACAACCGCGCTCGTCGCTCGCTCGCCCGCGCCGTCTCTTATCTCCACACGGATCTGCACCTTTATGTGCCGTGCCTTCGCCGCTCAGTTTCCGTTGAAGCGATAGACCGCACGTACCTTCGCCCGCTGCGGCGTATATACGCTCGCTGCCAGCGTTTTGACAGTCGTTGTCTGCAGTCATTCAGTGTGATCTATTCCTGTTTGTTTGTGCGCGCTCACACCACGCTTGTTCATTCAGTTAGTAATAGTCGGGCCACATTTTCCAACGCACGCTACACATGCAATGCTGCCCGGATCGGCAGTGCAGCGCTACAGGTGTGTCCCTTCGCACGCGCTGCCCACGGGAAGCGCTTCTCATCAACACCACCGTTTCACACGCGCCTTCTCGTGGTCATCGAGTCTCTCTTGATGTCGGTCTACTTACGCCGCAGCACACCTGCTTACTTAATCAGCTCATGTTTACTACAATTCATATTGCTACCAAAGCCGCTCACCTTACTTCGTATGACATTGCTGTGTTGCTGTCGCCTTCATTGCTTCGCCCTTAGGGCGAAACTGTGACATTTTTTATATGTACCATGTGCACTGCCATGCAAGGTTAGTTTCATAGTGTTTCCACAGAAACCTGCAGCAGGTACACAGAATAAAAATGTGCAATCTGTCTTGTCTGGCTAGGCGGGCTTAGTTCACAAGCAGATATATTTAAAAAAAACCACAATTTGCATAAATATTTTAATTGTATAACTCAACAGACATTTGCAAATGGACAATTTTGTTATGGATATTTACACGTAGGTACTACGAAGCTGTACGCAATGTTGGCGCGTTGAATATAAACACGTAATTTAGAACTCGTCACCGCGTTTCCACAATTTCATATACCAGGTGTCCCAGGTATCCTGCACCAATATTTAAAAATATGCAAATGCCACGTAGCTGAACAGAACCAAGGTAACATTGTTTGCCGTCGATTGGAGATACTGATATTATTTGTGTTTCCGCTTAATTACAAAATTAGTCTTAATTAATTACTCTACTTCTCAAATATTATAATTACATGAAAAGTTTGAATGAGAAAATTGTAGAGCAACATGAAAAAGCTACTAATACAGTTTTTTTGCTCAATACATGCTGCATAAAAGTGTTTTTCCGAGCGTGTAAAAAGCCCGCTAATACACGCAAAACGGCCGCGCGACTGGTCGCTCCAGGCAGTTTTCGTGTATTCGCGGGGATCTCTTACGCTCGGAAAAACACTTTTTTGTAGCACGTATTGCGCAACAGAAAGCAGTATC
The DNA here is from genome assembly GCF_013339745.2 of Dermacentor silvarum. Classification (NCBI taxonomy): domain Eukaryota; kingdom Metazoa; phylum Arthropoda; class Arachnida; order Ixodida; family Ixodidae; genus Dermacentor; species Dermacentor silvarum. The sequence continues at coordinate 193,567,364 of NC_051157.2, read as the reverse complement.
GGAAGTTTTTCATGCTGCTATACAATTTTACCATTGACACTTTTCATTTAATTATATTATTTGAGAAGCTGAATATTTAATTAGGACTAATTATGTAAGTATGCGGAATGCAACAAATAATCTGAGCATCTGCAAGCGACCACGAACATTACATTGGTTCAGTCCCGCTACGTGGCATTTGCATATTTTTAAATCTTGGTGCAAGTTCAATTCAAGAATGTTCAGTTTACCCTAAGCTGAATGTTCGTGCTCTATTCCTTGCTACAACTGCACAGAAGTGGCAAACATTGGTGGCGTGCACCAATATGGACGCCGTGTCTGAAAGGGATACATTGTGATTTGTATGGAAACCGGGATACCATACTTTCTGAGGTGTCGTTTAATAATACGGTGAATAAACGTGCTAAGATATTGCGCATGAACAGGTCTAATAATCTTCGGCGTCATTTTCACGCAGTGTATAAAGAAAAATACAGAAGTTGCGAAAGAACTTGGTCTCACCTTACGCAAGCTGATTATCATCATTTGCGAGGTTGCGACGTCCTTGGAGAAGATCGCCGAGGTCCCCGTTTCGGACTGGATGGCCTTCGGTGATGCTATTGTCAACAAGCTTGAACGGGTGGGCATATTAGATATTCTAGTCGAGAAAGATGAGCACGTTGTGTCACATAGATTGAAAAGCTCTTCGCAGAAAAATATCGCAGGTGCTACTTTGAAAAATCCGCTTAGAAACGTATACGTGCAATTACACCACACACAACTCTATGCCTGATCAAGCCATCGATCGTCTCAAGCTGCCTGCGCCGGTTCTCGTAAGGTCACCGAATCTAATTGTGCTTAATTAGTGTGTGAGAGGCAGACTTCAAAGAAAAGTGGACTCCTGATGCGGCCCAGCTATACACCTTGATCAAAACAGTTTCGGCATCCGTGGCGTTTGGTGTGGGCCTCCCTTAACGACCTCATTATGTTTATTGTCAAGTCAACGCAAAGGAAATTCGTGCCAACAATTAAGGTTGAGCAATAATACATTCATCTGAATAGGTGAAGTTTATATTCATTCTGATATAATATACAATACCGCGCATGGCCCCATACTACATAGACGTCTATTTAGTACAAGAGGAAGATTTTTAGTTATGGACTATCCGAATAGAGCAGCTCAGACCTGGAAGCAGTAAGCAAAAAGTCGTTATTCATAAACGCTTGATCAGAGTAACTGGATTTTAGATTTTAAATAGAGGTACAATGTTATAATGGAGATTTTCACATTTTGTTGGGGGCGGGATATCAGTCACACAGAATCTATCCCCAGATACAGTGGCAAATGGCAACGCCGACAACATAAAGGATGAGAAACATTTCGCCTCCCTTGTTCGCAATGAAGCGACGAGACAAACACGGGCGAGGGATAAAGTAGGCTTTGAGAGATGGCGATTCCATCGCACATAAACGGAAGAAAGGTTTGACTTCCCACTGAGCGTGAATGCTATTGTCTAGATTTTAAAAACATGCACGATGAAGGCGTGGTATTCGATTTTCTTCAGCGCCTTGCACCTGTGGGCCACCACAGTCGGTACCCTGGTCTGCGATGGACAGTATTTGGTGATAGTTCTAGCAGAGCAATGTTACAATGAGAGAAAAAAAAGTTACATCTGGCGCTATCGCCGAAGTGTCCGCATAGACTATCCGCGATATCGACTTTAGTCGTTCACACGCGCGAGGCACTGAACGACCAGGGGCCTTAATACGCAAGGATTCTTTTATTTAAATTTATCAAACGTCTAAATGAGTGGCCGATACCTGCGATAAGGAAGGCGTGGCAACCTACTAGCCAATAATGATCGCAAAAAAAAAGAGTAGAAGAAATAGAACGAAACGCCGCATAATTTTGTTTAAAAATGTGATTCATCTCTTGTTAATGACCTGCTACCAGGGTTCTTATGTCACACTACAAGGATTCCACCAAACGCTCGTTCTCATATGCGGGCAAGATAAAGTGAAAGCAAACAGACTGAGGGACGTTTTAACATCTTTACTTGTTTTGATATGCGCAGTTTTTTTATGTCTCGCATGGAATAAGGTTAACTTACTATTACAAAGAAGGGGGGGGGGGATGGGGTTAACCAAAGAGACGAGACGATCAGAGTGCCGCTCCGGTGTGCTTCTGTTAACTGCAATTCACTAGGAGCACATCCGAACGTCACTGAACACAGCATAGCCCGTTTAGTACCATCTATAGCGTTTCCTGGCGGCAGCTTTGTATACCTGTTGTTTACTTCGCAGCTGAATCCACCTCAACCTCTTCCGTTCGCCGTGTTTATTCCACGGGTACGTGACTTCCAGAACATGAAGATGCTCGGGGCTGGCGGCTTTGGGTACGTTGGCATGCGAAACAGTCAAATTTTTATTCTAGGCTTCAGCACCATGACTAATGTAGGGACGTGTCTGAGGTGTGATGTGACGAGCTGTGATGTGACTGACAGGCGGGCAGGCCCCTTTAGAGTCTTTGCTGACAGAAAGACTGTTATTCCTATTAAAGGCTCTCATGACATCACCACCTTCCAATATGTTCTCGGCTATAACAAAATATGGTGCGGAAAATGGCCCAGTTCTCGTTTCTTCATCATATTCAAAATTTCAATTTCAACCGCAGATAATTACGCCTACACCTTACTTGGCTTCATTGCCTTGGCTTTATATGGTCGTGATTAACAAAAGCCCTCTGTTTTCCTTCTTCTTCTCGTACTTTCACAGCGAGAGTCTTGAATCTGGCAGCCCTGATGGCATTCGGTAGAATATGAGGGCTTACAATCAACGTACCTACTCTCCTAAGTTCACGTGTTACTTGACGCCATCCGCAAAAAAGGGTGTTCCACATCTGCCCATCATGGCTATGAGCGGTGGTGGCAAACATTCCCACTGCTAGATCTAGTACCACATAGGTTAAATACCCACGCTATTAGACCGATTGATGGCCATCGCTGTAGCACAGTCGGTAGTGCAACGCACGCGTATAGCGAAGGTGGTGGGTTCGGTCCCCACCTGCGACAAGTTGTCTTTCGTCTACTTTTATGTTCATTTGTTCATTATTTCATTCATTTCAATTTCAACCACAGCTAATTATATGGCTGTGACATAGAAGCAATAAATGATTACGGTACTATGTTTATAACTTCGGAATACTCTTGAGAAATCAGCATAACATATCTAAAACGCACAGCTGCTTGCCTCCCGCCTTATCATCTCGTCTGCGCTTGTTTCACTCCTTTTATTACCACCCGCACTAAAGGAATTCCCTGTTAGATCCACAATTACGTACAGTTTACCACTTAAACCACAGTAGTCCCATATTACCGCGTCATAACTGACGCATCTGCAATAACCACTTCGTTCTTCACAGCCGCAATAACATAGTCCAATAGCCTCCCTAAAAACATTCTCATGCACTTACCGTAAATAATTCAGGGAAATGTTAACTAAGCATTTTGCCTAATCTACGGATCATATGCCTCCCCTACTTCAACCTTATCCTACCGACACAATGTTGCCGTTTTTGCAATTGTCTTATTTCTTCTCTTTCCTAAAGTTTTTCATGTTCTCTTAATTCGTTCCGGAATTATCATATCGAATTAACCCCCCCCCCCTTCCCCGTATGTGAGACCTCGGGGCCTTCAACGCGAAACTAAATAAACGAAATCAAAGAAAATTATGAGCGAGAAGAACGAATGGTAAGGATGGGCTCAATGTTTAGTTAGTAACAACCATAACAAACAATGAAGCTAACGGAAATATAAGAGTAAATTAACCGTGTTTTACCAATCACAAATACTCATATTTTAATACTTCTTTTTATGCATAGGCTGCATTCGTAAAACTTGCCGGGTGTGCACAGAAACACAAGGTGCACTTGGTTCCACAAGCTTGCTCTTACGTAGCTTTCTTTGCAGTCCTTGATTTGATTGAGAAGGACGGAGTTAACCATTCCAAATGAATACAGGAACTGTGACCGTAGTGGATGGCTTCCGATTAGTTTAGACCACCTGGAGTGCTTTAACGTGCACCTGAATACAAGTACACGAGTATTCTTTAGCATTTCGGCCAGTCTAAAATGTGGTAATGGTGGCCGGAATTCCAACCTGCGACCTCATTGCTTTTTAGAGTCGTTCAAGAAAGCCCGTTACTGTGGTTGATAAAATTGGCCGCATATCTACTTGCTTCGCTGCAAATGACGTCGAAAGACGACAGTCTTTTGCCGCCCCTGACACGTAACACCCCCTCTTTGTAAGGGTGGCTGAACGGGCGTGTTGGTAAAGTTTCATCTTTGGTTAGCAGCGCGGCAATCTATAGTATCCCCGGAAGTGAGAGAAGGGATAGGAAAGAACGCTGACTTACAGAAATTTTATTGCGCACATAAAAAAGGTTTAAATACCACGCTAAGGCACAATAAAAAGAACAGAAGGGTAGCACGTGTTCAGGACTCAGCTTCCAACATGCTATAGAAAATCCAAAACAAACAAACTAGAGAAATTATTGAAGCACTTGACATTCACAAATCTGGGGAGCGCTGTGTCACTGCCCCGTCATTATCACTGTGTGATAAAGAAGCGCAATATTTAGCCGCATGATTTGCATATCGTATGTTGGAGGCTGAGTCCTGAACACGTGCTACCTTTCTGTTTTTTCTATTGTGCCATAGCGTGGTATTTAAACCTTGGTTATGTGCGCAATAAAATTGTTGTAAGTCAGCGCTCTTTCCTATCCCTTCTCTCGCTTTCATGCAGATCGCCGCGCTGCTAACCAAAGATAGGACCCTCTCTTCTCCCCCCCTCCCACCCCTCACGCTCTTCCCCTCCACTCTCACTCCTCCCATGATTGATGCAATGGAGGTTTTGCTGAATTCAATTCAAATTTAGCGCGTTCGTCCTGCTCTCGCGCCATCTGTTGGGATCTTTTAATAGTGTTGGCTCAAAGCCGGCTACAGAGCCGTGGCTTCAGTCGGCTTGTTTTTAAAGCGTAGCGTCTCTTCGACGCCATTTCTAATGCGTTAATATTTTCATTTGCAACGTTTAATTTTTCGTTTCCTTCTGTCTCTCTCTCTCTCTATCTATCTATCTATCTATCTATCTATCTATCTATCTATATATTTCTTTCTCTCTTTCTCTAATGTCTCCCTCTCTGTCTCTATCTCGCTCTCATTTTCTATTTCTCGCGCCCATAGCAAGTTATGTTACAATCGTTGGTACAACGCAATCATATGGTCCCCATAAATGCATGTTCTACAAGCATGGGTGTATAGCCTAGATGTTATGACGCTCGCCTTCGAACCGTGGGTACCCGGGTTCGAATACCACCTCGCAAAAAAGATATTTTATTTATGTATTTATTACTCTCGCTCTCTGTTTCTCCTTCTGTCTCTGCACCTCCTCTCCTCATGCTTGGTTCTGGCCGGTCGATTGAATCACGTGACAGACAGACTAAGCTTTTCGCGTTTAGGTAGCCCAAGAAAGACTATGGTCTTGAAAACGTAACTTCGCCTTTTCGCGCCAGGCCCCGGCTACCTGCATGAACCACACAGCCACGTCCGCAATTTTGTTCTGAAATTGAACAACTGGCATGGTCGCAATTGATATGTGAAAGGCTGGCACTAAACGAATATTATAACGCTAAAGTTGGCGTACTGGGTGCCCAACATGTGGACAACGCTTGTTGTATACACTTTTTATGAGTCTGCAATGCTGGGCACATCAGGCACAGTAATGAGTAGGGCCATTTTGGAAATATCAGCGAAATATTCTTTACGACTTACATGTTTTAGCTCAACCTGCGTACCGCATGCAGCTGTTTACACATAATGACACGCATGAAATCGTGCCTGAAACCACTCAAGCTAATCCTGCGCGAAGATAACTCAAGAAACATAGCTCCTACACATCTGCCACAGAAGGCAGTGAGAAATCGGTAGCATTGTTGGTAGCATGCCTTTCTTCCAAGTAGCATATATACAAGGTGTTTCAGCGAGCACTTTCAAAATTTATTTAAGGTTGCCTGTGGCAGATAGCCCAATTCTAGTTAGTAAGATGGTCTACTCGAAGAGGCAGGCATTACTTGCACAAAAAATTGAAATTATTAATCGACTAATTAGCAAAAATTTAATAATTAAGTTTTTAACTAATCACCTGATGGCCCATATTGCAATTTACAAATTGTAGCCGTGGAGTTCGCAAGGCGTATCCACTTGGAACGAATTCTCGGGATGACACCAGTTTCGAGAAATTAATTCCCGAACTTTGCGGAAAAATGCATTGGCGTTCCAGTTAATTTTGTGCTTCAGTGCATGAAGCGACGTTTCCTTAAGAACTTAACTGCAACGCCAATGCATTTCTCCGCAAAGTTCGGGAATTAATATCTCGAAACTGGTGTCATCCCGAGAATTCGTTCCAAGTGGATCCTCCTTGCGAACTCCACGGCTACAATTTGTAAATTGCAATGTGGGCATTCACGTAATTATTTTAAAACATAATTAGTGAATTTCTGTTAATTATTTGATTATGCATTTCAATTTCTTGTGCAAGTAATGTCCGCCTCTTCGAGTAGACCAGCTCATGAACTAGAATTGTGCTATCTGTCGCAGGCAACCTTTAAGAATTTTTGAAAGGTTTCGCTGAAACAGCCCTGTATATTTTTTTATTTCATGTTGTGACCTTAGTAAGGAGCTTTCGGTATTTGGATACGCGAATGTTTGTGAGGGGAATTCACATTCTGCAGGGCCGTGTACCTGGCCAACTATCGCCCTGCCAACTTCGTGGCGACGGTGAAGCTGGTGAACATGGACCGGTTCAGTCGGCACAAGCAGGCCGCCATGGACAAGGTTGTCGCGTCCGTCATCAGGAACCCGTTTCTCGTCAAGTACTACTGTTGCTTCTGCGTCAAGGTGAATACACGTGGTCGCATGACTGACCAGTAGATCGCTAGGAGCGAAGAAAAAACAGGAACAAAAGAGCTTCCCTGAACCTACTTGCAAAAGATCAGTGATAGTACACACGCGTTGGACGTATGACAGGCCAACATTTTATTGAAGCATCGCTGGTCATATTACAAACCTTTCGTCTAACACATGCACACGTCCCCCAAATGAAGTATGCAGTGCCCTTATATCGAACATGCCTATGTGCGAAGCAATCTTCAACAGCTTGTCTCGTCGAATCGGGCCACGAGCCGCATTCTGTGCATATGCAGGTATGCTGCCCACTATGGTCGCTCCCTTTGTCACGTGTACTTTTCTAAATGCGCCTCTTCCGCCTTGTCAGTATTTGTCTTCCCCCCTTCCCCTCATCATATGTGATCCGCTTGTTCATGCGCTTATCCACATTGTGTGGCCTGTCCTGTCGCATGGGCACCAATTCGGCTGCAGGAATCTTTTGTCCCTTCCGGACTTACGGTTTGGACGCCGACAGGGAAGGCCATGTTTTATGGTGCTCTCGGGATCTCGGGAACCGGTCTTTAATCCCATGGTTCAAGTTCGCATGCTTCGTCAACGCTCTTACCAGTTGGAGGACTTACTTCACCTTCCGAACAAGTGGGAGCAGTTTCACTCGCGTTTGAGCTCGTCAGAACATTCTTCCGCACTTTGTTTGTGGCATCGGAACGAACGCTAAGCCTGACATTAGGCTTGGCATCATTACCGGCATCCGAGTCTGGTGTTATGGCAGCACCATCTAGGGCCATCATTGTGCAACGTGCAACTTTATGCTTTTTTTCCGCGACACCAGGCGGAGAGGAGCTGATAGATGTAGTAGAGTTACTGTATATAGCTCCCCCATGGAGCTATATACAGTAACTCTATACAGGAAAACGCTTTTTGATGCATTGAAGCACGAAGTTAACTGGAACGCCCTTGCATTTCGTCGGACACATTGAAAATTATCTCGAAACTGGTTCAGTCCTGCGAATTCGTTCCAAGTGGATACGCCTTGCGAACTCAGCGGCTGTAATTCGTAGATCGAAATATGTGCCGTAAAATAATTAGTCGCAAAATTAATTACCGTAATTACGGTAATTATTTATTTAGGCGTTTTGATTTACCGTAGGAAGTAATGGCTGCCTCATGCAGTAGTTTAAATCAAGGATTATAATTGTGCTATCTGCCACAGGCAATTTTTTAAAGTTTGGTGCAGCTGAAATGAAACACCCTGTATAGTCCCTCTAGGATGTAGCATCCGCAGCTTTGTCTGTGACTGACGACTCTAAAAGGCAAGCTCGAACGCCGCGCGCGCTCCCAGCTTCTGCAGCAGCCATGCAAGAAGCTAGCCGCCAAAATGCACGTGAAATCCATGACCCTAAACGACGAAGAACGGAGAGTGAGCAGCTCGACGATGATGCTGCCATACACAAGGCAGCCAGACTCCAAGACGAATGGTCCAGCTATGACCCTGAAGAAGGCTTTGAAGGGGACGGTTTATGGGAGCGCGTCACCACCCGCTCCAGACGGAAAGGCGGCCCAGCGTGAACAAGGGAATTCAACTAGACCTGCGAGGGTTGTCGAGCGAACCGAACATGCCTACGTCGTTTTAGCCATACGGCCTAGGGAACGACGCAGTTTCGCTTCGCGTAATGCCCGTGAGGTGAAGCTGGCCATTAGCGCTGCGCACGACAAGAGGTTGGCTCAGCATCAACTGCTGCAGTCCAGACGTGCGACGAAAGACAAGCATCAAATTTACTAAAGCTGAATACCCTGGAAATTCCGTTGACGCCACCTCTCTCACTGTCTGTGCACCAGGTCCCGAACGAGGGCATGTCACGTGGTATTATATATGTTTAACATGCTGCCATCTAGTGAAAGCGGGGAGACATAGTTCCCTGTGACTGTGCGTGGTCGGTGATCTGGCAGCGCGTGCTCTTCTTCTTCTTGTGATAGAACACGTCTGAGAGACCATTAGACGTGTACGTATATGACTCCTCGTCTGGCCGTCTCACTCTTCCCTCCTGGCTACAAAAATATACGGCTGCACACCTGATGAGACATCAGAGACGCCGGCTGAAGCACTTGACAGTGAGAATGTGCAGATACTCCTGGCCTGCCCTATGGGAAAGAGTGGGTCGGTGTTGATTACTTTCGCATCGTTACGCACCCCTCGATACGTGAAATACTGGGATTTCGTCAAGAATGTTAGCCCCTACGAGCCGCGATCCGTGGTGTGCTTCCGGAGGCATGGGTTGAGCCATAAGCAAGATGTGTGCCCTGCGGAGAATGCAGTGTTCCCTCGATGTGGTTCCCAGCATGAGGAACCCCCTGAGTCGTGCCCCCAGACAGACAAGAAATACTGCCGCAACTGCGAGAAGGACGGCCACCTGGCTACAGACGCTTCGTGCCCACAGCACAAGCTTTTTGCCAAACACGCCAAAGCTGCACAGGGACACCCGTCCCGCACTGCTATACAAACAGGCAAGAATGCCAAGCCATCTAGTCAATCAAAAGACTTATCTAAAGGCAGGAGTGGAAACTGTAAGCAACAGAAGGCGCTCTCAAAATCAACACCATCAAACAAACCCCCGGATTCTGGTGCTCATTTGTCAACATCACAGTCTTCGCCGGTGTCCTACGCTTCGGTAAGCTGTGGTGCTCAGAAGACTTCGAAGAAAACGTCTAGTTTCTGTCCGCGGTATGGAGAAGCGATCGCAAAGCAGCTGGAGCAGATTGTCATGGAAACCGAAGTCAGCAGCTGTGATTTTGAGAATACATTGTCCCGTCTCCAGAAGCAGCTGCTAGAAATTAAGCGATCCATAGACACGGCTCACGTACGATTTCAGCAAAAACTAAAGGAGCGAAACGAGAAAAAGCTAGTACTCCATCATCGCCTAGCAGAGTGGAAAGAGGAGAGAAGGCTCATTGACAAAGCGAAGAGACAACAATCTCTGTCACCACGAAGAGGCTCTGCCCCACCTCCTAAATATACACGGCCACACCCAAAGAACGGGGGCAAGCTCCACCCCAAGAGCCGTCAAATGAAGAAATAAGAGTATCAGTGGAAGTCGTTCCACAAGCATACAAAGCTCCTGAGTGGGTCACGCAATTTCTGAATGGTAGAAAGTCCAGGCAATGCAACAACAAGCTCAGATGCAGACGCAAGTTTTACAGACACAGCACGTTTTAAAGCAATGACATCAAATCCAACAGGCACATCAGGATAAGATGCAACAGTTTATGCAAACCTTGCAGAAACTGCAGGATTAAATGATGGCCATTTCGTCCTAGCAGGGAGAGTATTGTCAGGAGAAAAAAAAAGGCGAAGCCTTGCACTAGGCCGCGCAAAGCTCAAGACACAGCGAAGCTCTCTTGGTTGTAGGTAGATTGAACTTGGCTATGTCGAGGTTTATACTTGGTTGTAGCTGGGCCTATACTCGTGTACGTCATCTGTGCTAGTACTGGAAAGGCTGCGGTAGTACTGCAAAGGTGCGCGGCGGTAGCGCGGCGGTGCGGGGGAGCATGACGTCATACGAACTGCAGGCCGCCCTATTTGCCGTAGAGAAGCTGCAAGACAAGGCGGAATAAAATTACGGAAGACCACAGTAGCAGACAGTTCGCGATATTCACCGACTTTAGATGCCATAAAGGCGCTCACGGGGACGCCTAGAGTAGGCACGTGGGCGTATGATATAAAGGTCGCATGCGCATTCCTTCATCGGGAATACGGCATGGGTGTGCGAGTGGACTGGGTCCCAGGGCACTCGTGCAGCATAGGCAACGGTGCGGCCGACAGTGCAGCGAGCAAGCGGTTATTTTCCCGCTCTTCTCCCCTGGACCCAGTCCCTCTCATTCCTGTGCGCCTGGACCCGGAGGAGGAGCGCGAGTGTCTTAAAGTGCAAGCAAAATGGGAGCTGAAGGCGAAGGTACCGCACAATGCCCACCCTTTGCCCAAGTGGCTTTCTCGGGGCGCGCATGTCCTGGTGCGTAAGGCCAGGACGGGCGCAGCACTCACCGAAGACTTCCTGGCTACGTGGCGCGCATACGCCGCTTCAAGGAAGACACGAAGTCATCAGAGGCAACGTTCGGATGATGAGGAGGAGGAAGAGACGGAGGGGAACGTGATGTCAACACTAGTGACGTGCAGTACGTGCGACATCGGTGCTCGACCGACAGTCAGGCATCTATTGTGGGACTGTCCCGGTCTCGCGACAGTAAGAGACAAACACAAGGGACGCGGGATTACTTTAATAGAGGCATGGACCATGCCACCCTCTCAGGCCGATGCCCGGCGAACGATCAACTCTTTATGGGAGTTCGTGCGCGAGGCCGGCTTGACCGGAAGGTTATGAATGTGTAGTTTTTTTTTCATTGTGAACCCTGCCATTGACTCTTACCCCTGCTTAGGCCACTGAGCCATCGTTTTCATTAAAGTTCATTCTCTTTGTCCCTTCCCCTTCACTCGTTGACGAACCTAGGCTCAACGTACTTCCGTTTACAAGTTACTTCGCATTGGGATGCCTTTTGCACCCTTTACTATCGACTGCTTCATCAGAACGAGCTGCTTTACAGAAGACACATGAGCTAAGACGCGAAGTTGTTACTAATGTCATCGCTATCATGGTCATCGCCAGGAGCATGCGTATGCACTCAACATTACCAAGAGATTATCGGGATATTTCTTGCTCGCACTGCTATGACAGATCCCATTAACGCCTTTGTTGTGGTTCCCGGCTTGTTTCCAGTGCAGCGTGCACAGACTCTATGCGGTAATAAGTAGCCATAAACAATGATGGCTTTAAGAGAAGTAAGTTGCGCATGCTGAAATGCGGTGCTATGATCGATGTACAATATTGCGGTAGGTCAGCGTTGCTTTTACTTGCCTTAGCTACATGGTGCCATGTCATGCCACATATACGCGTATTTGGTACACTGATTACTCTCAAACTATTCATATTTTCTGTCAAATTCAATTTGATTACTCGGTACATTGGCACACTGACATATGATACTGAGACTATGACAAAACATTATTAAATAATTGTTTATTTAGCAATTTATTGATATAAATTGTACTGTAAGGCACGTTGACAGAAATTCTTATACAGAAGAATTCAAGAATGATATTACACATTCGTACGCAGATAACACTGCATCAGAATACAATGGCGTACATCCAGCATGCTCTCTTTGTCTACGCCGACATATTTCAATGAACGCTGAGGTAAGTTACATTTTTAAGTGAAGCTTTAGAGGCTCGCAGGTGGTGTCACGCTGAAAAATGGGCGGATCCTGGTGATAGTGCAGAAAGGGTTCAAGCTCAATGGCACATACCACGGACAAAAAGAGAGAAAGAAAGAGATGGAGAAAGAGAGAGATAGACAGAAATAAGAGGGAGACAGAGAGAAAGAAAGAGAGAGAGAGAAAGAAAGAATGAAAGAAAGAAGAAAGAAAGAAAGTCACCAGCCCTCCCCTGCCGAGAAAATGGGGGTAAGCGAATCTTGTCGCGTGTGTACTTGACCTATTACTTTCCCTTCCCTTTCCTACTACTTTCCGTTTCCTTTCGTCGCACTTTTCGATTCCCTTTTCTTCTACTTTTGTTTCCTTTTCGTGCAACTTTCCTTCTGTAGCGTTGTACGTTTCTTTCCCTCGATGTATGCATTTAATAAACGTTTATGTTTTATTACCATGACCTGTCGTGAATTTTACGTTACGCTGACGAAGGTCAGATACACACACGACATTACCCCCATTTTCTGGACCGGCGAATGGCTGGCGATTTTTTAAAGGAACTTTTTTCTGTAGACGCTGCTCTAAAAATTTGTTTGTCCGCCCAGCTAGCTCCAAAATACCAATGTTATTTTGGTGCGAAAACACGTTATCTTTTTAGCCCGCAAGCCGAAGCTAACTTGAAGGCAGTCATCAAAAAGAGAGCAGTGACCTGGCCGTGACACACTTTCCCCTGGCTCGAACTTGCATCGTGGCAGGAGGCGTACGTGACCATCATGGAGTACATCGCTGGCCTGGACCTGATGCGTGTGGTAACCAAGGAGGAGTTCTTGGACGTCGAGGCGGTGCGCGTTATCATGGCCCAACTGATCCTTGCGTTGGAGCACATGCACTTGCGCGGATTTCTCCACCGAGATATCAAGGTGTCTAAGTGAGTGGCTGCTCTTTCTCGCAGAATGAATACCAGATAATGTGGCGTACCGCTGGCAGTCGGGGCGCCGTAAGCTCGTCTAGACCGGCTCGTAGAGATTCTTGGATGCTTATACATGTACGGAGATGCTGTACTTTCAACGCGACATTGGATGCAAAGCCTACCAATAAATGAATATGCAGGTAGTAAGCCTATGGTTAAGTTGTATATCGCGATAGTGCTTAGAAACATTCCTACTGCTGTGATGGCACTTTACTTTTTTGTCGCTGCGTCCACAATTTTTCAGGCTGTAGGTGACGTTGCGGCTTTAATACAAGGAATACTGAAAGCAGTATTGTGGTGTTACTGTTGGCTATTAGGATCATCATGTTCTCCTTGCTGTGTTGGTTTTCGCAACAAACTTGCTTCTTACGACTGCGTACTAGAGGTTGTTGAACGCATACAATAAACCATCTTTTCTAGCATGCTGATTTTGCCAGGCGGGCGAGTCAAAGTCATCGACTTCGACACCGCTAAGGTCTGCAATGGTCACTGTGAGTGGAATCTGTTTTCTTTTATTTCACTTCAATGCGTCAAGAAATAGGGGTATTGTCACGTTAGCTGATTATTGTTATTGCCAGAATTATAACACAAAAACGGGCTTGCAGGCAACTAAATATTTACATCCAGTACTTAGTAGGTCAAGTAAGGTACACCCAGTACCCCCCGACCATTACCTTTTGAAAGCGCTCACAGGCTTTTTTTTATTTACAGATACTGCAGGCAATTCTCGGGCCCATGCAGGAGTGGATACGTAAAACACGAACAAGAGAAGTAAATTTAAATCAAAAACTTGACATCGTTGCAAAAAATAATACATATAAAAGTGGAAAAACATGGCAATACACTGGACATAGATGACAAAAATGAATGCTCGAACAAGGAAATATCATCAACTCAGAGTGTAATCCACTATCGGGCTGGGAATTTCAACAAAAGTTGATATTAATAATGCATTCAATAAATGATTCCAACGAAACAGAGTTCACTGCCTCCTCAGATAACGTATTCCAATAATAAATTGCGCGAGGAAATAGAGAACTTCATACTACACTTGAAGGAGTGTAATGCGACAGCGTGATGTGTAATTTGATTATTATCCATCCATGTCTGCACACGAGCTTCCTTCTGCTCTCATGGTCATCCCCATGCTCTTAGAACCTCATCATTCACTGATTATAATAGCAACTCCTCAAGGCCTTGATCTACTGACGCTGCCCACCTACATCTCACGACCTAATGATCTACTGATTAGGTCTACTTCTGCTGCATCATCTACCTATGCCCTTCAGTCATTAAGTTTGATCGACTGTCCATAAATGAGTGAAATTCACACAATTTATGCCAAAGTGCAGGAAACTACATTGAAAGCATGTCAAGGTTGTAGCATGACTCATCGTGCATTTTTAGTTGGGATATAGTCATCATTAGAGAGTAAATAAATATCTATTTATTGTGCACTCAGTCCTGCTACGTATCATAAATAAAATTAATCACCTGCTCAAACAAAATGCACAGTTTAATAATTGACTGCAAGCACTGCTGAAAAGAAAAAAAATATTTTGCAATTGCTACCAAAATACCCCAAGTCCAACATCGCAGTGATACATGTCACTCCGAAGTAAAATGGAGGCATTTAGAAAATCCTAATGTTCAAGTTCTTCTAACTTAAACTCTCCTGGTCTATGGATTGTCACTACAGCACTGAAATAACAAAAGTAAGTCGCATACACAAATGTTAAGAGAATGACTGAAGGGGCCATACAAGTCTTTACCACAGCGGTTATTACGCACCAGTGCCAGCAGTTCACCAGCACGCAAGAGCATAATGGGTGCATCGCACTTTCGTGAACCTTGGTATTGCCCCTGTCGCAGTAAAACCCTTGCGAGGACAGACCTCGTGCAGTGGCATCATAACCAGCTCGCGTGAACGCCTGATTATACCACTCACAGGATCGGTCCGTCAGGTGTTGTGCATCGACATCACCAACGGAAGTTGGTGGCTGTCCTGAGTCGCATTGAATTAGGACTATTTCTTGCAGGGCCTAATGCGCGACCAAAAAGCATCTTTCGCAAAATATGGGAGGCAAAATACAGGCAGGACCAACCTTGGGTGAAGTGATCTTCGTAAATGATAGCTTACGACGCGAGACACGCTGCAGATTTTAGCGAATAACGTGCCCTCAGTCACAATGGTGCATCTTGCAGACAAAGCGGTATATTTATTCACCGTTAGAACGAGTGCAATCCCAAGACACGACGTGCGTGACGTTGTACAAACACGCCACCGCACCACAGTACGATGAGAGACGCGCAGTGAATTTCGGGGACGAACGCGTCCCGTTACTTATCATGCGAAATCATTAGATGGCTCATGAAGTGGAAAATCCGGCAGCGTGGCCAGAGATGGTACAAATAGTCACGTGGTCACAGAGACAGACCGCGCGCCAGGTGATGCTTCCATTGATGGAAGTGCATGCGACGTCATGTGCGCTACCGTCAATAAGAGAGGAGTGGCTCCGGTGGACGAACAAGTCACGTGGCCACATAGACAGACCGCGCCGGTGGCGGATAGCGCCGCGCCTCGCGGCACTGCCGGTCGGTGCAGTGATTTCGGTGAGTTCAGTCGTGCGCTTCGATGGACGAACCTTCAACTTCTCAGTCAGTAGCTGCACCCGGCTTCTTTAGACGTCCACGCGAGTACGCGAACTGGGCCGCCGCAATGCTTTCGCACTCATCTACGTAGGGAAACCTAAGTGCCCTTGAATTTTTTTTTGATGGTCAGCTAGAAGATGCGCGCGCTCACATTTGATAAGCAAATTGATGCTATGCAACGCGCCCAGCGTGCTAGCGTCTCAAAAGGCTGGCTTGCATGATTTCACACCTCCTTTTGAGGCGAAAGCCTTAAATCTCTATGTTTCAAGGTCGCATTGTGAGGTACAGTAAAACGGAGCGCGCCGGAAAAGGGAAACAAGATAGCCGAAGGAAGGTTCTGAGAACAGGCGACGGAGTGCCGTCAGAGCTTTGAGGGAAATGTAATGATGGCGCTGAGGAGGAGGAGGGAAATGTCAGCAGGAGCGCAGTAGGGGCGTTGAGGGCAAGCGCGGTGGCGGCGCTGGGGAGGAGGGAAATGTCAGCGGCGGCGCACGTAGAAAGTTTGGGAAATGACGCCAGCACGCTCGCAGCGCGCTTGCGCGCCTTGTATACGTTGCCGCGAGGGCATAGAGTTTCCTTCCACATAGCTATGGGTGACGACGCACCAGGCCCTAGTCGCGGCCGGGGAAGACCGAGAAAGTACGCCACGGTGGAAGAGGCTAGAGCGGCTTGAAATGACGCTCGTCGTAACCGCTGTCAGAAGGAAGCGGCTATGGATGAAGCGGCTATGGTTAAACAGAAACCTCAACGGCAGATCAGCAGAAAGTACAACAGAAAGTTCAACAGCAGATCAACATAAGCTCCACCTAGGCTTTCGCCTTCACATTCTTAGAAGGTTCCGAGCATCCCCTTAATTTTCACTCTTGCGTCCGCGGTCTAATGGTAAGAGCACCGAGCTGGGGGGGGGGGGGGGGGGGTATTATTTAGACTCGACCATCGGACTTTTTTATGTAATTATTTCTCGTGGCAAATAGTAACGTCTCTAGTTTCCCAATGTCGCAAGTTCGCCAGAAACATACAAACCGCAAAGTGGAGAAAATGGCCAGCAAAAAACAAAAATATGCTGCTATTAAAATGTCGTTCCTGCGTGTCACTTTCTTCTCAGTGCAACCGACGGGATCCGTAGCCTTTTTTAGTGATGGCAACATTTTTGAGGAGACGGAGGATGTGACATGCGCATTTTCCATCACGTTCCTCAGGGTTTTTGTTACATCAGAGATCTCAGGGTTTTTGTTACACTCCTTAGCGTAATGTAAAGGTCAAAGCTGTTTGTTATATTTAAATTTCCCAGGCAGTTTTTCATGTAATACACCCCGTAAGCTACGTGGTTCTCTTCGTGACGTAGTGAAGAAATCTTCAGAAACTCCTAGAAGTCGCCTGTGCGCGAGGTAATATGCCCAGGGCAGTTGTCACGAAAGTTTAGAAAATTTATCTGAGTCTCTCACATGCTACGCTGTAGCTACACCGAATATGCAGATTTCGTGAGTTATAAATATAGCCATTAGCCTCCTAGCCACAGGAACATTGCCAAAAAATGTCACAGTTTCGTTCGAAAGGCGGAGCATCGATTGCGATAGCAAATTAGTAGAAACTTAGGATCTAAGGATAGTAGTTTTATCGGCCGCATAAACTTTTAAACATTCGCTTACTAACTAAATTAACAACCACGGTGTAACGCGTGTACATGAACACATATCGCTTGACGACCGCGGAAACTGGCTGTCAAAACGCTGGATTGAGGAGGCGCGGCAACAGCAGCGAGCAAACTGACCTTCGTACCGTCTCTCGCGTCAACGCGAACTAAAGGTCGAAAGCACAGCACATACGAAGCTACCGGCAGTGGTCGTACTTAGCCCACATAGCAGATCGCTTTGAAGATCGAATATGCTCGCGCCGGGTGCGTACTTTTCTCCACGTCGTTGATCGCTGTCAAGATACGGCGCCCACGCGGAGTAAAATCACTGCCCCCGTTGTAGGCTTGCCACCCCCCCCCCCCCCCCCCCGTGCCTCGCACGCGACAGGACGAAGCGCGCATCCCCCCACTCCCGCTTTTCGCCCTTGGGCGCGAGATTGATACTCGCAAGATTTCACTCGCCCATACAGCGTACGACGCACGACGACTAAGTTACCGCGTGTTTGGACTTTATACGGAACCTCACAGCGACATCGACGACCACGGCGACAGCAGAAATGTGGTTGGGGTGTCCATATGATTGCTATCGCAATGCAAGAAAAAATAACAATTGGCATTAGGTTTCCTAAATTGTAAAGTGGGTTAGGAAGAACGTCATGGGCACCTAAATCAATACACGAGTGTTTCTGCATTCCGTTTCCGTTGGAATAAGCCGCCGCAACCGGGAATCGAACGTGCGACCCTTTCTTTGCTCTGCAGCGTAAATCAGTATAGAAACTGTTTGACCTCGGAGCGTTGCGATTCGCGTGAGTTGTTTACGTGATTCGTTGTTGGTAGCGTACGAAAAATAACGGCGAAGCCGAGAGAGAGCAACACGTACAGCCAACGTGTGTCAGCGCCTACCCGTTCATCCGCCTTGTTCGAGTGCTGCATACACAGAACATCAAAGGATGGTGGCTAAAATTATTCCAGAATGAATGCTGCTTATCCCTTGTTTCGTATATAGCCAACGAAGTATGACAGGGCGCCAGACGCCAAAAAAGCTATTCGTTCTGTCTTATCTATTAGCAGCTATCTCTGTGAAGTACGGAGCAAGTTCAGAGTACTCTTGGCTGTCTCAATTATAGTCTAAGTAGTGGAGCGTAAGTTTTAGCTTTGCGAAATTTTTCGGTACTCCAGCAGCAGTGACATGGTCAGTCCTGGCGCACTAATAGAGTGACTGGCGCACTAATAGAGCTTGTTTATGTGGACAGGTTTCATCAGTTCAGATATTTACGGTAAACGTACGATACTTTGGCTCACGTGAAGGATTCCTCAACAATGATCAATACATGCACAATCATGCAGTCGCCAAGTGTTTCCTGAGGGGATACTTTCGAAGAACTGCTTTCGAATTCTACGACCTCGAGTCCGCCGGCACTATACCGTACATGGCTCCGGAAATTCTCAAAAGGAGGCCTTATGGTACGTCCTATACTTTGTAGCGAAAGCAGAATTTGAATGTTTCTCGAAATGAATAATTATATACGTTCACTATTGGTCGGCCGCAAAGCACGTTACTGCGCGTCATTTCCTTTTCATTTTCTTTGTGAGCATAGCGAAGCATGATTTCCAGGCTTCATCCTACAACTGGTGCCACACTCATGCACAAAAGCCTGACGCGTTCGGCAGGAAGCTTTAACCGAGGCTATTTGAACAATAGAGAATGTTAGCTTATCCACAAATGTCATCCTGTTTGCCATTTATCGGAGAACTTTACGGCAGCAATGCCGCCGGTAGAGGCAACTTGTGGCGCTCCGTCTAATGGGAATGCCTTATAGACACGTTTACGGGTACCATGAGTGGTGTTGTGGAAACAATATTTAAAAAGGGAACGTGTTCAGAATTACTGCGCTGCCGAAAATTTACTCTAGCAGTGAAGTAGGATACATTAGATTGTTGCAATAATACCTCTGTGCTTTTTCTGATTGAGCTTCGCGCCAACAGGTGGCACCACCAACTCGGCCGCTCACGTTTACACCTCTGGTAACCCGGTAATCCGCAAACGTAACAAGCTTGCGGAGAAGCTAAAGGTCTCTAACATGCTCAGCCAGTGGTCCTTCGTTGTGCGCAGGCCGCGCTGCCGACTGGTGGTCGGCAGGCATCGTCATGTACAAGCTGACGACAGGCCGGGTGCCATTCCGAGGAAAGTCCAAGCAGTTGCTCCGCGAGCGCATAATCGCGTCACCGCTAAAGTGGCCACGGGCTGAGGACCATCCACACTCGGCGACCACGCCGTCCAAGGACATGACGTACCGGATGCTCAAGAAGAACCCCGTGGAACGCCTCGGCTCCCGCAACTACAGCGACTTGAAGACGCACATGTTCTTCGACCAGTTCAACTGGCAGAAGCTCTACAGCAAGACTGAATTGTGCCACATTCCAAGCATCGCCGAAATTATGAACAGCGACGCCGAGAAAGACCGCAAGACGGGAGACCCCGAGGACAAGCGGAAGCACCAGCAGATCGAGGAGATGACCGACGTCAGCGCCGAAAGCCAGAAACCGTTGCTTTGTTACGCTTCGCCAAGTTTCAAGAAACTCATGCTCAAGGTATGTACATATTCCTATAAGCACTCGCAAGTAAGAGACGTTTTCTAAAATAAAGAATGTTGTAGAAGGAGGTTGTAGTCGTTCTCAGGTGGCGTGTCACCACCAGTGACGATGTCTGCAGAGTGTGAAAGCGCAAACAACATAAGCACTATCCATGGAGCAGAGAAGTAACAGGGACTTTTTTCCCGCCCAGGTAAAATCGAGCAGGACGCCTATCAAGGTTTCCGAAGCGTTCATGGAGTCTAGCGGTGAGAATACCGCTGCCATCGACTATCAGGCGACCTCTTCGATGTCCATGAGCCGAACCGCAGCTGTAAGCAGTAAGTGCGCACGCCAAACACCCTGTTGTAGCCGATGTGGCATTGCTATTTATTTCTCACATATGCAGGAGTGCATGCGCTCTTCATGACTGACTGTTTTAATATGTACTACAGTAAAATTGTTCCAAAATTGTCCTCAGGGCTATTCATTCATTCATTCATGCATGCATACATGCATGTTTTTCTTTAAAGATGGCCGAGGGGTTATTACGTAAGAGATGGATTTGCTCAGAAGGTATAATTGTCCCAATGATCCAGTGTGACAAATTACTTCTTACGCTTTGCTTGAAGGTTGTAGGCAGGTGATAGGAGCGATGTTGTGGGAAAGGCTTTTTGAGTCTTTATCTGCTTTGGAGAAAAAATGAAGCAGAAAATATTTACTTACAGGCACGTAAGCGAGTAACTTGTAGTGCATGACCAGTGCAATGAGATATGTGAGCTGCAGGGATAAAGTAATGCCCGCTATTAGCTGTTTAAGATGAAAAGCATCAAAGTCCTAACTGCAAGATGCCAACGGATAAACTGCTCCCCTCTTATTGTCATCTACACTTCGGTGTTGCGCACCATATATGAAGTACATAATTGCCGTGTAAAGTACGCAAACTACTTTTGGCACAAATAATTGTGCCAGACCTTCCCGCGTGGCTCATGGCCCCGTGTCAGATCACTTACACATGGCGACCACCTTAACCCAGCAAGCGTTCGTTGCAGGCATGGAAAGTAAAGACAGCGTGGCCGTCGAGAAGGTGGATCTGATACTTTGCCGAAAGAAGAAGTTCTTCAAGTTCCCGGACTTTGGTTTCTCGGTGCGGTGTGTCAAGGGAGAGGAAGCTAGTTTCACCTACGTGGACGTGAGTTCCAGCCAGCCTGGTAGCCCGCGTTTCATTGTGGCGCGGCAGCTCATATAAACGGCCAGGAGCGCACCCGCTCCAGCGTTTCACACCTAAAAGCGTGCGCTGATGTTACATGTGCAGTCTATGTACGAAAGAGAGAGAGAGAGTGAGAGAAAAATTAAAGGACACTCCATGCGTGATATCATTTAAAGCATCAAGACTATTCCGTAGTGACGCTGCTGTCTTAAATGTTTATATTTTGAGGGGTGGAAAGCGGCGTAGCGCTACATGAGGCTAATATGAAACACCAGAGCTCGCGTGAAGATAGGTGCTGTGTCCAGGTATAGTGCGTAGCCTTAGAAGCCTAAGCGCTTGGCTTCAAAGTAGACGAAGGCATCGACCCGTCAGCAGTCGAGATGGGCAAGAGACGCTTAGAGTACTGGTGAAAAAAAAAAGCAGGAAAGAGATTGATACGACCTTACAATCAAGGGTAGTGGTACAGAGTAGATTTTGAGGGAAAAGAGATGAATGAGATGTATAAAAAATGCTAGGTAAAAAACATGTATACATACCTGAATAAATCAAACAGGCCAGGTGACTATATGTCACCACCCTGTTTCAAAGGGGATGCCATTAAATCATTATCATCATCTACTTTGCGCCTTGCCATATCGCCTGAATATAGCGCGCGGCGTCGGTGGCCGCCACGTCTTCCTGTTTCGGTATCAGGTACTTCGGTTGCACCATCACACGCAGCTAGGCCTTTGTACGGTGTACGCTTGGCACGGGAACTTGCTTCAGTGCTGTCCGCCACCGCAATCTGGCTAGAAAGACACTTTACGGCCGAAATAGTTCGAGGTGCTATAGCGTTTCCAACGTGCAACATCCGGAACGGCTGTTGTCGGTATACTCTGTCACTTTGTTTGGTCAGAGTGAGTTCTCTCCACCGCATACTAGGGCGCGAAACTATATGTCCTTTGTATTGTTTAACATAGAACAAAACGTCACACTAGCTCCAACAGATAATAGCAGTCAGTTTACTGGTGTTTTGAAATGGAAGGGTCGAAAACAATGCCTGCTATTTGCCGGTCGTTATCGCGTAATCAATTCATAGACCCTTTCGTCGGCGCTGTAACGGCAATTGCTGTGACGTCCTCCGCCAAACATTTTGATCGTTCATGGCAGCCAGTTTTTCTGCATAAAAAAAGTATTTTTCGCCAACTCAGTCACAGGTGTCTGTTTTGCGTATGTGATGGCATGAGCACACTCCTCATGAGTCCAGGTCATGTAACGTACCTAACGCGTATTTCATAAAATGCATGCAAAATTCGTTGATAATAAGGAAAAAGAGACACATGATTTCAACAATTACCTCAAAGTTGATCTTATTTAAAAAAAACAATCTGATTATCACGCACCCCGTAGTGAACGACTCCGGATTAATTTTGACCAGCCGGGGTTCATTAACGTGCACCTAAATCCGAGTACACAAGCGTTCTTGCATTTCGCCCCCATAGAAATGCAGCCGCCGCAACCGCGGGGATCGAACCTGCGTCCTCGACCTTCGCAGCGCAATGCCATAGCCTCTTGGCTACCGCGACAGGAGTTGCTCTTACAGCAGCGATATACATTCTGAAATGACTCGGAATAGTAATCGGATAAGTAATAATTCTAGTTAGACTAATCAGCGAACCGTAATTCTATTGCACAGGAATGGTAAACGTCAGCTTTTTCATAGTGTGCGCTTATGAGTTTGCCGAGGACTTATTGCTGGGCTGACTGGTTGGTTATTATCAATATGAAAGCCATGGCGCTTGTTGAGATATAGATTAACATTAAATCACGCAAGCATGAGCGCTGATTGTTGGCGTTTGTGCGATTTAGTGTTCATCCATATCTCAACAAGGTCGCTGCTTTTAGGAGTAGTTGTGAGCTGTTCGAATGATGGGATATACGGCAGATTAAAGTGTCGCATTTGTATTGATCGTCTGACTCTTATGGTGAAATTTTATTGAGTCTAATTCTTATAATTACGAGTCGAACTACCTTGAATAATTTTAAAGTGACTGATGCGGCAGTAAAGCAATCCTGAGGTACTGTGTCCACCTCAGATGCTGCGTCCACCCAATTGCCGAAACGCCCTGTATACCAGGAACTCTGTATACGATGAACTTGTGCTCTTTTTGTATAGACAGAGCACAAGTGCAAGTCTCTTTGTGCCAGGCACGCATCCAGAGAAAACACAGTGGAAGGTGAAGCACGTGCTCGAACAAGCAGAGAAAACGCAGGAAGCTGACGGCATGAGAAAGAAATCAAGATGTCTGTCCTAGGAAGTAACACCGCAATCAAAGCCCGTTCCATAGTTTTCTAGCCCCACAGCTTCATACGCAGCGCCACTGCTCATGAAGGCTAATTTTGTTTCCTCATAATTATGATTAGAAAACAGTGAGCAACCTTCTATGTACGAAACAACAAAATCTTCTCTGGGTTGAAATTGCCCTACGGGTGGAACGGAATAAGATAGGTCGAAAATGAAACAAAACGGAAAGGTTTGTACGTGAATTGCAGGTATCTTGCGCTGAAGCTTTCCACGGTTGACAGCAGCGCTACAACACATCCTAGCGAGTGAGGGAAGCGAAATTTGATAAGACGCGATTCAGGGCCCGCTTTCATAAACAAAAAGTTCTAATGCTGGAATTGTTCATTTAAGAGGAGGCGACAGCCAATCGTGATGACGGACATATTATTAGAGAAGGCGGCCAGCAAATAGCAAATAACACTTACGAACAGAAAAAAACGCTTTGTCAATTCCGCCTCCAGATTTGCGATAACACTTCGCAACGCTTATCGCCAGACAAAAGTGGCTGAGATCAACAAGTGTTGACCCATCGAGTTTCCTGCATCAGTTACCAGAGGGATGCCTGCCGCTAGTGTGCACGGTAGCTGCAAGCATGGTGGCTCAGCCAGCATGGTAATGCTAATTAGCAGAGGGATTTGCCTAAAATTTGTGTCTATCTGCCTTCATACGGCTTTGTGACTTCACGAATTGGTCGTTTTTAACAACAGTTGTGGTACAAATGCAACGATTAGCCATGACTGTGAATGTTCGAAGTGCTTGTCACATCCTGCGTTTAGAAAGACACGATTTGTTCGAAATTTAGTCCAATAAAGGCAGATGAAGCGTAGCAAGAAAGTCACTACGGCCTCTGAATATAGACCTATCTTTTGTAATTCAGCGCATACGAAACTAGTTTTGCTTTTGAGTCATGATAAATTGCCTTGTGTTTGCATATATATGTTAAATACGCACGCGCATAATTGTTACTATATGAGATGCAGCGTAGAAAAAAAAAGAACAAGAGTTAGGCTGCGTTCAGGGTCTTTAGAAATGGCTTTCGCCAAGTTGGGCCTTGTAGATTGAACCTCGATTGCGCACGGTCGGTGACGTGTACTTGCACTCGTCGGCAATGAGACACTATGTGCGCCAGTAGATATCAATTCGACACAAATAGAAAAAGAGCTATAGACATGCTGGTAAATATTCCGTGCGTTGAATGATAGTTCGACAGCACAGACAGGGCTAACGTGCCCTTACTTTTCTGACACTAAAACCCCGAAAGTTCAGCGCTTGCCGACCGACAAAGGGCCAGACATTCCGTTGTTAAGAGAGGCACACCAAACTGCAGCGCACGTTTACGACAGAATATTTGTTTCCGACTGACTCTCACCACGTCACCCACCGTGGTTGCTTAGTGGATATGGCGTTGGGCTGCTAAGCACGAGATCGCGGGATCAAATCCAGGCCACGGCAGCCGCATTTCGACGAGGGTGAAATACAAGAACGTCCGTGTACTTAGATTTACGAGCCTGTTCAAGGGCCCCAGGTAGCCCAAATTATTCCGGAGTCCCCCACTACGGCGTGCCTCATGATCAGATCATGATTTTGGCGCGTAAAACTCCATTATTTAAACTCGCATCGCGTGGGACGCGGTGAGCTGTTCTCACGTGATCCTACCTTGAACGTAACGTCGACGGCAGCGTCAGCCTATCCAGTGGGAGCGATCGAGGCCATCCACATGCGCAAAAAACCTGGGCCATCGTGAGCGCCTTGGTCCCGGCATTCACACAAGAGCTGCGCAGCATCTACCGCCTTTAATAAAGCCTAGTGTTCGTTTTATCGCTCCAACCGCATAATTTCCTACATGTGCGATTTTTTTACAGTGCGTACGCGCAGAGAATACAAAAAAAAACACCACAAGATTAAACACGGAACCACGCGCGCGGGTCTTTTCTATGACAAGAATGTAACATTTTTAATACCCTCAATGCAGGAAACGAAAGCATTAAATGACGGCATGGTTACGTAATTGCGCACTACGAATTTCGAGTTGCAGATAGCTGGTAGCTAGCCCTGCAGAAGCCCAGAAAAAATCGCAGTTGATAAATACGTATAGCGTTATTGTGCTCACGCGTACAAACATTGTTATTTAAGCTATTAGCTTATATATCAGTATTGTGCGCAATGTTCCATAGAGTGCAGTTAATACGTAATCTTTCAAAAGCGTTTGAACTCTTCAATGAGGAAAGGTTTGGAATTTGTCAGTTTTATTAATTCATTATTGCATTATTCTGCATGTTGCCATATGTTTACGCTAGACCGTTTCGCTTCCTGCATATACGGTGGAGTGAATCAGCAATCAGTTTCTCAAGCGACGCTGAAGTCTCAAACGTACCCGTTGTTTATGATGAATTCAACAAAAGCCTTAGAGCGATTTACACAATTCCAGAAAACTAAGCTGTGTTTGTACACGTACAGAAAATTGTTTGCTCGTGTTTTTGACGACGCTGCACAAAACGAAGCGACACCGCGCGAAAATGGCGTTAACTTCTCCAATCCATTTGTCATCGCTCTGGCAGAAAAGTTCCAAACGACTGGAACCATTGGATTGCAAGGCGGAAGCAGTACCGTATCGTGTCTGGTCTGCAAACACGTATATAGTACCGTATCGTGTCTGGTCTGCATCACGCGTTTGCAGACCAGACACGATACGGTACTGCTCCCGCCTTGCAATCCAATGGTTCCAGTCGTTTGAAACTTTTCTGCCAGAACGATGACAAATGGATTGGAGAAGTTCACGCCATTTTCGGGCGGTGTTACTTCGTTTTGTGCAGCGTTGTCTTCGCTTCCGCCTTGCATGCTGGAGATTGTCTGGTTTGCAGGTTCCCAGTCGTCCTCTTGTCGACGTTTACAGCTGCCGCCACGTTGTGTTGCCGGTGGGGAAAGAACGAGCGAGAAAGATTTTGAACAAAGAGATGACACGCTTTCATTTCACTTGTCTTAAAAGGCAGTTCGCCCGTGTTCTGCGAGGCACACCCAGTGCCGTATGCTATTCGGGAACGAGTTAAGGAAGAACTAGACAGCCTACAAGTCGATGGAGTACATGTTGCTGGCATGCAAAGTTACTGGACCACGCCGTTGCTGGTATTTGAAAGACCAGACAAAAAAGTGCGTTTCTGCGGAGATTACAAAGTCAGAAGAAATCGCTGCACTAAAAGTGATCACTACCTATGCCTTCGCGTGTCATTCTACCCATGCACTACCCATCCCTTCGCGCGTCATTGGCCGCGCGAAGGCTAACGGGCGTTGCTCTCTTTTTGCTTGCTTTTAGGCGGTGACCAAGGGATCGACTGCCGACATGTTCAAGGTGCTGCCGCTGGACTTCATCCTGCAGGTTAATGGCGTTGCGGTGAAGAACGCGCCGCTGCCGCAGGTCAAGAAGATCATTGGTGATGCCGGCGAAAAGATGACGCTGTCAGTGATGTCTTCGAGTCCGTACCGGCTGCTTACCAGCCGTCGAGACATACTGGGCATCATGCGCAGTGCAGCTAGAGAATCGGCCGTCGTTAAGACCACCGCGCTCGGCTGCGTCGGCAGTACGGCCTATGGCATCGGCATCCTCGACGTTGACGTTGCAGACGACAAACTGAAGCAGACGGCTAAGTGCTTCGTGTTACTGGTGAGGTTCGAAAGATGCGGCCCGCATCAAATAGTTGCGGAGCACTGCGCGATTAACTTAGCGCCTATAGGTGTTGAAGTCAAATTTGAGCAATATCGATCGAAGTGCAAATGTATGACCGTAACTATCGAGATACGATAGCATTGGCACTTATAACAATGACATGCTGGTGCACGTGGCCATATAAGCTAACGATACATGATTTAATAAAGGCATGGCCACTGCGTGAGCTCTCCTTCAAGAGCTCTATCAAAAAAAAAGAAGAAAAAGAAAGACACTAGGTTGTCGTGAAGGGGTTTTCTTAATTCAGAATACGCGCAATGCTTTGCGCGTACTTTGCGGAGGATAATACAAAATGCTTCAGCGAACACTTTCCAAATTTTTAAAGGTAATTATTAAATTTTGTGGCAGATAGCACAATTCTCATTGATGAGCTGGTCTACGCAAAGAGGTGGACATTACTTGCACAAAAATTTGAAATGCATAATCTACTAATTCACCAAAATTCACGTATTAAGTTTTTAACTAATTAGCTTAGTTGCAATTTATTCCATATTGCAATTTACAAATTGTAACCGTGGAGTTCCCAAGCCAGATCCGCTTGGAACAAATTCCCAGGATGACACCGGTTTCGAGATATTAATTCTCGAACTTTGCGGAGAAATGCATTGGCATTTGAATTACTTTTGTGGTTCAATGCGTAAACGACGTCTTGTTAAGAAAGTAACTGGAACGCCAGTGCATTTCTCCGCAAAGTTCGGGAATTAATATTTCGAAACTAGCGTCATCCTGAGAATTTGTTCCAAGTTAATCCGCCTTGCGAACTGCACGGCTAGAATTTGTAAATTTGAATATGGGCCATCAGGTAATTCGTTAAAAACTGAATTAGTCAATTTTTGGTGATTAGTCGATTATGCATTCCAATTATTTGCGTAAGTTATGTCTGCCTATTCGAGTAGACCAGCTCATAAACTAGCATTTTGCTATCTGTCACAGGCAACCTTTGAAAAATTTTGAAAGTATTCGCTGAAACCCCCCCGGTATGACCGCGCGTGTCTCACAGGCTTAGGTTTCTTTTCAAATTTTATTCATTCCTTGTGTTACCTACGAATTGCATCGGGTGTGTATTTTCTCATGCGGAAAGGTTTGGAAGCCGTCTTCTTGTTTTTGAAATAAATCCCTTGGTCTAAAGCGCCTACATTCGATTGACTGTCCTGTCGCCAGTTCATTCCCTTTAAAGCGAGGCCGTCCTGCTTTCAGATTATACATTTTCATTTTGCGATGCTACTGTGTAGGGCGTTTCGTTTGAAACACTCGCCGACAAAAGAAACAAAAGTAGGTCCCGCATAGGGGTTAATTACTTTGGGCAGATGCCATGAGGTCGTACAGGCTTACAACGCCAGCTTAAAATAACAAATTAAGTCTGGGGTTTCCACCTGCCAAAGTACGGTCGGATTATGAAGGTACGCAGTAGTGGGGGACCCCGGAATAATTTTTTGCTCCTAGGGGCTTTTAACGTGCACCTAATGCACGGTACTGGGGCATTATTTATATAAAGAGAAATTCTTTTTTAGTGAGTTACCACCACTATTCCGTGTCGGGTATGATTCTAGCCCCTTATCGTGCAGCCGATCCCGGAGAATGTGAAGCCTAAACATCTGGGCCGATATGTGCTACTGGGACCACGTGTCACCCTGATGTTCTGAATATATACATATATGCAGCGCCCGCATCTGCTACGATGCCAGTAGGCGCTCACAGCAAGAACAACGAAGGCAATGAAGATGGTAGTGGGGCTTAGGTTCCAGTGTTCAGCTCTGCAGCTTCCGTTTCGGTCATTTTTCCTTTAACGCCCCAGCAGGCTGAATAGCACATCTTGAAGCATTTACGGCGTCTAAGCTAGCTCGTTGAGGCGCTTGGCGTGTTTTATTGCAGTATCACTTATATGAATACCCCATGCGATATTTCGCCCTT
This sequence comes from Dermacentor silvarum, assembly GCF_013339745.2. Taxonomy (NCBI): domain Eukaryota; kingdom Metazoa; phylum Arthropoda; class Arachnida; order Ixodida; family Ixodidae; genus Dermacentor; species Dermacentor silvarum. The sequence continues at coordinate 193,538,180 of NC_051157.2, read as the reverse complement.
TGTCGATAATTCCACATAAAGTTACTGATTTGCTAAGTTTGTTTTAATACGCTTCCTGAACAAGTTTACTCACATTTACTGTACGGATTCCCTTGCACCAGAGTGCGAACGCCAGTAAGCGACAGATATCGCACATACTGGTGTACAGAAGCAGCTGTATCCTAAGACCTCATAATAGACAGCTTTACTTGCTGGAACGAAATGCAGCACAGCTATGCAGGACCAGCCAGCTTGCGCCATCTTTTCCCACACTTAGTAGTCATTGTACTACCTGTCGGTGAGTGGTTTCTGCAGAAAATTACCGCATTCATGGCATCACGCAAACATGCCTGCACGTGTTAATCCTCAGAATGCCAGCCGAGGAGCTTCTGTGTAAGGATAATCGCACTGAAGCTAGGAGGGCGCGCCTAGACCCCTCCGTGGTCCGGACGTAGGAACGACGTGCTGCTGCGTGTGCGGCACACGCTGCATCTCAACGCCGAGGGCGTCCAGAAGCAGCGCTGCGGAAAGAGGAGGCTGAGACCCTGCCGACAAAATCTTGCAGTTCAAAAACGCGAAGCCGTGAGCATACCACATTACGGGGACGCGAGGCCAACACCAGGTGACGACGCCGACAAAAGCCTGTAGTCCTAGCCGATCCTGCTCGCGGTCATCGAGTTCTTATTGTCCATGTGTGCCTACGCACGTCACGCCGCGCGTGCTTACTTACCAGCTTATTATTGCGATAGCAATTATATGGACACTCCAGGCGCAGTTCTGCCGTCGCCATGGTCGTGGACGTCGCTGTTAAGTTCCGTATAAAATCCAAACACGGTAATATTGTCGACGCGCGCCGTACGCTGTATCTGCAAGTGAAAGCTTGCGAGGGTTAGCCGATGATCGCGGCGCAATCTCGCGCACGCGAGGGAGAAAGGCGGGGCGGAAGCGCGCGTCTTCCGCCGCGCGCGAGGCACGGCTCCTTAGTTTGTGTAGTTGTCTACTAATTTGATATCGCTATCGATGCTTCGCCACTACAACTCATACTTCCGCTCGAGCTACACGCCTTTTTTTGTTAGATATTATAACATGTAGTCATCACATTCATTACTTCGCCCTCACGACGAACTTCGAACTTCAATTAAATAAACCAATATTATTGTCCAGTGGCCGGATTCCTACAGAGGACATCTAGCATGGAAGCTTGATATTGCAACCACTACGCCGCGGACGTTTCCCCTCATGAAGGCGTGCCTCATAATCGGATCGCAGTTTTGACATGTTAAATCTCGGATATTATTTAGAATTATTGAACACGCCATCATATATCCTAATGTGGGGCGAGCGATTCCGTAGACTGTGCAGCTTACGCGAGGAGTAATGCAATAAAGGGCGGTGCGCAGTGACTACGCCCCTATCTCACCCCCAAGTAACTCAGAAAGGGTTTTTGTTTCATCCACTTGAACTGGAGGTTGGATGGCCTTCCAACTTTGTGCGTTTCTCTCTCATCGCAATGCGGCCACCATGGCTTAGATTTGATCCCCTGACCTGGTGCTACACAGCGCAATGCCATAGCCGCTAAGCCACCACGATGCGTTATACCGCTGCTAGTTAGCTCCCTTCCACTTAAAAACTTTCCCAAACGGCCAACAGCGGTAGTTTCAATATATTATTCTTACTCTTTACACTGCCAGCACGTGCGTAGGCTGTGCCGACAGATGGTGACGGGGGCCGAATTGAGTGCGCCCGCTTTGAACGCAGGTTCGAGGGTAAAATATTCCGGTACAGCTATATATACGGCATGCTGTTACCCTGCGCGTAACGCTCAACGAGCTTGTAGGAGAAGCAGCAATAAATTACCGGTCGATTACTTCACATCAGCTCGCGACGGTTCATGGGTTCACTGGCTATGGCGCTCTGTTGTAGAGCACAAGGTCGGGGATGCGATAACCGGCTGCGGAGATCGCACTTCGATGGCGGCGGAATGCAAGAACGCCTGTGGGCAAAGCATTGTGCGCAGGTTCATGAAGCCCCGTTAGTCGGGAGTTTTTGGGAGCATTCTAATACGGTGTGGTGTGTCTTACGGCATTTGCGTTCATTTTAGACTTTAAACTTCACCATTCAATCAACTTCGCTCCCATGGCCTAAAGTAATCCACAAAATAATGCATTTTAGTGACGTGTTCCAGGTGTTATCTCGATAACGCTTATACTTTTAAAGCCAAGCTTTTTAGGTGAACTCTCCTCACCGTGGCTGCTTCTGCTGTTTTGCGGAATAGCTGACACACAAAGCAGCACAATTAGCACGAATATAGGTAGCCCTATCTGCACTAGTCCTACAGATCTGCCGGATGCCGGCTTTGTTCGTTACGGAATTAAGCAGTGAAACAACAAATACCTCACAAAATGAAGCAAATATATCCGTTCAGGCAAAAAATTCCTTTAATAAGGCGAAGACTCCTATGCCTCCTTTCTCACGGTATGACGTGTGGGCTCGGTCTATTTCTTGCCTAGTAAGGTGGGCCGGTGCTGAAGACAATGCAATTGGGTTGGTCTCGGCGATGAGCGTGGTGAAAAGTTAGCCGATCTCGGGAGTGTGTAAACCGCGGTCGCGTGGATCACGTGGGTCGCTCGGTGGGGGTTTCCGCGCCTTGCTTGCTTGAAAGGAAGGCACGGTAACGCGGTGCTGCAGAACGCGTTGGAGAAAATGACCATTTTTACGGGCCTTAATTATAATCTTTTTGACGCATTCACCGGTTCGCATAGAATGCAAAATATGCGTTGGATATGGGCAATTCTGTAAACGTACATACGTGTTTTATTCGCTTCCAGTACGCCGACGTGGTCAGTTCCAACAACAAGATGGTCTTTCCGGGTGATGTGCTGTTTGAAATCGACGGCACGTCAGTGGTCGGCATGTCGCGGCCGCAGGTTGAGCAGCTCCTGAGCGCCGGCAAGCCTGAAGTCATGCTCTCGGTGGTTCCGCTGTCGCCTGCGCGCAAGACGCCGTTCCTGACCTCCAAGTTGGTCGAGACAGGCATGACCGACTCCAAAGTTCCGTCAAAGTCGACGGCTGCTCATATAAGCTGATTGCTCCACTGTGTAGCCTGCCCTGCGACAACTGCGTTCTCGTGTCTGAAGGACGCCTGCACTATTATGCTGGGCGGAAAGCGTATATGCAGAATACTTGTTTTACATCTTTGGAACTGATAGCACAGAAGCTTCCGTTCACAACGCATTTATTCTTTTGGCAATATCTCGCCATAGTACCTTTTTGTGTTATATTAGTGTATGTTTAGAATGTCTTCGGTAATTAACGTTTCACTTGAGCAAATTCAATGTCCATTCAATGAAATATATTTAGATAGTTGGCGACATTCCGAATTTAGAACGTGCTTAGATATTGTGCTGCAGTCCTGCATGCCAAAATTTTTTTCTTCTTGCTTAGCGTTATTTAAAAAAAAGTTTAGTATCTGTGCGAACTCGGAGCTGGCGGTCGCGCAAGAGCGTTATTCTGCGGGATCAAGTGCTTGATATACGTGGCCAAAGCAACTAGGCTCTTCAATGAGCATTGCGAAAGTGCGAAACTGACCGGATTTCGAAGCCTGGCAATGATCTTCGTCTTTCCTTTTTTCGTTCGTTGTGTGTGTCGTCGAGTGTGGCGAAAGCAAATGTTCTAGTTAGCGCGTGCCTTGGACGTTGGAGTCAAGGAAGTATACATGGACCGGTCGATTAGCTGCATATGAGTTGGCTTCATTTGCAGGTGGAGAACGTACTTGTTAGGAGGATGAGTGCACTTGTTAGGAGGATGAACGAATCTGTTCTATGTGTATCTTTCCATTCTCTACGCTGCTGTACTTGCCTGACGTCGTTGTTATTGCTTGGCAGACTTCCTTTCTTAGCTGTAAAGGTAGTTTCGTGTGAGAGAATTAGCCACGGTAATGGTGGCATCGTAAGTTTTAAAATGAACGTGTATGTGCAGAAAGTTCGTTCGTTTTACGATATGGAAAATTTAAACGTGTGGTTAGCATAACGCACGAGCACAAGCCATCAGGTGCACCTCACACTTCGTTTTCATTTAAACAGCAGCTCGTGCCGCCATTAGTCAGGAATTTATGTAATGCAGAGAAGCGCACTTGCAAAACAGGAAAAGATAGTGCGTGAGGCGAGCTTTCCAAAACAATGCTTCCACAAATTCATACAAGAGACATCCCAAATAATATTACACAACCTAAGGCTCGTGTTTCTGGGCTGCACGAGTAGGAATACTATATCGTACTCACACTGACAGAAGAAAAATAGAAATTAAAGCGGCGCTGTGTAATGGAATGACAGTGCAAACACCTGGACAACAGCCTTTTCTTTTTTCTTTTCTTTTCTTTTTTTACAGCAAAGCTGTATACCTCTACCAGCCAAGGAAATTTTCGTGGTGGAGTAAGCGAAAAGCGCGAAGCTAAAAACAGAATACAAACACTATATCTCCTTTGAAGGAGGTACAGCATGGAGATACAGCATACAGCTCAGTACTCGTTTTCAAAAGAAAAAAAAAACCACAAAACAAGCATCAAAACCACATGGTGGGTGATAAGGAGCGTGTGAACAATGGGAACACCCTCCGACGTGTTCCGGTAAAAATTAGGTGTGCCGCTGCTTCGAAAAGGGTTGACGTCATTGAAAACCCTCCGTGAAACCGCTGTTTTTGGTTTCACTCTATTAGAGCCCCGTGGGTGAATTCAAGTGACGTCACAATGGGTAATCGTTGTGGGTGCCGTTTGCAGCGTTGCTTCTCCCGCGTAAATATTACGGTTGCGTAAGCTACTCCGAGTGGAAAAGACCCAACAGCATAGAAATCACGTAGTGACGTCACAATGGTCTAGCAACTCATTCAGTTCATTCCAGGCTACCATGTGTCTATAGACCACGGAAAGTAAAGACGCCAGAAGAGCAGCGTGAATATAATGTCATTGTGAAGTAATAAAGGGTGCGGTGAAGTACATTTCGCTTGTCTCTGGTTTCACTCTTTGTAGAGCCACGTGTGTGAATTCAAGTGACGTCACAATGAGTAATCGTTGTGGGTGTCGTTTCCAGCTTCGCTGTCCAACCATCTTCACGGCGTAGATTGGAGCCACTGTTTTTTTTTTTTTTTTTTTAGGGGCGAAGCTCCTTATAGCGGCACCCGTTCCGTCCCCGTCATCGTAGTAGTAGTGTGTAACCAGTAGTGTGCAACCAGTCTCAGAAAAATGAGAAAAAAAAATTCCGAAGTTGTGTCCGTAGCGCGGAATCGCGGCGTTAGCCCACCACGCCACGAAGCGCACATAGACACACGCACCACGATGGCAATAAATACCCAACATTAACGAAAGGCCGCGTTTCTAGCGCGTTTCTAACGCGTTTGTGCTAGCACGTTACGGCCCGTGTAAGAAGCTGGTGTAAGACGCTGTGGGCCTCTCCGCCTTACCTTCAACGCGTTTCGAACGCGCTGCCCAAAGCGGTGGCAAGTCAAGTTCAAGTCGAGGAGCGTTTATGAATACGGGGGGTATGCTCTCTCAGCAATCATGTGATGGCGTTGGCAAACGCGGTGCACGTTCCGGCATGTGTAAATGGCTGCGTAAGACGCTGTGGCCGCTCCCCCTTACTAGAGAGTACTGCATGTTTCTAACGCGTTTGTGCTAGCGTCCCCTTAAGCGGGAGATCCGATGATTCCCTCCGGAGCTTCGCCCACTCATCATCATTCACCCCGTGGATATGCTGTGATTTTTTAAAGCTTGTATCACATGGTGCGATTTTCATCGCTCCGGAAGTGCCATTTATGTCTCATACGAAGGAAATGGCAATCCCAAAGCTCTCTTGCTTCTCCCTCTTTACCTCCTGTAAAACAGCTTCAACAATGCGTAAAGCAGGCAAACACCTTGTTTTTATAAACAACAGACGACACATTAAACAAAGGTTAATCAAAATCGTGTAGTGAAGTCAATCAGTTGCATCGATTTTTTGGAACGATAGCATCCTTACGAGATAGGACGGTTCTTGCATATCCGAACTAATCAAGTGTGCAGACGTATCATGAGGCATAAGCCATGACCAAAAACGCAGAAGTTGGAAATGAGTTTGCAATTACATGTATTACTGCATAAACTCATACAGGGTCTCGCAACTATAGTGCACCAAGATGTAAAAGTATCCAAATGCCACGTAGATGGACAGAACCAAGGTAATTTTGTTTGCCGCCGCTTGAGGATACTCACATAATCTCTAGCATTCCGCCTATTTACATAATTAGTCCTAATAAATTACTCACCTCTCAAATATTATAATTACACAAAAAGTGTCAAAAAGAAGATTGCAGAACAACATGAAAAACTCCTGATACAGCTTTGTGTGGTTCCATATGTGCTACATAAAAGTCTTTTCCCGAGCGTGAAAGATGCCCGCGAATACAGGCAAAGTGCCTCGAGCGGCCAGTCGCGCTGCAATTCTGAGTGCATTCGCGGGCTTGCCGCTTGCCTGGTCCATGGGCTATAGGGGAAACATACGTGGAACCTGGCAGCTACCGCGTGGTAGCAGCTACGCATGCTGGCGCAGTCCGCAGCTCGCCACTCGACCACTATGGACAACTGTGAGGCAGTCTGTATTTGTATTTAGGCACACTTTTATTGTCTGTAACTGAAAGATTTAATGTGGTTTCCTAAATGTGTCACAATGTTTGTATTCTGAAACTTGCAAAGATAAACAGTTTTATGCCATTGTTGTATTATGAAGAAAGCACATATATAAAATCTTACAAAAAATATTGTCAGTGCTTAAAGGAGCCCCGAACCATTTTTTACTGATATAGAGAACTGTATTGGAAGTTAAATGAGACTATTTCAGAAATACTTTGCCGCAAACAGTTCTTCAATGCGTTCAGCAGAGGCGGAGTTTTTGCAATTCGACATACCGTTCGCGGTGCTTCAACTTCCCCTTCAATGAATTTCACTGCGAAGGCTACGGCGGAGTGGGGTGTGCCCACAACGCTCCGCCTACTGAGCGTCATCCTGGCTCACAGTTAGAACTTGATTTTTGATGTCCACCTAGACGCCACTATTTCTGATTTTGACGCCTAGGAAGCGCGAAACGCCAAACGTGCTTCTCATCAACAAGCCGCAGTGCACTCAGCCAGTCGACTAGTCACGGCGCGCCGCGGCGGCCGCGGAATCTACGTTGCGTGTAGACCACAGCTACATAAAACTGCAGCGTTTGCTGTGTGCAGAAAAGGGCTAGAGTGCGCGCTCGCCCTCTTATGCTCCTGTCTGGCTGAGCTACGTGGTGCGGACCGGCTTTGTCCTGCACCAGCTTGACTGACGGATAAGTAGCCACACATAACTTGCGCATCTTGAAGCTCGTTACGAAGCGAAGTGTGCACGAGGTCGCGAGATCGAATCCCGGCCGCGGCGGCCGCATTTCGATGGATGCGAAATGCAAGAACGCCCGTGTGCTTGTGTTGTAGTGCACGTTAAAGAAGCCCAAGTAGTCGAACTTAATACAGAGCCCTCCCCTACGGCGTGCCTCATCATCAGAACTGGTTTTGGCACGTAAAACTCCAGAAAGAAGAAGAACGAAGCGAAGTCTGCCAAGGCGTCTAAAGAGGCCAGGAGTGAGCGCGTTGGCAAGCGTGTGTGTGGTCTGATCTTAAGTTTTGTGTAGTTCGAGGCTAGTTGAGTGGTCAAGTCTAATCGAAATTAGCGACACCCGATGACTACGATAGCGATAAGCAGGATGGCCAAAGCTTTAATTCCTAGGCGGGCGGCCGCGGCCTAGCGTGAGCAGACGACAGTCGGCTTTTTCCGTAAGCACGTAATTATTATTGCAATTCGAAAGCAGACTTTCGCCTACTTCAGCCTGTTTATTAAACTGTGGTAATAAATATACACATTAACAGTAGCGAGAAGTGCATTGATTGGAACACCATTTTGATTGATGTGAGCTATTGACCAATAGCAGCCGCGTGGGGGAATCTGCTATGTTACGAAATAAAGCGTCCAGAAAAGAGTGAAGAGGAGGCTTCTGTTTAAAAGAGAGCATTTGAGAGACAGGTGACTTCGCGCTCCACTTTCGAGATCCACGCGCCACGCACACCTGCAAAATTTGGCTGACGTGTTCACAGCAGCGTATGCTACCAAGCCCGAGGGGTGGCTCAGGGCCCCTCTAACATTTCCCCCAAGAACGATATGTAGTACGCTATTGACATTCAAGCAGCTTTTCAGCAGCAAGAAAAGCAATCTGCCTCCTCAGTTTTGAGCATTGAGTTAATAAAGGCAATTTAAGCAGACAAATCACTTTGCTAATACAATACATTTGGGAATACCAGAGTAGATTGTACCTTGGAGCTTTCCTTGCACTTTCTTTTTAGGTCGATTCAGCTAGTTGGAAATGATTCCTATTAGCATTATCTAACTTTGACCTAATACAGCTTAACTACATGATTAGCTTAACCGATTACGATGCTTGCTTTATTTTCACTCAAGGAACCGTAACATCTGCTCCAGTTACGCAGGTTTTTGGTAACATGAGGATTTCGCCCCAGTTTAGGATAAAGTGCTAAAGCAGGTAGAAGCACACGCAAGTCAACGAGGTTGGCCGATAGTTCAAATAGGTTCCCACTTTACACCCCCCTCCCCCTTGCCACTACAAATGCAAAAATTCTAGCGCTCTACTTTGTTATTACAAACATCCCCATTGCAAAACAGGTATACTCCTAACAACGTATTTCATGTTAGCCGTAGGGCTACGCTGCCACACTATGTACTGTAGCTTATTGACTTAAGCATCTTGTTACAGATGCACAATATACTAATAGCGCGAGACACAGGACGAGAAAGCAGCTAGACGACGTCCATGAAGGCTATGATGCTGCGTACACGCGTTACTGCAGCTACTCAAAAAGTTGTGATCTCAGCTTGTGCGCCTTTACAAATAATCAGAAAGGACTTCTATACATATTCAGAGCTCACGCGCTGCAACGGATGAATTATGCGAGCGCTGAAGTTGAAGTTCACAACGCAAATTCCATCCCGTGTTCAGTATTCACACCCAGTCGTTTGTGACATCCTCGAGAGATCGACGTAATATTACGGGCTGGTGCTTGCGGCCGCGTTTGGTGCAAGAATATGGCTAAGGTGTCATTACAAGCAACATACACACAATTTTTTAAGAAGCTAACGCTAAAGCACGGGTAGCGCTTAGATCTCGCTACGCTCACACGAAGACTTCGCTGCAGCCGAATTACAAATGCTGGATATGAGAGAGAGAGAGAGAGGGGGGGGGGTGCTATATGCGCTTGTTAATAGGTCATCGACTAATTCGTTGCGATGCAGGCAGAACTACATGGACATAAAGGCACATGAGACAATACAGAGAACTCCTCCACCGGCTGAAAAGAGCTGTGAACCTCCGCCATGTCTCCTTGCACTGAACTTTCGGAACCGCTGTTGCGCAATCAAAAAAAAAATTTTTTTTTTTAAAAACGTGTTTAAAATGTAAAACACGCGCATTATTTGCTCCTATTAAAGATAGGCCAACAATATCCCAACGTGCAGGTTTCATTAATTTCAATTAAAAAAAAATAGTTGTCGCAGTTTCACCTGAAAGGCGAATCATCAATTGCGATAGCAAATTTGTAGAGAGCTATACGGAGTAAGGATAGTAGCTTTATCAGCTGTATAAACTTCGACATGCAGCAGCACCGGCAACACGCAGAACTGTTGTCGACGCCGTCGGCGTTTTGCGCGCGTTCGCACAAAATACGTGCGGCGTTGGTGACTGTTGCCGGAGCCTCTGATATAAATAGGCACTTGGTGCCGCAGCTAAACGTCGCCTCCCTTCCCTCCCCCTGCCCCCCCCCCCCCAAGGCCACTCGCGCGTCGGAATAAGGCGCGTTTGCTCTACATATATGGTGATTGTAAAGGAGGAAGGAGAGGCCTACTTCTGCAGCCCTTAAGGAAGCACGGCGCAGAACGCGCGTTTGTTCTCCGCCGGGCGTTCACTCCCTGTGGAAGCGCGCGTCCCTCGTTCCCTTTCACTCGCACATACAGCGTTCGGCGCGCAGCGACGATTTCTTCTCCCCTGACGTCATGCGGAACCTGACGGCGACGGCGACGACGACGGCGACAACGACGGCGACGACGATGGCGACGCCGACGGCAGAAATCTGCTTTGGAGTGTCCATATAATTGCTATCGCAATAATAGTGCGGTGTGTGTGGGACAAAACCTGGCAGCAAGCAACCCTGCGCGTCGCACCAGCCGCATGGTTGAAATCGCAATCGTGTGAAATGAGCCCTCTGAAAATCGCATTGCGACGCGTGCGACCGCGCCGAATTCTTTCGCTTCAGTCGCTGCATGTGAACCAGGCTTCAGACGGAATACTTAATAGAGCGAACATAAGGAAATGGTCGATACACGCGTTTCAATAACACGAATATTATAAGCTGTACTAAGATTACATATGCAGTTAAAACGAGTATCTTGTCCATCGCAAGCGCAATGGGTTGCTACAGTTAATAGACGTTCGTAACCCTGTCCACTGGTGCAGGTAACATTCACTAACATATATGGTGAACTGCTCAAGAAAAACATTATCCCCCTAATATGTTTACTTATTTTTCTTTTAAAGATAATTTATGCATATATCGCCTAGGCCAAAGAGAGCTCAACAGAACATGAGGGTGGCCTATAAATGGAATCCTCAACTACGGTATTTTCATCCTTGGTAAAGTGATTCATTTGGTTCGACCCAAACAGAACCACATTTAGGAACTTCAACTGGAAGTCCGCAGTGACGCCGAAAATTCGAAGAAATGAAAACAGCTGCGCCATTGGTTCCATTGCTATGACAGTACTCGGAACAATGTGGAGGAAAGGTATGCACATTTCGGTCACTTGCGCGGTAACTGAGAGGCACATACAACTGAGAGGCGTGGCCGAAGGTGCGATAACAGTATAATAAAGTTAGCTATGTTTTTTTGGCAGACTGCGTGCATTAACTTGTAATATGTATTTATAGGGTAATTAAGACTGCGATTCAGGTTCAGGAGGGATAAAGTGATGGTACAGTGAGATAAGTCATAGCAAATGGTAAACGATGATTGCGTGAAGCCTATTTGTGGAGTAGATCACAGTTCGGGTGAGTCCTCTTCTTCCATAGGCCGTCCACCGTAGCACATTAACTCCCACCGTTTTCCCGCCGGGCGAGTCTGTCTGAGTTTAGGCGGTGGAATCATTTAAGACAAGCGACGTGAACCACATCGGCCTTGCTAGAGGTCCTGAGGCGAGATATTAGTATGTGACGTTCCTTCGACGAGCCGGAAAGACAAAGGGGCCGGTGTAGATGGCCAGGAACTTTTTGTACGGGTCACGCTTGGGGAGTAGTGTCCACAGCCTCACCAACACACCTGTCGTGTATGACACATACTGATGGTGCTTGCCATAGCAAGTTAGGGACAGGTCTCGCGAGGCAAAAGTACGGAGGTGAGCGATACGCTGCAGGCCTCATCAGCGCGGCAGAGTGTCTCGGCAAGAGAAAGTTCGTCGAATTTAGAATGTCGAAGAAAAGTTGTCGCAGTTTCATCCGAAAGGCGAAGCATCAATTGCGATAGCAACTTAGTAGAGAGCTATACGGAGTAAGGATAGTAGTTTTATCCGCTGTACAAACTTGGACATGCAGCAGCACCGGCAACACACAGCACTGTTGTCGACGCCGTCGGCGTTTTGCCCGCGTTCGCACAAAATGCGTGCGGCGTTGGTGACTGTTGCCGGAGCCTCTCATATAAATAGGCACTTGGTGCCGCAGCTAAACGTCGCCTCCCTTCCCTCCCCCTCCCCCACGTCCTTTCGCGCGTCGGAAGAAGGCACGTTTGCTCTACATATATGGTGATTGTAAAGGAGGAAAGAGACGCCTACTTCTGCAGCCCTTAAGGGAGCACGGCACAGAACGCGCGTTTGTTCTCCGCCGTGCGTTCACTCCCAGTGAAAGCGCGCATCCCTCGTGCCCTTTCACTCGCACATGCAGCGTTCGGCGGCGCGCGGCGACGATTTCATATCCATTGACGTCATACGGAACCTCACGGCGACGGCGACGGCGACGCCGACGGCAGAAATCTGCTTTGGAGTGTCCATATAATTGCTATCGCAATAATATATTCAAGAGTGGAGCGATGTGGGGGCCAGTTTATCAAAAGGAAGAAAAAAATGTCTCAGTTTCGCCCTAAGGGCGAAGCAATGAATGCGATAGCAACACAGCAATGTCATACGAAGTAAGGTGAGCGGCTTTGGTAGCAACAACACGCAGAACTGTTGTCGACGCCATCGGCGTTTTGCCCGCGTTCGCTCAAAATGCGTGCGGCGTTGGTGACTGTTGCTGGAGCCTCTGATATAAATAGGCACTTGGTGCCGCAGCTAAACGTCGCCTCCCTTCCCTCCCCCTCCCCCACGGCCTCTCGCGCGTCTGAAAAAGGCGCGTTTGCTCTACATATATGGTGATTGTAAAGGAGAAAAGAGACGCCTACTTCTGCAGCCCTTAAGCGAGCACGGCGCCGAACGCGCGTTTGTTCTCCGCCGTGCGTTCACTCCACGTGAAAGACGCGCCCCTCGTGCCCTTTCACTCGCACATACAGCGTTCGGCGCGCGGCGACGATTTCATCTCCAAATGACGTCATACGGAACCTCACGGCGACGGCGACGACGACGGCGACGGCAGAAATCTGCTTTTGAGTGTCCATATAATTGCTATCGCAATAAAAGTAATCATGGCAGAACTCATTTCACGGTGACTGTCGATGGTAATGCTATTACCATTCAGGTAATGTAATCACACGTGCACGTGCACGTGCGTATGTCCCCCACTACGGCGTGCCTCATAATGAGATCGTGGTTTTGGCACGTAAAACCCCATAATTTATTTTTTTAACAATGGCATGACGCGAGACAGATCGCGAAGCTGTATTGACGACGATGGAAGGACAACGATGAAATCGCCACAACGAGCACAGGCCTAGGGGGCCAAGCTCTCAGGCAACTTGGGCCACTGGATTGGCGTAAAAGGATAGATAGATATATAGATACATCAATAGATAGACAGATAGTCTCGAAATGGCTGAAGTAGACAAAAATTGATGCTAATCGCATTCAACAGAAAGAAAGAGATGGTCGTGAATGAAATAAAAGGCAGGTGAAAGATTAAGGCCCTGAAAGTATAAGAAACAGAGTAAATCAGCGCTGCTTTTTCAGAGCCATAACTGAGTTTGAAGCGCGATGGTTTGTTAGAACGAACAATGGGTCTTAAGGGCAGAGAAAAAATGCAAGCGTACAAGTAAAATTAAAGAGTTTGGTGAGAGCTGCCGCCACCCGGTTTTGGAGGCAATGCTGACAAAATTATTTCACACATAATAATCGAGTAGTCGTTAATTATACACGAATCCGAAATATCACATCCCGAGTAAATACATTGATGTACGCATTGCGCATGCTTGAGTTTCCACGTGCTAGCCATGAAAGAGAGAGAGAGAGAGTGAGTGAGTGACATAACTTTATTTGAAATCCGGCGATTGGGAGGCCCGGGCCTGGGCCGCCTAGATGGCCACTGGGAGCTGTTGCTCCCGCACGGCTTCCATCGCTCGCTGGACGGCCCAAAGTTGGTCTAGGAGTTTTGAGCTGAGTAGCGTGGCCGACCACCGTGCCCGTAGATTTTCCGGGGAGACTGCCATTTTTTCTTGATATATTTTACATCCCCACAACATCCCCACATCACTTGGCAGCAGTGGTCACGGCTGGAAGCTACGAACTTCAGGGAGAACATTTCTGCTTACTTTTGCAGTATTCGACGTCCATACCTACAAGCCAAGCACGGACACTGCAGCCCACGTGTTGTGTCTACATCAACTGCATTGCATTCGTCATCAATCTTCGTGCATCACCGGACCAGCTGGCTGCGTGGTCTACAGAGTTGAAAGCGTCCACTGCGCACCTACCAGATCGTGACGTCGCGCTTTTGTCGTTATAAAAGGGACGGCGGAATCGACTTGGCGTCATTTGGCAGCAGTGGTCACGGCTGGAAGCTACGAACTTCAGGGAGAACATTTCTGCTTACTTTTGCAGTATTCGACGTCCATACCTACAAGCCAAGCACGGTCACTGCAGCCCACGTGTTGTGTCTACATCAACTGCATTGCATTCGTCATCAATCTTCGTGCATCACCGGACCAGCTGGCTGCGTGGTCTACCAGAGTTGAAAGCCTCCACTGCGCACCTACCAGATCGTGACGTCGCGCTTTTGTCGGTATAAAAGGGACGGCGGAATCGACTTTGCATCATTTGGCAGCAGTGGTCACGGCTGGAAGCTACTAACTTCAGGGAGAACATTTCTGCTTACTTTTGCAGGTTAGTGCCTCTCCAGGTTACGCATTTGTTAAAATTACCGTTTCCTCCGTGACTGCTGCTGCTCCAGGTGCTCGTATTATATTTTGTGCTTGCCACTATGCCGACTTTTGCGGAGCTCGCGAAACGAATTGATCAGCTAGAAGCCTTGTTCAAGGGTCGATGTGACGAGGTAGTCGCTGATCTTGTGAAAAAGTGTTCAACGAAGCTATCAACAGAACCAAACATAGTTGAACTGAAAGGTGAAATGGGAGCCTTGATAAAAAGTGTCGACTTGCTCAACTCAATTGTTGAAGATGCTCGAGCTCAAAATATTTCTTTGACCTCGGCTAACAAAGAATTAAAGGCCGAGAATGAAGCATTGACCAAACGCCTGTCAGAACTTGAGCAGCACTCAAGAATAAACAACGTGGAAATTAAGGGAGTAGCATGTACACAGGGCGAGAGCTGTCTTGCGATCATGAAAGCTGTAGGTGAAAAAATATGCTGTCCAATTTCTGATGACGACATCGATGTTGTACACCGCGTCCCAACGAGGTCAGGAGCGGGCAATAAGAACATCATTGCCCGGTTTTGCTCAAGGACAAAGAAGCAGGATTTTATTGCTAAGGCCCGAAAGGCCTGCCTAAATTCTAAAGATCTCGGTTACGCAGGACCGAATCATGTTCCCATTTATATCAATGATCACCTGACCCGAGAAAACAGTGCTGTTTGCGAAGGCTCAGTCGCTGAAAAGGGACAAAGGTTGGCAATTCCTATGGACCGAGAATTGCCAAATTAAGGCTAGAAAGACGTGCGACAGTCGAGTCTATCGTGTCTCGTCCGAGGGTGATTTATCGGTCTTCCGGTAAATACTGGAGGGTCAGGGAACTAACATATTTTGGTTGCATTCGAAAATGTCATCTTATTTTTCAACTGAGAAACTCAAATCTTTTTTTATGAACCCATGCCTATCTGCAATTCACTTTAATGCGCGAAGTCTAAAAAAACTGCTATGATGAAATCTACAATTTTTTAGCATCTTTAGGCCATACATTTTCTCTTACCTGCATTTCGGAAACTTGGCTATCACAAGCAGATGATAACTTATTTGGTTTTCCCTCCTATGCTTCTGAATACTGCTATCGTTCTCACCAGAGTTATGGAGGTGTTGCTGTTCTTGTATCTCCAGATGTAGGTTATAAGCGCAGGCACGACATATCTTTTTCAGTGGCGAATTGTGAAGCTGTGTGGATTGAACTTGAGGATGTGAACCAGACAGTTATCGGTTGTGTGTACCGCTCACCTTCATCTTCAATATCTGCTTTTTGCGATGACTTGAATATTGTACTTGGTAACTTGTCAGAAAGGAAAAATGTTGTGCTTCTCGGAGACATTAACATTAACCTTTTAGATGACTGCAGCGCTGCAACTACTGCCTACACTAATTGCCTTCATGTATTTGGCTTCGAATCACTGGTTTCCCTCCCAACTAGATGTACTTTAGGGGCTTCCGCCACGTTAATAGATCATATATTCTCCAACCTTATGTGTCCTCCAGCTTGCAGCATACTTGAAAATAACATCACTGATCACTTCCCTGTCTTTTTTAAACTTCCTTGTCAATTGTTTAAACCTTGCCATGAATTCTACAGAGCTGTTATTAATAAAGATGTCTTCATTGCTCGCATTAGTGAGGTAAATTCGTGTTCTGTGACACCATAGTCAAGCGCAGAATCAGCTTTTAATGAGTTTTCGGAGATAATAAAAAATGTATTACTAATTCTACCAGCTTTGTGAAATGCCGAAGACATGTTCCAGCGTTACAGAAGCCTTGGTTAACCAATGGTCTACTAACTAGCCTACGTAAAAAAGATAACCTTTACCGAAAAGTTAAACAACGTCCGTTTAACATTCGACTCAAAACTCGCTATAAAATCTATTGTAACATCCTAAACAGGCTGCTCAAGGTTGCCAAAAGAAGTTATTACGAATGCAGAATAGCAGAAGCCGGCAGCGATACCAAAAGACAGTGGAAAATAATAAATTCTTTCTTAAACCGATCCAGTCAGGATAAACCAATAAGTAAGCTTCATTCATCAGATGCCACGTATACGCAACCAGTAGACATCGCCAACGCATTTAACGAGTTTTTCTGTGACGATACTTTCCATCATACCAATGACACTCAATTAGTATTTCAGCGCTGCTTACAATCATTTTACTTATTTCCAACTGGCCCAGATGAAATAATCAATGTCATTCATCATTTAAAGGTTACAGGAGCAGGTCTGGACGAAATAAGTTCAATTAACATTAAATTAGTAGCTCATCTTATCGCCCGCCCGTTATCTCATGTTACAAATTTAGTATTTAAAAGCGGAAAATTTCCAAGTGAACTGAAAAAAGCAAAAATTATTCCAGTATTTAAAAAGGGTGACCGCTCCTCCATTTCTATTTATCGCCCTATAGCAATTCTTCCTTTCTTTAGCAAAGTTATCGAAAAATGTATTGAAAAGCGCCTAACTAAATACTTCTCAAAATTTAACGTTCTTTCACCTAATCAATTTGGCTTCAGGGTAGGTTCCTCGACTGACTATGCTATACTTTCTTTCACAGATAAAATAAAATGCGCCATAGATGCCGGTTTCTACGCAGGCTCAGTTTTTATCGATCTATCCAAAGCATTTGACTCAATAAGTCACGTCATCTTACTTGCTAAACTACGGGCAGTAGGCGTCGATGGCCCTGCACTAGAACTTATAAAAAGTTACCTAACAGATAGACAACAGGCTGTGCATTTTAATTCTTCACTTTCCGAATTCAGAATAAACAATAAAGGGGTTCCGCAGGGGTCAATACTTGGCCCACTTCTATTCCTGCTTTATGTAAATGATTTACCTGGCTGTCTATCAGAAACTGAGGCCTTCCTTTACGCCGACGACACCACTTTACTTGCAACCGATCGTTCACTAACGTCTCTGACTGCCAAGCTAAATACTGATCTGAGCAATATTTTAATGGGGTGCCACCTTAACTCCCTAAAGATAAATCCTGCCAAAACATCTTTTATGCTTTTTCATTCAAACCATAGGACACCTGAATTCATTCCCACTGTCAACCTAAACTCTCTTGTCATAAGTGCAGTAAATGAATGTTAATTTCTTGGTATAATTCTAGATTCTAACTTAAAATTTACAAGACATGTTGCCTATTTGAAGCGCAGACTTGCTCCCGGTATTATAATTCTACTTAAAGCTAGATATTATTTTAGCAAAACAACATTGCTAACTCTGTATTATTCATTTATTCATAGCCATATCAATTATTGTATTACAGCGTGGGGTAACACATATCCAACCCACATAGCACCGCTACAGCATTTGCAGAATCAGGCCATCCGGATATTATCGTTCAGCTCATTCTACTCCAGTGCTTCTGATATGCTTCAAAACCACAATCTACTGCCAATAAATAAACTTGTTAAATATAATTTAGCCGTAATGCTTTTTGGGGTAATAAATGGTCCTCCCCCAGTAAATATATTTTCGGAGGTTCCCTTGGTAAACTTGAACTGCACAAGGTTTGCAGCTAACAATAATTTCCTATTGCCACTAATTCATACTAATTATGGAAAACAATCTGGATATTTCGCAGCATTGTCCACTTGGAACTGCCTCCCACTAGATGTCAAGCGCTCTTCTTCATTAGGTCTCTTCAAGAAAACCTTATTCACTTTTCTACTAGAGAAACAAAATTGATCACATATCTAGTCTATTCACTTCACTCCGGCTCATTTCTCTTTTCGTGTCTTTTTCCTTTATATGATTTACAATTATGCACATAATAAACTTTTTTCATTCGTTTTGTTTTGAATGCTTTAGTTACTACTTTAATTGTACTAATAGTTAGTGACTCTGTATTATTTCCAGTTTGTACTTCATTTACTTTGCCTAATATTCCACTTAGTGATTACTACATTGCTGTTTTAAGTTATATATTAGCACAAATGTATATTTTCTGTCAGGAGGTCCCCTTTCAGCTACATGCTCTGGGACCTCCTTCTGTATACTTATGTAAGCTGTATTCTACTTACGAAAGAAATAAACTGAAACTGAAACTGAATGTGATGAAGGGTGGCTCTAGCAGACTTGCATAGCTTGCATATATCGTTGGCGTATATCTCGGGGTAGGAAGTCTTTAACTGCACGGGATTCACATAGGTTTCTGTTTGTAATCGCCTCCAAGCAACGGATTCAGTTCTGTTCAGTTAGTTTAGTGTGAAGCGGTGGTGATATTCGCCTGTGATTTTGATAGAATTTTGTAATATCGCTAAATCTTGTTAATCTGTCTTTTTCTCTCCAGATCTCCTCCTCCGCGTTCCCCTGACCGATGAAAGTCACTCCTTGCTCAGCTCGGCGAGTAAGACCTCGAGCTTCGCGGTGAGCTTCCTCGTTGGGGTTGATTGCGTGAATGCCTGGACTTGTATGTGCTGGGAACCAGAGCAATTGCCTGCCGTTCTTCTCTGCGTTAGAGAATTTTGCTTTGTTGACTATGATGATGCGACACGCCTCAGGAGAGATCGTACCCTTAGCATAGTTTCTAATGGCTGCCTGAGAATCGCTAATTATGTATTGAGCGTTTGTGGAGACCAATGCTAGTGCAATGGCTACCACTTCTGCTGTCTCGGAATGTTTGGTATTAACTGACACGCTTGTAAGGGGCTTTTGGGTGTGATCTACGACTACTGCCACGTAGCTATTTCTGTGGTGGGTATTCAGCCACGTCTACGAAGGCTGCTCTGTCGTCTGAGCCATAGCTTCGGATCATTTTCTCTGCTCTACTCGTGCGTCTGCCCTTGTTGTAAACGGTATGCATGTTCTTGGGTATATTTGTTACTAGGAGTTTGTCGCGAATTTCTCTCGTTATCTTCCTCTTTTCCCCGTATTGATTGTGGTAATTCATTCCTAGCTTGCGTAGTATATGCCGTCCTGTTTTGGTTTTGGTTAGTCGTTCCAGCTGGGATGTTTGTTGCGCTTCTATGAGTTCGTCCAGTGTGTTGTGGAGTCCTAACTTTAGGAAGAGATCTGTGCTCGTACTGATTGGAATCCGTAGTGCTAGTTTGTATACCTTTTTTATGAGGTTGTTAATTTTGGTCTTTTCAGCTGCAAACCAATTGTGGAAGGCTGCTATGTATGTGATCTGACTGATTATGAATGATTGTATGATCTGTATGATACTTTCTTGCTTCATACCCTGGTGCTTGTTAGTAATTCGTTTGATTAATCGCATGGTGTTCGTTACCTTTGTGTCTAACTTCCTAATGGTTTCCCCGTTTGTATCTTTGTTCTCGATTATTAGACCCAGTACCTTGAGCTGATTGACTATTGGGATATTCCACCCGTTCTTGGTGTGTAACTTGGTGCGTAACTCCCAAAGGATACAACGGAAACGAGGCTCATGAGGAGAGAGAGAGAGAGAGAGAGAGAGAGAATAAACTTTATGCAAAAGAGCACACGAGCGTAGGTAGCTCCTCCGTTCTGCAGTGGGTGGTCCTGTCGGCCCAGGAGTCTAGTGGCCTTAGCTCCCCTTCTCACTGAGTTGACCAGGTTGCGCTGGTCCCTTCAGTCGGAGCTGGACAGCGCTGCCTCCCATTGCCGTGTGGTGGGGTGTGTTATGGGTGTGAGCTGTGGTGTGTGTGTGTGCGCAAGCCCATACCATGTGGTAAAGCGTTGCGCAATGATCGCAGTGTGGGCATTTATAGTGTAGGAGGGACGTGACGGCGGCGAACGAGCCGTGCCGTCGTTCCTACTAAGAAGGCGGCCAGCCGAGCGGAGGCCGCGACGACCAGCGTCTCAAGCTCCTGGAACAACACTGCGCGTGCCGAGCTTGCGCTTCGAGCACGCGCTGCGCGTCTTTATTGTTTACTTCCTTGACAGTCGGCGCGAAGGCACCGGTTGGGAGCGCCGAACAAAGCGCCCCGCGTTGCAGCGTCGGTGGGCGCTACAGGGCTCCCCGCCCAGACGGAACATCGATGAAGGAAGTGAGAGAAGCTAAGTTGGATCTTTGTACTCCAGCCTGCATCTTAGGTGCGCCTGTTGCTGGCGCACGCGCAGACACGTCCTTGAGGCAAGCGGCTCTGGCAGTGTGGCATTCGCTGTTGGCCTTGTAGGGTTGTCCGATACGTTTCCGGCGGTGGTCTGTAGCTAGTCGCAGGTCTTGCAGTCCAGCGAGCGGACAAACTCGAAAGCACAGTCGCCGATCAGATGGTCCGTGTAGACGCCGTTCAGCTGGGCGAAGACGCACTGCTCGGAGTAGTCGCAGAGCTAGCCGAGGCCGGTGGCGGTGCGGCAGGTCAGGTGCTTGGACTTTGGCTCACGGGATCGGATAGCTTGTAGAGGTAGCGGCCCTCGCTGCACGAGGCCCCGCGAGGCTTGCACTGGGCATTGCTCGTGCAGGTGTCCTCGAAGATGGAACCAAGCGCGATGGTAGCCTTGGTGACCTGCGCGTCGATAGAGCCGTGCATTCAAAGACGAACTTGCCGTTGTCGGAGCGAAGCCTCTCCAGCTGATTGATGGCGATCTTGGAGACCTTAACGGGGACGTCGTTCTTCACGGTGCTTAGGGTAGGGCGGTTGATGAAGTTCTCCAGGAGACGGTCGTGTACGATCCAGGTGATTGTGGCGTAGTACTTGTACAGGCGCGAGAGCTGTGGGCCCCTGGGTGGGGGCTACCAGTGGGCTGGAATTCGCGCGCTGTGGGCAGCGCATCGATGCATCACTCGAGGTTGAGCCACGCAGGCCGGGTTGTATGTGACCACCTTTGCAGGCTGAAGGGTTGTTCGAAAGTAATCCCCCCAGGGGGACGGCGGGGTTAGCGGAGCTTCTCCCAAGCGAGCACCCCTGAAGAAAGCCGGGCGTCTGGCCGGGGGTCGCTTGTGCTCGATTTGTATTCCGGTGGGTAACCGGCGGCCGCCTGGTTTCGAACCCGCGAACTCCCGCAGCCGAGGTGGACACTCAACGACGAGGACACGGCTGCGGTGACTTACGGCGCTGCAGCTTTCCAATATCGAACACGGCGCTGGATCGTTGGTAGGACAAGTCAGGCTTAGCTGCTGCACGGGCGCCCGATGGAACGGTCCCTCGAGCAGAGCCCGCTGACGGTCCGCATCGTAAGGGGCCGCGGGCCGTAGGCTGTTGGCGTTCCCGAGCCGAAACTGGTCCTCGTAGAAGTCGCCTGAACCATCAGGGTCAGGCCAGTCAGCGCTAGGCGCCGGGCCATGATCCGAGTAGTGAGAGTAGCTGACGTGTCACCGCTCCGCGTGGCCGGCGTGTTCGTATACCATGACCGCGCGCTCGCACCATGGCCGGCGTACTCGCACCGTGGCCGGCGTTCTCGTACCGTGGCCGGCGTGCTCGTACCGTGGCCTGGTGAGCGCCGTGGCCGGTGAGCGCCGTGGCCGGTGAGCGCCGTGGCCTGGTGAGCGCCGTGGCCTGGTGAGCGCCGTGGCTTGGTGAGCGCCGTGGCTGATCACGTCCGGGTCACCATTGTAGGAGGGACGTGACGGCGGCGAACGAGCCGTGCCGTCGTTCCTACTAAGAAGGCGGCCAGCCGAGCGGAGGCCGCGACGACCAGCGTCTCAAGCTCCTGGAACAACACTGCGCGTGCCGAGCTTGCGCTTCGAGCACGCGCTGCGCGTCTTTATTGTTTACTTCCTTGACAGTCGGCGCGAAGGCACCGGTTGGGAGCGCCGAACAAAGCGCCCCGCGTTGCAGCGTCGGTGGGCGCTACAATAGGAACACAGCGCCGGGTGTATGGCATGGTAGAGACTCAAATGTGGATATGCGTTTGTTTGGAGTCGATGAAGAAGCATGTCGCCGATATCCTATTTTCGGAAAGCATTGCCCCAAAATAAGAGGTTGGCGAATATCACCTTTTTTGAATATGAATAGAATACGATTAGATAATATTTAATATTGAATCAAATATCGAATAGCCAAACGCAGACTCATATATTTACAGCAGGAAGGTTATTTAAGTATAACTAGGCACCATGCTTGTATTGATTAGTGAAAGAAAGACAGGTGACTATTACGGAGAATCGGGATTGGTTTTAAGCCCAAGATAAGTGCGCGAATAGCCTCTTAACGACTTAAAAGTCTGGCTGCAAACAAGGTTTTCGAGAATGAATGGCTGCTGTATGGATACCTTTCAAGAAACGCTATATAAATGGTTGTTGAAAAAAAGATAAGAAGTTGTGGAAAAACAAAAGAAAGCATGGTGATTCTATTAAATAAGGCGTCATCATCATCATTGTGTCCCGTAGACAGATGTAAAATAGCCCGCTTCAAGGAAAACATCACTGGCTGAAGCAGAAAATATAACACTGCTTCATGGCTAGACTCACTAAATGATAGACTTGAAGCAAGAATCACTGAATGAACAGACTAGAAGCGAAAACCACAGCTTTTCATGTAGGCTTCCACCACGAAACCTCAAACAAAGCTTGCCAATTAGCAATTTACAATTCAATTCTCCAAACTTCAACCTGTATTTTTCATTTACATAAAAGGAAAGGAGCATTTGCTAAAAGCTATTGCATTATTAGCTTGATGAGGTGAATGCTACTTCGATGCGACAGCAACGGGCATGGCTGGTGTATGGCCATAATGAGGAACAGGGATAATCGTTAAGAGCTACAATAAAAAATTCAGAGACCTTCCACTATGTGAAGATCGAAGACCAGCGGAGCAGTTGGTTTTGCTTTAATTACATTTTAATTTGCTGGTTATGGCAAAAGGTTCAAAAGACACGACATATAACTTCGTTGTTTATTTTTTTTAAATTCTATTCACTTAGTCACCATATGATCGTAGGCTTATGGTCGCTATAGTAAACTGCAGTTGGTTGCACATGGATTCTAGACACATACTTGCTAAGTGTGAGATCAATGCACGATCTATTGCGTGTTGTTGTTGGCAGATCCACTTCATTGCAACACTTGTAGAAACGTTCTAACATGAACGATGAGTCCATAATTACTTGTTTAGCGCAAAAACAACGCACACGTGAAAGACGACAGGACAATTCAGCGCCTTGTCCTGTCGTCTTTCACGTGTCCGTTGTTTTTGCGCTAAACAAGAAATTATGGATTCGCACCAACTAGCCCGCCAACGCATTGTGATGAACGATGAGATCCACTTTCCGTCGGGTCTGCTGATGTCATCATGAAAGTCCCCCACGACGACGATGGATGTGCTGTTGTCGAGAGACACCCAACCGAACATGTCAGTCAGAAAGACTTCGATCTCTCTCTCTCTCTTTGAGGTTGCTGAAGGGATGTATACCTCTGCAACTACTCTGCCATCTTCTGGCCTAACGGCACAAACGTCCGCACAATCCGAGGTGGTGGAACCTTTATGACTGACATATCGTACACTCACGTACGGCACTCTTTGCATAGATGACTACTCCACGCGCCCGGGACTGTATGCGCTCTTGTTGCACCTCAATGCCGTGTGTCCATTCATTGACAAGGGTAGTTCAAGGGCGCGTTACAGGTCCCCAAGCCCACAGGGGTACGTGTCCATTCAGCTTGGACACTTTCTGCACTACCACCAGGATCGGCCCAGATTACGATTTGCTTTTGAAACATCTCGGACACCCTTTTGTAGCGTTAGCTACACTGGCCTAGCCAAGCCCGTTTCGCGCGGCACATCAAGAGCCGTGCTGCGCATGCGCAAGGATCAGTGATGTCACACGGCTTGCGCACCGGAGCCACCGGAGCCGGCACCTCTCGCGCACTCCGCCGCCGCCGCCGCGCGCGACTCACCGCCGCTACAGTGGCTAGAATAGGGAAGTGTGATTACCGCCCGGCGGCTCCTATGGCAACCACCGTCGCCGCTTGTGATGCATCCGCCAGGGGGCGCTCGCACTCGTTTATACGTCAAGCTGCGCGCCCGATACGAATTGGTCCGCGAGTTTCTCCCGCTTTCTGTTGGAAATTCTCGTGCGAAGTAATGTTTCGTGCTGTGCCGACAAGTGCTCAGGGATGAGCCGCCGTCAAAGTCGCTGTTTTGTGCCTGTCTGCTCTGCACGACTGGTTACAAATCGTGCAAAAAGATGTCGCTCTTCGGGGTACCGTAAGACGAGGAGACGTACCGAAAGTGGCAGCGCAACATACCTCGGGTGGACAAGCCACTCGAACGAAATGCCGCTTTTTGCGAATTGCATTTCGATCCGCAGTTTGTGTCGCGTCACTTTGAACACATCATCAGTGGTGAGCTGGTGCGCCTGGAAAGGAGCAGGCCATTGCTACAGCCGGATGCGATACTGACGATCTTTCCAAACGTCCCCAAGTACATCTCCAAGCCAGTGCCTTAGAAAAGTAATCCGAAAGAAATGTTGGACCCACAGTTTGCACCTCCACAAAAAAGAAATAGCAAATCGACGTGGCCTCACCCGACACATCGGATGAAGCACCCACGCTTGCCGCCAACTCTGGATTACCAAAATGTGATCGTGCCTTCCAATCAGTGGGGTAAGCACGTTTTTTTCTGAAGCTTCCCTTTTTGTCGCATATAGCGTCTGCATACTGGGGCCAATCATGAGCTTGCTTCACGCCCAAAAGCTTGTGCTGTTTTGTTGCGGGGACAGCATGATCGAACACTAAGTGTTTGTACGTGGTGTCGAGCTCTCACTTGATGAGCACTGCGATCCTCCATCCCTCCTAGAGGCTGTTGACAGCATGCAGCTCTGTTCTGACGCTGCGCGGTCGGTGGAGTTCCCTCTTGCGCGCAGCTCCAACATCACAAGCTGGTATGAAAGCCTCTACCCCACGAAGTGCAAGGGGCTTGTAAGTGGCCCTGAGAAGTGCTGTATCGCCTCCAAGTACCTCAGAAGGCTATTGCTCAACCAGAGGTGTCGACCTAGGCAGCTAAAGCGTAAGGAAAATTACGCCAGGAAGCTATAGGCAAGGACCCAAGCTACGGTGCGCCGCCTAAAAGCCAAAGCGAAAAGCTTGGACGAGGCTCTCGCGCAGCAAAAACAGGCAAATCACGCGATTGAAGAAAGTGCACTGAAGAAGATCGAGAAGCTCCCACCCAAACAGAAGGCAGCAATCATGCAGTGCTTTGAAGCTGCAAAAATGATCAATAATTGCACCATATTTTGCTTATAACATACCAGTTTTCAAGAAATCTTGCAAACGTGAAAATATTGAGCGAGCCAAGGCAACTTTTATGTAATATAATCATCGGTGCATGCCAATTAAGGGCAGTTACATATATTTAAGTGAAATCCAATTGCATCTTTCTTTAACGAACAACTCGGACTCAATTCATCTTTGCAAGCAAGAAAAGTTGTTTTCGTTCAAGCGTGCGTTTATAGACAGTAATTTGGCGCGTAAAATAAGACCGCAGTGAAGCAAAACTCGAGGCGTGTCCGCGCGGCCTCCGAGGTAAACATGCCAAGACGGCCTAGATCTCGCAAGGAAATCACGTGTTGTACGCGAATTTATAGGGCGCATATGTCGCTATAATGTTGCTGCGATCTTCGCGAACACGAGTGGCTGAGCAAGATGTGCCATTTGAGGTAAAGAAATGGAAATTCGCATCGCGAATCGGGGCGCTTATCCGGCTAGTCGATCGTCGGGCCTGGTCGGGCGACGTGAATACAAGCGTCAGCGCCGCCTTGCGGCTGCATCTGAAACGCGCACGTGAGCGGCGGGGCCTTCGTCACACTTCCCTATTCTAGCCACTGTACCGCCGCCGGTCTGCGCATTCCAGAGGAGTGACGTCGTAGCCGTGGTAGACGCACTGGCGCCGGCGCGCGCTCGCTGTGCAGTCGCCGTCTGACACTGCGCTGGAGCCGCTGTGCTTCTGACTGGCGTTTGCCAGTGTGGTATCGCCATGGAGAAGGAGAGCGCAAATGCTGCTCAACAGCGCAGAAGAACGGAGAAGCTTGACTCATCAGATCCCGAAGTAGTTGCCTGGCAATTAGCGGTTGAGCGTAGGAGAGAACCAGGAAAGCTAAGAATAATCAGCTGAACCTTTGCTAACGCTACGTATATCCTGGCATAGCCGAGCTAAGCCACTGCATCATTTTTTTCCAGATCTAGCTATAAACGGCTTCGCTGTAAAAAGAACGTTGACAGGGACATAAGTATAATAAATGGAGATTTCTCTGCTTTCAACACGGCAACCAAGTTATAATAAAGACAATGGAGTGCATACACAATGTACATTACACTAAACGTTTGGCGTTAGAGAACTGTTCCATAGCCTTCGCGAGAAAAGTACGAAGAAACGCTGCCTTTTTTATTGGACATAGCTATCTAAAAGTATATCGCAGGACTTTCACCAATATCTTTGTTATATCAATGCCCTTATTTTGAAGTTCATTTAGCAAGGTAGCGGGCCGATATCGTAGCATCTGCTTTCCATCATTTGAACGGCAACAACTGACAGTCTATCCTTCAGGATTGCGAGTAGCATATTTATATGACATTAATTTCAAGTCTAGCAAGGGTTTCTAATGTGCTCTGTTTCTTTCTTGCACTTCTTGCATAGGAGCCAGGTATTTTGAAACCACACTAATGAATAGTGAAACTAATAGTGAAACCACACTAATAGTGTGCACTTTGATGAACGGTTCTACAGTATAGGACATATTAGGTATTTTACGCACGATGCAAATGACCCGTTTTTATAGAATTAAAAGCTTATTATTT
Source organism: Dermacentor silvarum (assembly GCF_013339745.2). Lineage (NCBI taxonomy): Eukaryota > Metazoa > Arthropoda > Arachnida > Ixodida > Ixodidae > Dermacentor > Dermacentor silvarum. Next base: position 193,511,089 of record NC_051157.2, on the reverse strand, counting down.
GTTCAGCCGTTGTCGTCGCCCAGACAACCGCGCCCTTGCTAGGAATTGAGGAGCACAATTAAGGAATTGTACAATATAACGTTGACTGAAATGGGAAAATCGCTACAGTAAAACCGCATAAAACCGAAAGCGCTAGACAATTTGCTGACGAGAAAGCTGACATGAGCATCGGAAAACAATGCATCAGAAAAATAAATGCCTAGTGTCGTCAACAATTGCACGTATTCTATAATTAAGAGTCAGCGGCGGTGTGGTGATAATTTTGCGCAAGGGGTTGTTTGCAAAACAGTGATCCTTCTGTCATGTTCTTGGTTCTTTCTATGATTATTGTACCTCGTTCATCATTATTTCGTTACAGCAATTTAAGCGCTTCCTGTTGTCCGTGTCTTCTTTCCGTACCGTGTGTTTCGAGCTAGTTTAACCTTTTTAATCACGTCCCAAATAGCCTGAACATCTACGTTTCTGTAATTCATCTGCTACGCTTTTTCCATTGGGAGTGCGCCTGCCCTGGCTTAGTTCAGACGAATTCCTGACAATAGCGCTTGCGTGCTGACAAATTCCCCATTATTCTTTCGCAACAACATTCCTTGGCGCATGTACAGGGTCGACCACGTCTACGGTGAGCACATCATTAGTATTCAAGCCGGTAAAACTACAGGGTTTATTCTACTTCACGAGTGAAATGTTCGTTATGCGATGTGTAATCATGGTGTCGATAAACACAATAATGATTTTTCGAATTATTTACTGAGCATCAGCTTCTATGATGTCTTGAATACTAATGAGTTGTTCACCTTAGATGTGGTCGACCCTGTACAACATAGGCTCCATACAGTCGAGTTTGCGGCTGCTCTGGCGCCATCTGGCGCAGTGACGCAACAGTGTTGGGAAGTGGGCGCGCAGCTCGGCCGGCTCGATTTGTATTCTTTCCTGAGCGCTACATTTCGTCTCGGCCACGGTTGAAGCCGTTTTGCTTTGTTCATCAGCCTCCTTATTATTATTTTTTATACGTCTTGCGACGGTGCAATGGTATGCGCTTCATCGGCAAGCGTCGGAGGTGAAAAAAAAAAAGGCAAGTGGAACCGGCGATACTGCTGCGTAAAGGGCTGTCACAACCACGAAGGCCAGCCCGGGATAAAGTTGTACAGGTTTCTTGGCAAGTCTTATGAGATTGAACGGCGAAAGAAATGGATCGCAACTGTGAGGAGAGTAAAGTAAGTCAGCTTCTTTGATATTTGTGAGAAGGTTTTGTCCTGTAAAGCGTGCTACACATGCGCGTTTCACAGCTCGTTGTGCGACGCCAGCGGCCATGGCCAGCTGCTGAACATTTAAAAGAAATTTGTCACGACTTTGCTGATTTGACGACTGCTTGCCGTTGTCTTAGCATTCGGTATGATTAGCATAGCACTGGCATGTGCGATGAGCAATATTTTATGCCAAGGAAGCCTATTTTGTGCTGGCGAGCACTAACTCGACGATCCTCGTTTCGGCCGCTGGCGCTTGAGAGGCGCGGTTTCACATGGTGCGATTTTTCTTGTGATATACATTTGCGATGTATCATTGTAAAAGCAAAGCGCTTATGCAAGGAAAGGAATTCGCAAGCGAAATCCTATCTCGTGAAAGGGGCCTAATGAGCCTCGATCATTGTACATGATGAAAAACGAACATTCGCGTCATGTAAATTAAGATCGCCTAGTTAATAAATCTCGTTTATCAGCGCAGCAGGTGGCTCCGACTGGGTCCCAAACGAGTCAACGAGGATAGCATGGTCACTGCCACACGATCCAACAATCCGAATCGTTTAGCTCACTCGACATGACTGTGCTGACGACAGCCTACGAGTGAGCGTGTAGCTGCACGCGGTCCAGATCGAGCTGTATGACAATCTAAAGTAACAGTGTGACAGGGGCATCAAATGATAGGCCGCGGCGTACAACGCGCCGGAGCGATATGAGGCATGCATTGCCAACAGTGAGGCGTCGATTAAAAATCGGTCAAATACAACGTTTTCAGGGTGCCAGTTTAGCGACTTCAATTTTAGTATAACAGTAAGCTTTACTCACGTGAAGGATGACGTCGTATAATTGCTTTCCCTGTTGCGAACGGCACTTCGCGTGAACGTCCACGCCGTCCACTTCTTTCACACAAGCAACATGCAAAGCAGCGTAGAGCTTGTCTCCGCTGGTTAACGCTGCACGGTGAAAGTAATCGTCTATTCCTTTAATAGGCCTGAACCCCGCAAAAACTATTTGTGAAATCACAGAGGGCCACGCTTGTATTTTCACGTACACACACGCACAAAAAAAGAAGGCGGATCGCGGATATACGTGCGGCTTTCGGAGGCGTGTATACGTAGTTCCGAAATCTCGCTGTCTTCCCCCCCTTCCCAGTTTCGCGCCGCCCGCCACATGCGACGCTGAGCATCGTGCCACCGCTGCTGCGCAGCAGCGCCGCCTGTTGACTGTACGGAGCCTATAGATCCACTTTTCATTTTGTTCCGCATTAATAAACCAGTCCATGTGCCAGGGAACGAAGATCAAAAATAAATCATCACGCGTGAGCTGTCAGCAATTCCTGAGAATGGTGAAGCCGCGTGGTGAATAAAGTCAGGGCGTGGGTACTCCTAAAGGTAAGAGGGTAACAGACGACGCTTGCACTGGCTGAAGACCGCTTTACGCGCGTGCGCGGACTATCGCCGCTCTCGCGGCTTCTTGCGAGTGTAGGGCGCTGACAAACGTGCGGTCGACGCGCGCGCTATATTAAGGGCTCTGTTATACTCCGACGTTCACAACGCGCGCGCGCGCCGGCGTTCGTTTCGTCGCGTCACGTCGGCGAAGACACGCCAGGCGCAAATTCGCCTGCCCTATAGTCCAACGCGACGCGGCCCGACGCAGCGGCCGGAGCCAAAGCAGCGCATGCTCAGTAGAGCAGAGCAGAGCGCGGAAAGCGAGCGCCGCGCGGAAAGAAACGCGGACACGGTGCAGTCTGGGTAACGTCGTCGGCGCGAAATGCAGCATGTTGCATTTCGCGCCGGCTGCCGCCGGGCCGCGCCGACGGACGCTGGCCGCGTCGGTCGCGCCGCGCGTCAGAGTATAGAGTGCTCGCGTTTTGCTAGCGTAGCGTCGCTGTGCCCAGCGTGCGCGCGCGTCGACGTTACGTCGGAGTATAACAGAGCACTAACGCGACAGTGTTAAAGGCCCCATGTCGCAGAAAATCCGGCGTTGGTGTTCGGTGTCGGCGTTCGGCGCCGGCGTCCGCGGCCGAGCAAATCATCCCGAACCACCCCGACTACGCAGGCCCTCCGCGTGGCGCAGGGGCGTTAGTGAACTAATTGAATTTGTCAAAGTAAAATGAGTCTGAAAAATTGTAAAGTACGACTGCAACACAACCTACCGACGCGACAGCGTTGGATTGTAATTTGAATATACGGGAAAACATTATTCTCTTACGCGGCAACTCGAACACCAACCCCTTTTCCAGCATGTCTACCACTCATACAACGGCGCGCCCCTTTATCTTCCTTGCAAAAACACCATCCAGGTGGCGCTCGCCTCCTCGGCAGCCGCGTGGGGACGCAAAGTTGGAGAAAGAAGAACGCTGCAGTTGCCGGGAAGCTTGTCAATACGACACATGTTTCGCGATGTGAAGAAAAGTCAGGTGCACTTATATTTTTCCCGATTCCTGACTGGACATTTTCTCTTCGGCAGCCATATTTTAAAGCCAGCCTTTTAGCCGAATCCATGGAAGTGGTGCTGGCTCTACGCAAATTAGGCCCATCAATATATTATTTCAGCCGCGATAGTGACCGATTCATTATCATTGTGCTCATACGCAACTGCTTCTCGTGACTCTCGCGTAATGAGGACGCTTCATTCACTCAAGTGTGCGTTTAATTTGTTTGCCTGGCCATAAGGACTTATTATAAATGAAATTGCTGATTCTCTAGCCAAGGCATCAATAAGCGGCCAAGTTCTTCCATATTGTCCTTTGACTGCTTATGTCACTGCTGCTAGATTTCCGCAGGAGTGTCATTATGCAGGCAGTGTCAGGCTCTGCTCTAACTAACTCTGTGGATTACAGAGATCTTCTATATCCTTGTCACAGAGATGTTTGCCAAACACGGAAAATTGAAGTGGCCATCACGAGGCGGCGCTGCCGTATACATAGGTTAAACTCCTACTTACACAGGCCTGGTCGGGTCCCCCCACCATTATGCTCATTCTGTAGCGAAGCGGAGAGAATTGAGCATTTCTTGCTGTCTTGTAGGCGTTTTTCTGTAATTAGAAAAAAGACTACTAGGAAATCCTGCTTCGGAATATTGGCCTAGACAGAGAGAGAAATGGCTTTATTCTGCGATTTAAAGAAATGCATCGATGCCCTCAGTCCAGGGCGTCGCTTGCGGCCTGCTTCAGCGCTGGGCCGATGAAGTCCGCAAGGAATCGTTGGTCGTGAAGGGTGGTTGCGGCAGTCAGCCACTCGGAGGAAGGGACAGGGGGGAGGGATGAAGGTTTGGGTAAGGGAGGTAGTTTTGGATGGCATTGCCATAGGATATGTGATGTGCTAGGAAATTTATGGGAGCCTGTGGTCCTATCTTTGGGAGCCTCTATTATTGGGTTCAGCCACAGAAATGCTTGCTTGGCATTCCAAAATTATCTGACAGAATGTAATCGACTGATCACCCCCTCCCCACCATAGTCTTCGTTTATTATTTATTTTTAAAGCGAAGCTTTATATGGCTAGGTGAAACGAAAAAGCGTTTGTGACAGAAAACTGACAGAAAACTATCATCATCAGCATTGGCTCGAGCGTCGTCGTATTCTTCCGCAGCTGCCTCGTTGGCGCCCTTCGGGTGGCGCTCGTCCTCGTGCTCGACACGTGCTCGTGTCACTGCTCTCGCGTTCGTCGTTGTCTTCCACAGCTGGCTGCGTTGCCGCTCATCATTCAAGCATTGGATTTCCCTTCTGTCATAGCAATGGGGAGGCCGCGTTTACGGTGGTATGAGCCATTGCTCCAGGGGGTATGAGCCATTCATTGTTTTACCGTAACGGACAGAATAATTTTTGAAGCAGTTTAATTTCGAAGAATCGCAAGCCGCAATGGCAGGCGAATGCTGCAAACGACGCTGCCGTGCAAACTCGAGTCATCGAACGCAAGGGACAATGGTAGACTGCGGGCATATCGTCAGTGACGTCGTTCTCTCCGTTGCAGCTGAATGTGCGTGTAACCTCATAGTTGAGAAATTATTGAGAAACAAAACTAATTATTGAGAAATACTTTAATGAACCATAGGGATTACCTCAATGATAAACGCCGGGGGCGCACGTTTCAGCGTTAACCAGCTGTACGGAGTGCTTGGGCGGTCATTTTTTATCTATTATTAGTTTTCTTTTTTTTCCTCTCTTAAGATTTTACTTTCTAAGCTCTAGTGTTCAAATCGGTATTTCCGTTGTTTTTATGCACCGAATTTAACCACCGTATTGATGGCCAATCCCCCACTGTGGGTGAGCGCCACAACCACTGAGGTCAACAACAACAGCCTTCCAAGCAATCGGGGATGTTTGAATGCTATCGCGTTCCACTCGTAACCCTTTAACTGGCAAAATAAAAAAAAACACTTGACCTAGAATGGTTTTATTGTTTCAGTTCTTCTTTACTTTGCTCAGTTGATATATTAAACGGTTTCTATAAAGACTTAGCGAGATACAGTAGGTCAATATTATTGTTGACTAGGTGGTGACAGGTAAATGTATGGCACAAAACTGGTCTCTGGCACTTGCTCGGTGAAGTTAATGCGTGTTCTTGACATGTACCTGTATGAAGTTAGAAAATAAGAGCTTGCTTTAAAGATAACAACCCACGTTCACTAAGAGGATAACGACGAAACCTTCTGGTTTTGTGACCAATACACCTGCTGCTGCTCACGCTCGACATTTGTTTGAATACCACTGTTGGGCAGGTACATAAATAAAGGTAAACTGAAAGGCACATACTAATATTACGATTTGAATGAATGTACATTGTTCAGTGGCGCAAGGGACAGGCATGGCCAGAGAGCGCCATGCCATTATTTGGATTTGTCTAGTTCTTGCGGATGCTTTTGTTAGCTCAACAATATTGTTGAGCTGCCAGTTAAAGGGTTAAAGGCGAAGCTTAAGTATCCTTCAAATCTTTGTTTAAAATGTTGGGCCGAATTAATAAGCCTTGTGGTTTGTAAGTACTCTTTGCCATTGGCCAGCCGCCTTCGCTAATGATATGTCCAGCATCAAAATAACCTAAAATGTTGTCTTTTAGAACAATTTTAGCGTAAGAGGTTTTCATTTTCTTGGGGGGGGGATACGAATCCTGGTTTATTGTAGGTGTACAGAATATTTGTACAAGTAAATTGTTGTTTTTGCAATGCAGTTCCTTTGACGTGCAACGCTTTTGAACAGCCCAGGTTCCACGTGGCAGTTTTTTGGGTTGCGACTGCAGCCACCGGTGCACCGCAGATTCGGCCTCTTCACCGCTTCGCAGGTGCTTGCCCTGCGAAGCGGGGCAAGCGCCTGCGAATGCACTGAGGCACGGAGGCACGGAGAGAGGGAAAATAAACTTTATGAAAAGAGCACGCGAGCGTAGGTAGCTCCTCCGCTACGCAGTGGGTGGTCCCTTCAGTCCGGGAGTCCAGCGGCCTTCGCGGCCCTTTTCGCTCGGTTGACCAGGATGAGGTGGTCCGTCGCCATATTACGGCTTCCCCTCGCGTCAGAGCATTATGCGGTGGGGGTAGTGTTCTTCGGGAAAGGCAATGGTGTTGTAGAATGTGCGTGTAGGTTAATGGTATGGGATCTGGATGGAACTGCTCGGCGCGGCCCTCTTGCGGCTCCCGGTGTGAATGCGCTCGGGCGTTGGCGTGTGACTTCTGATTGCCGCGTAAGGACTTATACCCCGGAGTCCACACGATTTGTATGTATGGTGGGAGCTGGTGCGCTCCATTCAGAATGCGATTTGCGGCCCTAGAAATTTTGGCCCTGTAAAAATTTCTGTATGCCGTCTGAGAGTCTGTCAGAACTATGACGCAATCCCAGTGCGGTCTCGTTGTAATGGCTAACGCTATCACTAGTTCCTTTGTCTCCGCAGCTCTCACGCTGGAAACCGACGACGCATTCATTTCGATCCCGTGATTGTCGACTACGCTGGTGATGAATGCGTTGCTTCTTGCGGTGCTGACCGCGTCTACGTACAAGACATTGGGGTGGTGCGCCTACGCTCGGGATTGTGGCCGTCCGATGTAGAAGTTTGGGTGGATGTTCCTGGGAATCGGTGAGACGTGCATAGTTTCTTTTATTCGTGTTGGGATTGTATTCGTGTTGGCTACCTTATTACCCGTTATTGGGACATGGCTCTCTATTCGAGTGTATATCAGTTACTACATACTCATGCCATTGAAGTGGGAAACAGCAAGGTAAGACTAAGACTAACGGAAAGTAGACACCACTGTCAGTGCTCGTCTTGCCGCACTGTTTCTTCCTTCGCAAGCAGGCAATACTAACTAGCTCAACGTCGCTCACTACTACAAACTCAAACTCGCACGGCTTTGTTGTGGCCATTGGTTCCTATGAATTTACGACTGCTTCGATTGTTTAGAGCTTTGGATGCTAGGTCACTGTGTTCTATGGGTGTAGGCTACTGATTGTGGGTCCGGATTGACTCACACTCCCTTTCCTCAGTGTCCCCATTTTCTCTAGCAATATTCACAGTACGGTGAATTCGTTATATCTGCTCTGCTGGCTTCGGGGCTTGTGTCACCGAGTCTGATACAAAAATTTCTGCGCCCAATTGCGGTGGGTATGTGCCACATGTTTAGAAGGTTGAGAAGAAGAATGCCTGAGTGTGACTATGTGCTGAGTCTGTGACGGGACCACTCCCAACTGCAATACGCTAAACGTCAAGCGAAACCACCACCTCGACGGACGCATGGAGAACGACCCAGGAGCGAAGCCGCTAACCAAGTGCCATTCACGTCATCAGAGAAGGCGACACCGCAGGAATCGTGGGGACGATGCGTTCCGTCACCACCCAGGCCGGTATGTAGATAAGAAAGAGGAGCCACGCGACGAAGCACGCTTTGAGACACCGAACACTCGCGAAGACAGTGTTCGGGCAAGTTCCATCCACCACCAAACGGACCCAGCCATCAGGAGCAACGTTTTCATACCAGGAAGTGTGTCTTTTGAAAGCCCACCGAAAGAGGCAAAGCAAGAACATTCTCCTCACAGCGGCGAGCGAGGACCAAGGCTACGTGAAGACGTTAGAATTCATAAGCGCCGGCAAATAACGGCTGCAAATACTTCGCGCGTTAAGTCGACGTTTTCGCCTGGAAGTCCAAAAGGAGAAGAGCACTCAGTGAAGCATTGTGCAAACAATAATTTTTTTTCGCGTCAAATAGTAATTGCGAACCAATATGGAGGTCCAATGAATGCGGATCTCAATATGATCAAGGCCTCCCGTGGTGAGAACTGCGCCACTACGCCAACAGCATCCAAGCCTCTAATGACGTCGGTCAGCCCGGATGCCATTGTCAGCAAGAAGTCAGCGCAAGGAACATCGAGCACGGCACGGCCCATTCAGGGGGACGGAACGGCGACTCGACAGCTGTCGTTGGAGAGGTTCTCCACCGACGACCCTCCAGACTCGCTGGAGATGCACTTGTGCGACGGTAAGCTCGGAAAAGTGCGAGAGGACTACGTCTACTACGACACAAAAAGTGGGCCTCGGAGTGCTACGGCCGACACCCCCGAGCTTTGCCTTGCCGAAAGCACCGGGAACTCAGCCGATCCAACGCGCGGCACTGCGTTCGCACTTGAGAGCCTCGGCTTCCCCAGGATGACGATGCGAAGGAGCAAGCCTAGTACGGGTGAGCATGGCGTCTCATCAACGAGCTGGCAACACTGAGTCGGCAAACTCTGTGAGGCCACTTTCCACGTATTCTAGCACACGTTCATGCACCTCTGCGATCTCAGCGTCAATTGATTCTAGCGTGCAGCCTGCTCCTTTGTCTAAATGTGTTATGACCTCAATTTGTATCAGTAAGCTACACTAGAGCACTGCACGGACTTGGGCTTACCCGAATACCCGGGCCCGGCCCGGCACACAGGCGGGGCCGGGCCGGGTAGGGCAGTCTTTTCAGGGGCTCGAACCGGGCTCAGGCACGGCATGTACTTTTTGACCCGGGCCCGGGCTGCGCTCGGGTATGTTGACGCGGGCCCGGCCCGGGCTCGGACTTTCTGGAGGTGTGCATGTAACGTGCAGTGAGTTGTCCTCGCTCGTCTCGACTCTGAAAAACCTGTTCCCCGGCGCAGCTGGAAGCTAGCAGTGCTACTACTGTGTACTTCCCTTTTCTTCTTGCGTCGTATTTTGCGCTGTTTGAACGGAATGTAAAAGTCCAGAAAGACCGAAGTCGCCTCAAACCAAAGGATGCCATGGTATTCCTTACCTAAATCAATGTACTTAATGCTTTCCGCGCGGTGCAAGCGCGTTAGCGACTTGCTGATTCTTCAAAGGCGAATTGTTAAAACGATGACGGGTAAGATAAGTCGTCAAGTGGCTAAAATATGGCTCTGCGTCCATCCATGATTGCACGCATGTTCTCAACCGGCCGCCTAGCAGCAGCGCATTACTCTGCACCATGGAGGAACGAGAAGCTTTCTTTCTCCAATTACTCCTAACATACGCTACGCTCACGACGGGTCGTGGCTGCGCTTCGGCTACAGTGTACTAGAATACGGTTGAGTGGGACCAGCGGCAGGGGCAGCGCAAGCTTTGCAGTGAGGCCCCCACGTGGAAAAATACTGTGGCGGCGCTAGAAGTGGACTGGGCCGAATCAAGGTCGCGCCATTGGAAACTGCGGGCGATACTGCTCGGCAGGGTCATTCGTACTACTTCGCACGCTGGTATTTCCGTTCAAAGCGCTCAAATGGTGTTCATAATTAAATATGACATGGATTTATGCCTTAAGAATAAATTCCTTTCATTCGGTTCTTTATTTAATTTTTTTAATGCCGCTCGGTGATCTCTTTCGGTCTCAGGCCGGGTTCGGGCCATGTTCGGGCTGGGCTGGGCCTAAGGTAAAGGGGTGGCGGGCCCTGCCGGGCGGGTAACGTATATTATTTCCGGGCCGGGCCGGGCCCGGGTCTCGCCATTAACCTTTTGGTCGGGCTCAGGCGGGCAGCCCAACGTAAAAAAAAATTGTCGCAGTTTCGCCCGAAAGGGGAAGCAACGATTGCGATAGCAAATTAGTAGAGAGCTATTCGGAGTAGGGATAGTGGTTTTATCGGCTGCATAAACTTGGACACATTCGCTTACTAACTGAATTAACATTCGTGGTGTGAGCGCGCACAAGCAAACATGAATAAATCACACTGAATGACCGCAGACAACGACAGTCAAAGTCAAAACGCTGGCAGCAAGCGCAGGTTCGCGTGGTCTATCGCTTCAACGGAAACTGAGCGGCGAATGCACAGCGCATACAAAGGTCAGAGCCGTGTGGAGATAAGAGACGGTGCGGGTGACCAGCACCGCCGGGCAAAGTGCAGAGGAGAAGTTGGCAGAGGAGTAGCTGCCCCCCCTCCCTCCCGCGCTGCTTGCCCGCTTTCATGCTTACGCGTGGGAGATTGAGTGGCAAGATACGCCTTTGGGGCCGGAGCACAGCGCCGCCCCGCCTCCCTCCCTCACATACCCCCACGGCCTTTCGCGCGACGGTCGCGTTTGCTTTCCGCCGTGCGTTCGCTCCCCGTGATAGCGCGCGTCCCCCGCGCGCTTTCGCTCGCGCATACGGCGCGCGGCGACGATTTTATCGCCCTTGGAACATATACGGAATCTCATGGCGACGACGATGGCGACGCCGACGGCAGAAATCCGGTTGAAGTGTCCATATAATTGCTATCGCAATAAAAATCAACTAATCAAGGTAATTAATTGCTTGGAATTAACTAACAATTAAATAACTAATTGAATAAACAAGCAAGGTGTCTGGCACGTACCGGCAAACTTGAACATATCTTCCTAGATAACCACAGGCACTCGCCGTCGCAACGCTGGCGTCATGAAGAGCGCGGCAGCAGCGAGGAGCCAATTCTCCTCCGTGCGGCCTCTCAATTTAATACGAACATGGCGCACGAGAACACAGCGCATACGAAGCCATCGGCACGAAGTACTCTTGCAGAAACCGCAGGGCGCGCATAGGGGGCGCGAACGGCTGTGATCAACCGCGCCGCGCGCAGCCACCTCCGGAGTGGACGTGTGCTTTAACGAGAATGATAATTAACCAGAAGGATAGGGGGAACCGAGCTGCTCGATTTTCCTTAGTCACAAGCGTACGAAAGGAAACAACGAACCCGGAAAAGGCACAGGGGAAGCTACTTGGTAGCTTCCCCTGTGCCTTCGGCTGTGCAGTGCTCTAAAATCGGCCCGTGCAGTGCTCTAAATTCTATACTGTATTTGAGCGGCGTAGATATAGTCAGGTGCAGAAGTACATAGTATGGTCTAACTACTGACATGCCGTGAACTGCGGCGACCTAAGGCTGTAGCCGGGTGTATGGTTTCAGATTTATTAATGAAAGTTATCAGGTAGAGCTGTTTCAAACGCATACGTTATTACACAATGCTGTCCTAATATAACACTGTCGGGGACCGTCCTGTACGTTTATATGAAATCAAAAGCTATAAGGAGCAAAAATTTAGTGGTAATGCAAATAGAGTAAAAGGCACTTTATTGTAATAGTTTCACATATTTCACTGTAGTACCGTTTTTCTGTTATCCCTGCGCATGTGACGGGGATTGTTATCGCAGATAATTTGAAGCTGAAAAGGCGAGGGATACACCATGTTTTCTCTCTACCCTCTTTTTTAAAGATCACGCGATGGCGCCCTATTTAGTCTCAGTATTTGACTGCGCGATTTTACCATTTGCTTTTTCTATCCACGTATCAATTTGCTAAATAAAGTTTCGGCAGCAGCATTCGTGACCGGTATTTAAGAAAGCTTGCTACCTGCGAGCGGCACATCCCACCGTCAAAGCTTCCTTTTAACGCGACAGCGTCAAGGGCCCCGTGTAGCAGAAAATCCGGCATCGGCGTCGGTGACGGCTTCGGCGTTAAGCATCGGCGTGTGGCGGAAATAATCATGCCGCACCACATCATCCCGAACCACCCCGACCACACAGGCCTTCCGCGTGGCGCAAGGCGTTAGTGAAAAAAAGTTTAATTTCTCAAAGTAAAATCCGTCAGAAAAATCGTAAAGTACGACTTAACCACAACCTACAGGTGTGATAGCGTCGGATTGTAACTTGAATATACGTGAAAAAAGCCTGATAAGCAGCCGGTTATCTTTCAATGCTATCGCATTCCACTCATAAAGGCGAAGCTTAAGCGTCCTCTAATTATGACGGTGTTTGGCTGTACTTTGGTTCTAGAGAACATTGAGGGGAATGGGGAAAACCGAGCCTTTCTAAATTTTGGACACGCGCGTGCCTCGGGGCAACCGCAAATAATTCTGAATTAATAGAAAAAGGTCATAGGGCCTTCAAATTTTGATATACGACGGCTTAAATTGCTCGTGTAAAAATGTCATCTCAGCAATGCATTTGTGTTTAAATGTGACGCCAAATTTAAGGGGATCAGTGTAAGCTTAGTCTTGTAAGCTGGCTTTCCCACGTTGTGTGTTGCAGAGAAGCCTACTCATAAAAAATGTGATGCGAACGGAACCCGATAACGCTATCGCGTTTCACTCTTAGAGGCGAAGCTTAAGCGTCTTCCAATTTTTTATGTCATGTAGGTGCAGCGAATGTTGAGAGGATTGCAATAGCTGTATTCACCTGTTTTAACAGCGGAGCGTTTATAGGTCGAAGCTGCGCCGTCCGTCCGTCCGCTAGTGTCACGCAGTTCACGTGACCAGGAGAGGATCAAAGCTGCGCCGACGGAGGGCAGGTCACAGACCAGCAGAGGAGAGGCACGCTGGCGGAGAAGGCGACCAATGAGAGGGCGCGCGGGAGGGAGGTGGAGGCGACCAATGAGAGACCGCGCTAGGTGCGAGGAGGAGAGGCGATGGGTATAAGAATGGGTGTTTCTGTACGGCGCGCCCTTTTGGATAACGCTCAGAGCTGCTGCTGACGCCGTTCGCATTACCCCACGTTCGCGCCGAAAGCGCGCAGTGTCTGTTACTGCAGCCAATGCCTCTGTCAGCGGCTCGGCAGGTTTGGACCAGAGAACTGGAAACTCGTGGAGCAGCGCTGGAAGTCGCTGCCTCTTCTCGCCTCGCAACGTTTCAATATTAGTTCGCGTTGTAGATCTGTCTTTACTTTTGTTTACACAATTGCATCACGTGCAACACAAGCACATGCAACACTTTTAACACTCGGTGTAACTAGCACAGCTTCTCTGTTCGACCATATTAAAGCAGTAGAAGGGAGGTATATATATATATATATATATATATATATATATATTGTCGCGAGAGGAAAAGGCAGGCAGTCAGTTCCGAGCGAACGGCTGTTTACTGTTTTGGCCGCAGCAGCCAACAACACTTCTTCGTCCTCGTTCTCTAGCGTTACTAACGCGTGGCATTACCCCTCCCTCCAAAAAAAAAAAAAAAAAAAAAGAGGCATTGTCTCGATGTCGCTGCACGAAAGAACAGTGAAAGTTAAGCCACGAAAGTGGGTGACGGGTTAAATACCACAGGGAGAAAATAAAAGAAATGAAAAAGACAACGGACGTGAGCACAGGCACCGCACCACAAAGTTTGTGAACTGGCATCAGCGCGAGTGGTAGGGCTTCATCCTGGAGACGTGAACAATGTCGGAGGAGCGTGGTCTACGCGATTGGTGCGATGATTCTGCTGGGACAACTTCGTAGTTGACTTGACTTATGCGATGAAGAACTATGTAGGGCCCAAAGTAACGGCGCAATAATTTTTCTGAGCGGCCTCGTAGACGTATAGGGGTCCAAATCCACACGAGATCTCCTGGCTTGTATGTTACGACTCGGTGGCGTATGTTGTATCGGCGAGCGTCTTGACTTTGCCGAGAGAGAATTCGTTGCCGTGCAAGGTGCCGCGCTGCTTCAGCACGCTGAACAAAAGCGTCCGTATCTGGGGCGGTCGTATCAGACGAAGTTGGTAGAAGCATCACGTCGAGCATAGTGACGACGTCGCGTCCGTAGACCAGACGAAAAGGAGGAAACCCGGTGGTTTCTTGAAGCGCAGTGTTATACGCAAATGTCACATACGGGAGCAGCTCGTCCCAATTCTTGTGATCCGTGGCGACATACATGGAAAGCATATCTGCAATCGTTTTGTTGAGACGCTCAGTTAACCCATTGGTCTGTGGGTGGTACGCAGTTGCCGTACGGTGCATTGTACCACTCAGCTGCAGAATATCTCTGACCAACTGCGCAGTGAAGGCCGTACCACGGTCTGTGATGACGACAGATGGAGCACCATGTCGCAGGACGATATTTTTGACGAAGAAGTTGGCCACATCCGAAGCAGTAGCTCGTTGAACGGCTTGGGTTTCGCAATATCTGGTCAAGTAATCGGTGGCGACAACAATCCAGCGGTTGTCAGCTGAAGACTTGGGAAACCGGCCGAGTAAATCCATCCCGACCTGTTCAAAAGGTGAGCAAGGAGGTCGTACAGGCTGAAGCAGACCGGCTGGTTTCATTGGTGGAACTTTGCGACGTTGGCAATCACGACAAGTTCGGACGTACTGCTTCACGCTTTTTGTGAGTTTTCGCCAGTAGTACTTCTTCTTGATCCTTGCCAGAGTACGCGTGAAACCAAGATGCCCGGACGTGGGTTCGTCGTGGCATGCACTTAAAATGTCGTCGCGGAGAGAAGCGGGAACAACGAGTAGAAAAACGGTTTCCGTGGGATGAAAGTTCCGCTTGTAGAGGATGTCGCTGCGTAGGCAGAAAGAGGACACGTGACGCGCGAACTGCCGCGGGGGTTGTTGGCGGCGTCGTTCAAGGTATTCAATCAGGGGTTGCAGCTCTGAATCCTGGCGTTGCTGTTGAGCGAGGTTTGGAGATGGAAGACTACAAACAAAACCGCAGTCCTCGTCAGTATCTGTTGGTGCGGGTTCGACGGGGGCGCGGGAGAGACAATCGGCGTCAGTGTGTTTCTGACCAGACTTATAGACAATTGTCATGTCAAATTCCTGTAGCCGAAGGCTCCATCTTGCGAGACGTCCCGAAGGATCCTTGAGATTCGCCAGCCAACAGAGAGAGTGGTGATCGCTGACGACTCGGAAGGCGCGTCCGTACAAGTATGGTCGGAACTTCTGGATAGCCCACACGACCGCCAGACATTCTTTTTCAGTTGCTGAGTAGTTTTTTTCAGCAGCAGACAACGTGCGGCTGGCATAGGCAATAACGCGCTCAACACCAGCTTGAAATTGTACGAGTGTGGCTCCGAGACCAACGTTGCTAGCATCAGTATGCACTTCTGTGTCGGCCTCTGTGTCAAAATGACCAAGGATCGGTGGTGTCTGTAGACGTCGTTGAAGGTCGTGGAAAGCGTCGGATTGAGCCGGGCCCCAAATAAATGTCACGTCGTTCTTGATGAGTCGTTGCAAAGGTTCGGCAATCTCAGAAAAATTTGGCACAAAACGGCGGTAATAAGCACAAAGCCCTAGAAATCGGCGTACATCGTGCTTTGTCTTCGGTATCGGGAACAAACGAACTGCCGTGGCTTTGTCAGGGTCAGGGCGAATACCAGTGTTGCTGACAATATGACCCAGAAATTTAAGCTCCTCGTATCCGAAGTGACATTTTTCGGGCTTCAGAGACAGGCCGGCGGTGCGGATGGCCTGAAGAACAGCCTCAAGCCTCTCGATGTGCTGCTCAAACGTGGTTGAAAAAACAACTACATCGTCTAAGTAGACTAAACACGAGTGCCACTTGAGGTCAGATAAAACTGTGTCCATCATGCGTTGAAATGTGGCCGGAGCGGAACACAGTCCAAAAGGGAGGACCTTAAATTCATAGAGGCCGTCCGGTGTTATAAACGCCGTTTTTTCCCGGTCCCGTTCGTCAACTTCAATCTGCCAGTACCCGCTACGTAGATCCATTGAAGAAAAGTAACGGGCATGCCGCAGACGATCCAAGGAGTCGTCAATCCGAGGAAGTGGATAAACGTCCTTTTTCGTGATCTTGTTCAGTTTGCGATAATCTACACAGAATCGTAGTGAACCGTCTTTCTTCTTAACTAGTACAACAGGTGATGCCCAAGGACTTGTCGATGGTTGAATGACATCATCATCCAGCATTTGCTTAACTTGATGACGAATAGCATCCTGTTCTCTCCGTGACACGCGGTAAGCGTGTTGGCGAACAGGTTGGACGGTCGGTTCAGTGATGATTCTGTGCTTGGTTAGAGGAGTCTGCTTGACCTTCGAGGTGGTGGCAAAACAGTCGTTAAATGATGATAGTAGGCTGAGGAGCCTCTCCTGTTGGGGTTGTTTCAGCTGTGGATTGACGTTGATGTGACTGGTCAAGTCCACATCGCTGTTTTCCTGCATCGAGATTGTCGTTACCGAAGCACATGCGTTGGACTCGTCCACTGTTTCAAAGTAGGCAATGGTGGTATGCTTCGCAAAGTGCTTGTATTCGCCGCTGAAGTTAGTAACTAGGATCGTGGTTTGCCTATTTTGGAGCTCTACGAGACCTCGTGCGACGCCGACTTCTCGATCCAGCAAAATGGTGAGGTTACCTTCGGCGATGCCCATATCTAGGTGGTCTTGAGGGCACTCAACAAGGACGAAGATGCTACTTCGAGGCGGTAACGTTACGCAGTCATCGACCACGCGTAAAGCCGCGCGATGATGTTCATCCTTAACACCAGAATCCGAAGAAACATTCTTCGAAAAAGTCACGAACAAGTCACGCAGATTAATGATCGCCCCATATTCCTGAAGAAAATCCATACCCAATATAACCAGTCGAGAACACTTGGGCAGCACAAGGAAAGACGCTACGAAGGTCGAAGTATAAATTGTAAGTCTGGCGGTGCATCGTCCAATGGGTGACACGAGGTGTCCTCCAGCCGTGACCAGATGTGGGCCGTCCCACGCTGTCAGCACTTTGCGTAACCGATTGGCCAGCGAGGCACACATAACCGAGTAATCAGCTCCCGTATCGACAAGTGCAGTCACCGGATAACAGTCGACGGAAACAGTAATAACAGCAGAAGCTCTTTTGGCGGTTTCGAAGGAAGGCGTCAGCGGTACGTCGCGAGGGGGTGGCGTCGGCGGAGGATATTTCACGGTTCGCATGACAGCGGCCTCACCCCCGGAGGTCGCCGTTTTCAGTTTCCCCGGCGCGGGCTTCCGCCGGTGACTCCAGTGGAATCAAAGGCGGGTCGAGCGCGGTTTGGTGATGTGTGCCGACGAGGTGACGGCGACCGCGACTGTCTTCGCTGAGGGACAGGAGGAAGACGGTTGCTTTCCAAGTACTCCTCGATTTCCTGTGGGCGTTCGCCATAGCGCGGGCAACGGGCGTCCGGATGGTATCCCCGCAAACCAATCCGTCGGTAATGGCAGTCGCGATAGAAGTGTCCAGCCTCCCCACAGTGATAACACAACGGACTGTTGTCGGGAGCGCGCCATACCGTTGACTTCCGCGGACCAGGACGAAAGTCTGATTGGAGAGTCGTGCGGTGGCTTGGGCTTGGGAAGCGTCGAGGGGGCCCTGTAGGTGGATGCGGGAAACGGGCCGTCGACGGCGTAGAAACCCGAAGAGCATCGGCGTACGAGAGCGTGGGAGGTTCGGTGCGCGTTGGTGGAGAGGGATGAACCACCTGCCTAATTTCCTCCCGAATGACGTCCGTAAGAGCCGCGGCACTCGGAGGTGCCGATCCATAATGCCTCTGGAGTTCTTCTCGAACAACCTGCCGTATTAGTTCGGTAAGGGACTCCCTGTCATCCCTTGCAGGTACAAGCGAGCATGCCGCAGTCATGGTGGTCTGGCGTTCATACTGCGATAGCCGCTGCCGAAGCATGCGCTCCATGACTGTTGCCTCACGGACGAACTGAGACACCGTTGTAGGAGGATTGCGCACGAGGCCCGCGAAAAGCGGTTCTTTTACGCCTCGCATTAACATGCGCACCTTCTTGTCTTCTGGCATTAGTGGGTCGGCCCGACGGAACAATCGTGTCATGTCTTCTACGAACATGGCGACGGTTTCGTTCGGCATTTGGAACCTGGAAGATAGTGCCTGTTCGGCTCTTTCTTTCCTTTCGGGGGTACTGAAGGCGTCACGAAGCAGGCAGTAAAACTCCTGCCAGCTGGTAAACGAAACTTCGTGGTTCTCGTACCATACTCTTGCCGCGTCTAAAAGGGAAAAGTAGACGTTCTTCAACTTACGGCGATCATCCCAGTCATTAAAGGTGGCGACCCGGTCGAAATGGTCTAACCAGTCTTCTACGTCCTCAAAGGCGTCGCCGTGGAACGGGTTAGGCGTGCGAGGCGCGTTGACAATGCAAGGTACAGCAGCATTTGGGATCTCCTCGGTTTGGGTTGCGGTTGTTGTTGCCATCTTCCTCGCAGAGTTTGCCAGGGGACTGTACTGCGGTGGAAGACCTTGGAGGCGACGGCTGCTTCGATGGATTTCTGCAGTCTCTGAGGTACTGGCGTTGGTAGCTTCTGGTTCAGGACCAGCAGGCATAGGGCGTATGTGTACCCCGCACTTCCACCAGTTTGTCGCGAGAGGAAAAGGCAGGCAGTCAGTTCCGAGCGAACGGCTGTTTACTGTTTTGGCCGCAGCAGCCAACAACACTTCTTCGTCCTCGTTCTCTAGCGTTACTAACGCGTGGCAATATATATATATATATATATATATATATATATATAAGTTTGTGAGTGCATGGTGCAGTGAATTCCACAAAAAATTGACAGGAACTTATCTTGTTTACGTTCGCATCATATCTCTGATCCGGCACTCTCTTAAAGACAGGAAGACCCGTTGATTTCGTCATGCTATTTCTCGAGAAAGATAAGAACGTCGAGTTGTGACCACTATTGTCGTCATTGTTAACACTTACACGTTACAAAACAGAGTAAATGCTCTGCCCAGAGATCTGTGACTACGTCAGTCCTGCGTACGACTCTAGCTTACCTGCAAATGAATATACAGTAATCACCCACCAATAAATGACTCTTTTTACACGACACCATTAAAAAGTGGTGGCGGCGTGGACCATACGTAGAACACCGGGCTTCTAATCTGAAGGTCGTAGACTGGAATCCTCCTCCAGCCCCATTACATTTTCAGGCTTGGAGTGGCGCCTGATACCGGCAAAAAATTGCCGAGAGCCAGTGGGGATATACTAGTCCATGTGCAACCAAATTAGGAACGCCCACTAAGCTTCAACAAAGGCACTCCCTCAACCGAACAGGAAATGGCCTCCTTGGTGCAGTATTCGGCCACCATCTCCCTCATCACTCCTGGAATTGACCCATGGCCCTCAGTCCCCAGCAGCTGCGGCGCACCTGACCAAGGCGGTGGTCAGTCCTGCGATGCGGCAGAGGGTGCTAAGAATATCTGGATCCGGAAGGCCGTCACTAAAAAGTGATCCTGGCAACGTTCAACACGCCAACCCTCTCGAGGGAGGCTAGCTTAGCAGCGCTATTTGAGGAAATATCAGACATTGCCTGGGATATTATTGGTCTTAGTGAGATTAGAAGAATTGGTGAGGCTTATACAGTGCTGACTAACGGCCACGTCCTTTGCTACAGAGGTCTTCCAGATAAGAGAGAATACGGGGTAGGATTTCTAATGCATAAGGACATAGCAGGCAACATTGATGAAATATACAGCATTAATGAGAGATTAGCAGTCGTAATAAAGCTGAATAGGAGATATAGAATAAAGGCTGTACAAGCCTATGCCCCAAACTCCAGTCAAGATGATGAAGAAATACAACAGTTTTATGAAGATGTTGAATTAGCGACGAGAAAGGTGCAAACTCTATACTGTAGTCAGAAGCGTAGGGATAGCAAATGGACCTGGAGAAGCCCTAATGGAGAAACAAGGAATGAAATAGATTTCATACTCTCTGCCGATTCCAGCATTGTGCAGGATGTAGAAATGTTAGTTAAGGAAAACTGCAGTGAGCATAGGTTAGTGAGGTGTAGGATTTCTCTCAATTTGAAGAGAGAAAGAGTAAAAATAGTCAAGAAGAAACAGGCCAACCTAGATGCAGTAATAAATGGTAAAAACAGACCAATTCAGGCTGGTGCTCGCAAAGAAATATGCAGCTTTAGAAGAGTGATGAAGAGAACATAAAGTCAATTAATGAAACTAAGCACGCTTATCTCAGAAGGAGCAATTGAAGCGGGAGGTAACGCACCAAGGTAAGCAGTAAGTAAGCTCTCCCAAGCAACAAACGACCTAATAAAGAAACAACGAAGCATGAAAATGTCCAACTCGAGAAATCAGCAAGAACTCGCTGAACTGTCAAGACTGATCAACAGGAAGAAAGTAAGGGATATTCGAAATTATAACGTGGAAAAGGTTGAAGGAGCCGTAAAAAATGGACGCAGCATGAAATCATTGACAAGAAAACTTGGCATAGGACAAGGCAAGATGTATGCACTGAAAGATAAGCAGGGTAATATCATTTGCAATTTCGATAACATAGTAGAAGCATCGGAAGAATTCTATACTGACTTTACCTATACATACAGCCAAGCTACTTTCATTCGCAGTAGTGGTGAACAGGATAGAGAGGCTCCTTCTATAACTAGCGATAAAGTTAGAAGGGCCATGGAAGACATGACCAGGGTAAAAGCGACTGGAGAAGATGGAATAACAGTCGACTTAATAAAAGACGGAGGAGATATCATGCTTGAAAATCTTGCGGCTCTTTATACGCAATGCCTTAGACTTCAAATGTGCCAGAGAACTGGAAGAATGCCAACATTATGGTAATGCAGAAGAAGGGAGACGTTACAGAATTGAAAAATTATAGGCCCATTAGCTTGCTTTCAGTATTGTATAACATATTCATTCTAGAAAATTTCCAATAGGATCAGGGCACACTTGACTTCAGCCAACAAAGAGAACAGACTGCCTCCAGGAAGGGATATTCTACGATGGAGCACATCGATGTCATCAACCAAGTAATAAAAAATCTGCGGAGTGCAATCAACCTCTCTATATGGCTTTCGTAGATTGTGAAGAAGCATTTGATTCAGTAGAGATACCAGCAGCCATAGAGGCATTACGCAACCAAGGAGTACAGGATGCATACGCGAATATATTGGCAAACATCTACAAGGATTGCACAGCAACCTTGGTTCTCCACAAGAAAAGTAGAATGTTACCTATCAAGATAGGGGTGAGGCAAGGAGACACAATCTCTCCAATGCTATTCACTGTTTGCCTAGAAGACGTATTCAAGCTCTTGCCTGGGAAGGCTTAGGAGTGCGGATCAGCGGTCAATATCTCAGCAACCTTTGGTTTGTAGATGACATTTTCCTGTTCAGCAACAATGGGGATGAATCACAACAAATGATTGAGGACCTTAACCGAGAAAGTGTAAGAGTGGGGTTGAAGAGTAATATGCAGAAGACAAAGATAATGTTCAATTGTCTGGCAAGGGAGCAAGAATTCTGGATCGCCAGTCAGCCTCTAGAGTCTGTAAAGGAGTGCGTTCATATAGGTCAATTAACCACAGGGGACCCTGATCATGATAAGGAAATTTACAGAAGAATAAAATTCAGTTGGAGTGGACATGGCAGGTGAAACTTGCGGCTGTGTATGGCGCGCCTGAGCCAACACCCCCTGATAGTGCAAGGCCTACGCACTCCGATCCATGACGTCATGCTACCAGGCCCGACTGTCATAAAGTTTAATGGGAATGCTCCCGCGTAAGCAAAAGTGATTTTGACGTCATCGCTTTCGTCGCGCCAGCCTTGGCAATGGAAATTTCGCGCCAGGTAGCATGACGTCATAGATCGAAGCGTGTAGGCCTGTGCTATCTAGGTGGTGTTGGCTGAGCGCGGCCTTAATAGCTTCGTGTGCGCTGTGTTCGCGCCACTTAGTTCCCTATGAAGGGAGAGGAAACACGAAGGCGAATTCGCTCGCTGCAACCGCGCTTCCTCACGCCAGCGTTTTGACAGGGAATCTCCGCGGTAATCCAAGGAGATGTGTTCATGTTTACCTGTGCGCACGTGACACCATGCTTGTTAACTTAGTAAGCGAATATTTGCAAGTTCGCACCCCCGATAAAACTACTATCCGTACTTCGTATAGCTGTCTCACAATTTGTTATCGCAATCAATGCTTCGCCTTTAGGGTGAAACTGAGACGTTTTTTGTAGCCTATAAAATTAAACCATACAGCGAGGTCCGAACTTCTTTGTGTTGGCTCATTTAACAAATGTTACATTTTCTCAATGATGTTTACTCTGCGGACGCTTGCGCTTTACTAGGCATACTAAAAGAGGCAGAGCACCAAAAAAAAGTAATTCTTGAGTTCCTCTGGGGTTTCTCAAATGACTCGGAGGTGGAGGTCCTTCATTAATTATCCTCTAAGAATCGGGACGTACCGTCAGAGTAACGTGACCTTGTCGTTTTTTCTGTATTTTTAGTCTGATGATGCTTTAGGGATTGTGAATGCAAATAAAGCTACATGAAAACTGCAAATCATCTACGCAAATGCCGATTCTCTTTATTCAGTGTCTTATGAGAAGATTTTGTCATCCGTCAAGAGTTGATTTGACCTACTGATTGTAGTGGCTACTAGACATTTTCTCAAATGTCCTCGCTGGGAGCACTCGAACACTATGAAGTTAGGCAAAATACGGATTTGTTCGTGTGTAACCATTCCGTATTAATAATTCTAAAACACTTGTCAGAGGAAATGTCATTGAATGGACTGTCTCTACGCATCCCAACATGGCGCCACGCCATTTTGAATTACGTTATGTGCGCGTTGATAGTTAAGTGTTTGTTTAAGCGCACCATGACAGAAAACATGGGTTCCTCTAGGCTGTCGCCATAATATCTTATTCTCGCTTAAACGGGAAGCATCTCGGAGGCGCGACTGCGACTTCCAAGTTTCTCGTTCGGAATTGGAACAATCGACTGTAACAATAAATAGCTACGGCCCGGCCTTTCATGTTGGATTGTATTGTGAACTAACACTGCATGTGATTCGAGCATGCCATTAGTGACGTAAATAGGGCAACCGAGTCTTACTCAACTAAGAAATGGTATTCATTGTTAGTGAAGCCTGGAACTGACCATCTCTTCCTCGGCGACCATTTTGTTTCGGAACTGCATCTAATAAAGTGAGACCGGCTGCTAGAAGACCGACTGGGTGGTTACACTACTGCCTGAAGCTTAATTTGTATAAGCTCTTGTCGATTTGGAGGTGAAGGTTTCGTCGGCTCCACGTGCAGCAAAATGTGCAATTTTTCATAGTTGTACAACTTCTCAAGCAATAAAATTTTGTAGCAACATAGAACCACATAAAAAACTTCACTTTCTTTCTCTCCTCGCAGAGAGACGTCCAGACGATTTAAGCGACTCGAGGAAGGACAAGGAAGGCATCTTCAAGGATTTAGTCACCGCGACGCCGGTACTCCTAGTTCTGGTAGTTTTCGCGCTCGTCATCATGCTGAGGCACTTCCGCTCCATCCAAGACGAGTACAAGTCCCCTGTGCTAGGTGCATACCAGACCCAGGTGTGCAATGGCAACGACTGTGCGAGAGTCCTCGGCATGCTTCTGGAAGCAACAAACGCATCGATCAACCCTTGCGATGATTTCTACTCACACGTCTGCGGCCTGTGGAACGTCAAAGTACCAGGCAGGCCCAGGTACGTTTTCGAAAACCGACGAAATTTCAGAGAACGCTTACACCGCCAATTGGTCGACGTCCTTCGAAATCCCAGTCTTTGCGCTCAGCAAGAGTACGAGATGGCGCGCTTCTACGACAGCTGTCACACCTTTGTTCGCGCTCGCCGACCACCGTCTGTCAGTGGAACTCTCGCTAAAGCTAAGATCGACATTGATGTATGGCTGAGATGTGCAACTCTGCAGGACCTGATGAGTATCGTGATAGAGACTTCCCTTCGCACCGGTTTGCCCTCTTTAGTCACGGCTTTCTCAACAACCAGCGAAGTTGGCATGGAACCTGGCACAACTATTGCCAACAGTCTAAGAGACGAGACCGGAACAACCGTTGTCGCGTTCATTCAGAGGGCTTTGCGAGAGCTAGACCTTCGTAATGACACGCAATTGTGGTTGTTTCTTCGGACTGTTGACGCCGAGATCGGAAACATACGCCTGAAATTCAACAGAACCTACCCATACAGGAACATAAGCATCAGGGATCTCGAGCCTCCGTTTCAAGGCTTTTCGTGGATAGAAGCATTCCGCCACGTTTTATACGATGGCACCACCTTCTCTTCGGAATCTTTCATCCGCATACGAGGCCTCGAGCAAATCACGGCTACAATGAAAGCACTTCGTGCCGACTTGTTCATATTTGCGAATATCTACGCTTTGCTCTTAACCTTAGCCCAGCTCGCCAAATACGAATACATATTGCCACCGAGTAACGCCCACGACCTCCACATTGCTGATTCGTGTCTGGAAGTAACCGGCCAATACTTTCCGACGCTGCTTGCAGCTTGGGTGGCACAAACGCTGGTTGTTCCCTCATCTACGGACTACGTTCAATACATGTTATCTGTGCTCAAGCTCCTTGGATCGCGGACTCCGCTTATATCGGACAAAATCAACGTCAGCCCAGAAGACGTCGTAAGGCAACGCGTAGCTGTCATCGGTAAGGCTGTTGGCAATGCTTCAGTTTCCTTGGCAACGCGTAAGCAGTGCGCTATAATTCTTAGGAGAATGAGTTGCCCCGATAAACTTGATGTTAACGGAAACAGCAGTGCGAAGGCGACTACAAGGAGAAATCAAAGCGAGAGAATAGATTATGTATTTTACAAAAGGACATTCCGGCTTTAACTGCTACAGCTTTCGTAGAGAAAAGATTAAACGTATAAGAACCACAAGGCTGCCAAGGGATTCCCGAAACGCATCAACATTCCGCTCATAGAATGTCGGCAGGACTCCTGGAGAGCCACTATCACCTTTCACCACTAAATGTGCGCCACGTGCGGTTAGTACACACTAAGCACTAAATAACAGGTCACACGGGAACGAAAATTAGTGTATAACTAAATATACCTTCTAAGGAAACTAAGGTATATTACAGAATGCATCACAAATTGTTATAGCCAGGAATGAGTTATTTTTCCCTCCTCTTCTCCTTAAAGCGCCTTTTGCTTACACGCTGATTGGTCCACGTAAAACTGTACCTACTTGGTACGCACTTTATATGAGTAGGTTGCCATTG
Source organism: Dermacentor silvarum (assembly GCF_013339745.2). Lineage (NCBI taxonomy): Eukaryota > Metazoa > Arthropoda > Arachnida > Ixodida > Ixodidae > Dermacentor > Dermacentor silvarum. The sequence goes on along the minus strand of NC_051157.2, from coordinate 193,485,693 downwards.
TATAACCCAAATTAACGTAACTGGCAATGAAGCCAAGGAAATAAGCAAAAGGAAATTACTTGCCTTAATAAAAAAATTGTCGCAGTTTCACCCGAAAGGCGAAGCATCAATTGCGATAGCAAATTAGTAGAGAGCTATACGCAGTAAGGATAGTAGTTTTATCAGTTGTATAAACTTGGACATGCAGCAGCACCAGCAACGCGCAGAACTGTTGTCGACGCCGTCAGCGTTTAGCCCGGGTTCGCACCAAACGCGCGCGGCGTTGGCGACTGTTGCGCTGCCTCTGGGGGCTGCTCGGATGTTTTCGACGAGATCAGAACGGGACACGCGCCGAGCAACGTCGGAAGTCTTTAGCACCTTCTCGCCTCGCAACGTTTTATTGCGATAGCAATTATATGGACACTCAAAAGCAGATTTCTGCCGTCGCCATCGCCGTCGCCGTGAGGTTCCGTATGACGTCAATGGAGATGAAATCGTCGCCGCGCGATAAGTGGTTCTTGAGGGAAAGAGAAAGGTTGGCGCTATCTTCTGCAGCCCTTGAGGGAGCACGGCTCAGCGCGCCGAACGCTGTATGTGCGAGTGAAAGGGCGCGAGGGACGCGCGCTTTCACGGGGAGTGAACGCACGGCGGAGAACAAACGCGCGTTCTGTGCCTTGCTCCCTTAAGGGCTGCAGAAGTAGGCGTCTCTTTCCTCCTTTACACTCACCATATATGTAGAGCAAACGCGCCTTCTTCTGATGATGATGATAAGTGGTTCTTGAGGGAAAGGGAAAGGTTGGCGCTATCTTCTGCAGCCCTTGAGGGAGCACGGCTCAGCGCCAACGGGGACTGACGCAAGAAAGGCCGTGGGGGGAGGGGGAGGGAAGGGAGGCGACGTTGAGCTGCGGCACCAAGTGCCTATTTATATCAGAGGCTCCGGCAACAGTCACCAACGCCGCACGTATTTTGAGCGAACGCGGGCAAAACGCTGACGGCGTCGACAACAGTTCTGCGTGTTGCCGGTGCTGCCGCATGTCCAAGTTTATACAGCTGATAAAGCTGCTATCATTACTCCGTAAAGCTCTCTTCAAATTTGCTATCGCAATTGATGCTTCGCCTTTCAGGTGAAACTGCGAGAACTTTTTTACATAAATAGGCATTAGATGCCGCAGCTAAACGTCACCTCCTCTCCCTCTCTCCCGCCCCTCCACGGCCTTTCGCGCGACGGAAGAAGTCGCGTTTGCTCTCTCTCTCTCTCTCTCTCTCTATATATATATATATATATATATATATATATATATATACTATATATATTGTGAGCGCTAATTGTGCAGTTCATCGTTTTCATGTGTATATACCCATCCTCATAATCATCATCATTTTGTCGGGTTGGTGTTCGTGGGCTGTCTCGCGCTGTGTGTCAATAGAAGAGCTCTGCCTTCGTCCCGGGCGTCGTCTCACAAGTGGTGGAGCGTGTGTTGATATCCCCGTCCTCTTGCTCTACCGGTCACCCCTGGAGCTCCGCTCTGGTCGACGATTGTGCTCGCCAACACCAGTCATGGCACAAACCACCGCATCCACTGCTGCGACCACCTCAGCTCCGCCAGCTGGGCCTTTTTGGTCCGTCACCGCACCGCAACGCGACCCTAAGGTTTTTTCTGGCCTTCCCGGCGAGGACGTGGAAGACTGGTTTGACCAGTACGACAGGGTGAGCACTTGCAACCATTGGGACGAGTCAAACAAGCTCCGCAACGTTGCCTTCTACCTGAGGCAGGTCGCCCAAATTTGGTTTTTCAACCATGAGCGTGACTTCCCTGATTGGCCAGCATTTACTGCGCAGCTGCGACAGATATTTGGCACATCTGCTGGGCGCTCCGAAGTAGCGAAACAGAAGCTCGCTACCCGCATCCAGGGAGCCGAGGAGTCCTATACCTCTTACATTGAAGACGTTCTGGCCCTCTGCCGTCGCGCTCAGAGTGACATGCCCGAAGGGGAGCGTATCCGCCATATCCTGAAGGGCATCAACTCCGTTGCCTTTAACGCTCTTGTAGTCCAGAGCCGCACTTCGGTTACTGACATCATCACGACATGCCAACGCCTTGCCAAGATCTGCGCCTTTCGTCTTCCACGCGCCTCCTGCGATGCTCACCTTACCGACAACGACGAGTTGCGAGCGCTCATCCGCATCATTGTGCGAGAGGAGCTTCACGGCCATGGCACAGCCAACACCGCCATTGCGTCTCTGCGCGCTCCTCCGCCCAATTTGCACGAGATCATCAAAGAAGAACTGGCATCCATGCCAAGTCTCACACATGCCCGGTCCCCTACGCCTGTTTGTGCACCTACTTACGCCGAGATTCCTTCGCGGCCTGCGGTCCCAGTTCCATCTGCACCTGCCACCGTTGTCTGCGACCACCTGGCCTCGATGGCAGCGAAGGCCCCCGTGCAACCATACGACTCTACCTGGCGCCCTTCCCGCCCAGTATGTTTCTACTGTGGCATACGTGGTCATATCTCTCGTTTCTGCCGCCGGCGCCAGCATGATGAACGACGTGGCTATTCCGCCTATGAAAGAGACTGTGTAGATCGGAAGCCTACGTTCCAGGACCCTATATATCTTCGTCACGTCGCTCGCCCTCACCTCCGTTGTCCCAAAACATGTCCCGGTCTTCTCGCTCACCCCGTCGTCGTTCCCCGTCTCCGTTCCGCCGTACTTCATCGCCCCTGCGTCCTGCCTCCACTGCTTTCGACAACCATCCGGAAAACTAGACGCTGCAGTTTTTGGAGGAGAAACTGCTTGTTTGCGAACTGTCCCAATTCCTCCTGCTCGCCCGACTAATTTATTCGCTGTTTGTGTGGAAGGTGTTTCCGTCGACGCTCTTATTAATTGACACTGGCGCCGCCATTTCTGTTATTCATCGCGCATTATGCTACCGTCTACGAAAAGTGCAAACTCCGTACGTTGGTCCGGTCTTATGTGGCGCCAATGACAGTCCGATTTATCCTACCGGACAGTGTACTGCTCGTGTCCTCATCGACGGAATTCGCCATCATATACAGTTTACTGTGCTTCCGTCGTGCGCTCATCCCATCATCTTAGGCGGGGATTTCTTGTCAGCTGCATCTGCTGTCATTTCGTGCGGACAACCACTTATACATATTACGGACACCGAGCTCCGTGACGCTGCCGATTCCTCGCCACCTCACCTTGTCACAGCGGCAGATTTTGTTCTTCCGCCCGGCAAAGGCCGCATTCTCAGCATTAGATCTAGCGACAATATCGACGGCGACGCAGTGGTTTCCCCTTCTCAGCGCTGCATTTTTCGGGGAATCGCCATCGCTTCTTGTCTAGTGCGTTTCTCACGCGGCTCCGCCAGTCTGACCGCCTACAACACGACGTCAGAGCCACTTCTGCTGCCGGAGGGGTCCACTGCTGCCATGCTTATTGACGCAGCACCAGTATCTGTCGTCACTACTTCGCCTGCTTCCTCCTTCGCCGAGTGTACGCCCACGGACGGTTCACCCAGTGCTCTCAGGGCCACTCTGAGTTTAGATCTGAGCCCACCTCAGACTGATGCCTTGCTGAACATCTTAAGGAAACACCAACCTTGCTTTGACGTGTGTTCGGATGGCTTGGGTAAAACAACCGTGGCCGCTCATCACATCGAAACCGACGGATCCCGCGTCATTCGTCGCCGGCCCTACCGTGTATCGTCTGCTGAACGGAAAGTTATAGAAGACCAAGTCAACGACATGCTCGCACGGAACGTTATAAGGCCTTCAGCAAGCCCTTGGTCACCTCCAGTTGTCCTAGTAAAAAAAAGGACGGTTCGGTACGCTTTTGCGTCGATTATAGGGCACTAAACAAAATTACCCGTAAGGACGTATATCCTACGCCACGTATTGACGATGCTTTGGATACCTTACAAGGTGCCGAATACTTTTCGAGCCTCGACTTGCGTTCTGGATACTGGCAGATCCCGATGCATGAGCCCGACAAAGAGAAGACGGCGTTTGCAACGCCTGATGGTCTTTTCGAATTCAACGTAATGCCTTTTGGTCTGTGCAATGCGCCTGCCACACTTGAACGAATGATCGACACCGTACTACGCGGCCTCAAATGGAAAACCTGCCTATGTTACCTGGACGACATTGTCATCTTTTCGTCCAGCTTCTCCCAGCACCTAGAACGTTTATACGACGTTCTCACGTCTCTAGCCAAGGCCGGTCTCCAGCTCAATACTAAGAAGTGTCGATTTGCAAGCCGCAGCATTAAAGTATTAGGTCACGTGGTCAGCAAGCACGGCATTGAGCCAGATCCCGACAAGGTCGCTGCTGTACAGCATTTCCCAACACCATCCATACCTAAAGACCTTCGCAGCTTTCTCGGATTAGCGTCGTACTTCCGCCGCTTTGTCCGTGGCTTTCGCAGCTCCTCTTCATAAACTCCTGACCACGACCACACCCTTTACCTGGACGGATGAATGTAAAGCCGCCTTTCAGACCCTCAAGCGATGCCTCACATCAGGACCAGTGCTTCGTCACTTTGATCCCACAGCCTCTACTATCCTCCACACTGACGCAAGTGAGCATGGAATAGGCACTTTCCTGCTGCAGCGGAACCACTCGTCTGAAGAGCAAGTCGTGGCCTACGCGAGTTGTACTCTTTCTTCTGCTGAGCGAAACTATATTATCACCGAACAAGAATGCCTCGCCATCGTATGGTCCATACAAAAGTTCCGCCCCTATTTATATGGCCACCAATTCACAATTTTGACTGACCACCATGCTCTGTGTTGGTTGTCCTCCCTGAAGAATTTGTCCGGACGCCTCGGCCATTAGGTTCTGCGTTTGCAGGAGTACGACTACACTGTCACATATAGGTCTGGCAGGCAACATCAAGATGCTGACGCTTTGTCTCGTTGCCCGCTGTCGCTAAATGGCCCTGTCTCACCTTCCCTCCGTTCGGCACCGCCCAGCCAACCGACCACAACCATGGCCCCGGTACGGTTCGTGACCTCGGTCGACATTCTGCCCTCAGAAGACCTCGCCTCCCTCCAACGTGCAGATACGTACTGCCGCACATTTATCCACCGGCTCAATGGCTTATCCCGTCCTCCCAACAGCCGCTTAAGACGACAACTGGCATGGTTTAAACTTCATGATGGCTCATTATTGCGGCAAGTTTACCACCCTACCGGTCACCGATGGGTCCCAGTCGTCCCTCGCTCACTTCGACTGCAAATTTTGCAAGCTTTTCACGACGACGCAACGGCTGGCCACTTAGGATTTCATAAAACCTACGACCGCATTAAGACTCGCTGTTTCTGGCCTGGCCTGTCTACTAGTGTTGCCAAGTACGTCAGTTCGTGTGCGTCATGACAACATCGAAAACGTTCGACCTCTCTTCCCGCCGGCCCTTTACAACCATTGCCATGCCCGTCCGTTCCCTTTGAATTCGTGGGCATCGACTTATACGGACCCCTTCCGCTTACACCCGCGGGTCACCGCTGGATTGTCACTGCCGTGGACCAGCTCACTCGCTACGCTGAGACGGCAGATCTTGCTTCTGGTGTGGCCTCTGAGGTCGCCGAGTTTGTCCTGCAAGCCATTATCTTGCGCCACGGTGCGCCTCGTGTTCTTCTAAGTGGCCGTGGCAAGACATTTCTTTCCCATGTTCTTGCTGAAGTCCTGCAAGCCTCAAACACCATTCATAAGAACACCTCTGCGTGCCATCCCCAGACCAATGGTCTTACCGAGCGTTTCTATCGAACTCTGTCCCACATGATCTCCATGTATGTGAAACCCGACCACACAAACTGGGACACTATACTTCCTTTCGTCACGTTTGTATATAATACCGCCGTTCCACGCACAACAAGCTACAGCCCCTTTTTCCTGGTGTACGGCCGTGCACCGTCTTTTGTTTTTGACACCACCTTTCTTTCTACGCCTTCTGTTCCATCCACATCTCTACCAGAGGAGTTCGCCGCCCGCGTCGCCCACTGCCGCGAAATTGCGCGCGCCCATACCGCGACCATTCAGGACAAGAGGAAAGTCCGTTGTGATGCGACCCGTCGTGTCATTTCGTTCCGCCCAGGCGACGAAGTGCCCCTGTGGACACCTGTTCGAGTGCCAGGGCTCTGTGAAAAATTTCTTCACAGGTATCGCGGCCCATATACCGTGCTTGAAAGAACATCTGCCGTGAACTATCGCGTAGCTCCTGTTACCTCGGTTACTGACCGCCGTTGGCGCAGCACTGAAATTGTTCACGTCTCTCGCCTGAAGCCGTATCTTCGGCGTTCCGACCGTTTCTGACTCGCTGCCTTACCGGCCGCTTTCGTGAGGGGGGGGGGGGGGGGGAGTTAGTGTGAGCGCTAAATGTGCAGTTCATCATCGTTTTCATGCGTATATACCCATCCTCATAATCATCATCATTTTGTCGGGTAGGTGTTCGTGGGTTCTCTCGCGCTGTGTGTCAATAGAAGAGCTCTGTCTTCTTCCCGGGCGTCGTCTCACAATATATATATATATATATATATATATATATATTGTGAGACGACGAGGCAGAGAATAGAAGACGACGAGGCAGAGAATAGAACAGCCGGCCCAGGAACGGGTGCTGTCTCTGTGTCTCCGTTATTGCATTACAATATATATATATATATATATATATATATATTGTAATGCAATAACGGAGACACAGAGACAGCACCCGTTCCTGGGCCGGCTGTTCTATTCTCTGCCTCGTCGTCTTCTTGTCTCCATGCGCGCGCCCGCAGTCCGAGCGCCCGAGCCTAGGTGCGTCTTTTTCTTCATTACACTCGGCCACGCTGCCGAAGATAGCTCAGGTGGTTGTGAGGACACGCTGATTATGGAAACCAGGGAAAGCCGTCCTGTGCGCAACCAGCGTCTCTGGGGGTCGGCACTGCGTGTTACGATCGGGTCGCATGTCTCGTTGACGTTTATCCCGTCGCAATTGGACACCACGTAGGGCAAGAGATCGTGCACAATGTGCAGCCGCTCTGCTCAGTCGTCGCGTACTTCTTCGCAACGTTGCCACAAAATGAACGAGGCTCGTAGTTGCGCGCGAATCAGCCGCGCTTGACAAAAACCCGCGAGCATTGCGCGACTGGTCTTTTGCGCGCCTCTTTCGGTGTCTTGCGCGTGCTACGCGTCTTTCGCGTGCGGGCAGCTCTCTGCTGATGATTACCTTCAGCGAGGCCTCTCTCAGTGCACTGTGAACGGCAGCAAAGTCGGCGAACGACTCCGTGGACATACAACGATGTGGATCCGAGGAGTCAGGAAGCATCTCTCTGCCACGATCCGTGGATAGGTCGGGTTCCTGGAGTGATAGCGTCGGCGCCTCCATGCACCCCTGCGTTGATGTGTTTCGGAACCGTTTCGCTGACGGCTGCGGACCGAACGTGGTCTTGGTCTCTCGAAGGAATGGTAAAGCGTCGGAAGTGGCAGACGCAGAGTCCGAGACCCGTGGTGGGAAAACTGGCTCGCATCCTGGGTCTACAGCAGGGCAGGTGCCGAGGCAATCTGCCAAAACCCTCCCGGGTACTGAGTCCCGGGTGCCAGAAGAATGCCAAGTCGAAGTAGCAGCGGTGCTCTGCTGCGTGCTTATGGGTAGTAGTGCAGCCGATGACGGCCGGTTTGTGATCTGCCGCTCGGTGGTGACTCGAAGCGGGAGCGGTCGTCGCCGTGCGCTTCCCACCGTCTGCGATGGGGCCAAGGACGACACTCGGGGAGCCGGCGGGCCTGTATGGCGAGGCGCTGCAGGGAACTACTGCCGCGTCAAGGTGGTGCTCCTCATGAGCTCCGGCCGTAGAGCACTGCTGGCCAGGCTCGACGCAGGCCTACGTGGGCGGGCCGAAAGCAGCGATCAGAGCTGCACTCCATTCGGGCCACGACCCAAGTTTAATGCCTGCGTAGTTGTCCCATGCCTTGGCGGCACCGCAGAGTCGTTTTGCGGCAACCAGCCATCTTGTGTGGTCTGGCCAGGCATGACGATCACCCAAGGCATTGATGGTGTGAACCCAAAGGGTGACGTCATCTTCAAAGCCGCGAAAAGGCGGTATTTTTACGTAAGCCGGCTGCTGGAAGTCGCAGCGGCTCAAATCAGCCAGGCTACTTGTCCAGCTGCCCGAGGAACCAGTGCCGGTGTCCACGGACAGTGCAGTCGTTGTGGTAGTCGCGGCAGCCGGTTCTACCACCAAGGTAGCATGGACGGCATACCTGGGTTGCTGAGGAGTCGAAGTAGTGCTCACGATGATATTCTCGCCAAGGGAAGCGTGTACGGCGTTCCCAGGCAGGTCAGGTCCAAGACGGTGGGGCCGAAGCGCTGTCTCAGTGTGACGTGCAACGGCGCAACCACCGACGGATGCGAAGGTGTTCGTCAAAAGCGTGAGCTGGTGATTCAGCTTGGCAATGGCTTGGACGAGATCACCGGTAGGGTCCTGTCCAAGAGCCAACGAGGAGGCTTGGACGCCGTCCCCGGATGGTGCGGTGGGTGCTTGCGACGGTGGTAGGGTGGCCGGCTCCATAGCTGAGGAAGCGTGTACGGCGTTCCTGCGCAGGAGGGACCGGGCACTCTGAAGAACCGTGCGAGGAAACACTTAAGGCAGGAACGCCTTAAGTCAGGTCCGTTGTAGTCGGCTGCGCCATTGTAATGCACTAACGGAGACACAGAGACAGCACCCGTTCCTGGGCCGGCTGTTCTATTCTCTGCCTCGTCGTCTTCTTGTCTCCATGCGCGCGCGCGCAGTCCGAACGCCCGAGCCTAGGTGCGTCTTTTTCTTGATTACAATATATATATATATATGTGGTAATTGTTAAGGAGGAAAGAGACGCTTACTTCTGCAGCCCTTCAGGGAGCACGGCGCAGAACGCGCGTTTACTTTCCGCCGTGCGTTCGCTCACAGTGAAAGCGCGCGCCACTCGGGCCCTTTCACTTGCACATACAGCATACGGCGCGCAGTGACGATTTCATCGCCGTTGACGTCATACGGAACCCCATGGTGACGCGACGGCAGAAATCCGCTTTGAAGTGTCCATATAATTGCTATCGCATTAAAATGTAGAAATAACAAGGTAAAAGTAAACGAAAGCGTACGAAAATAACTTGCCGCCGGTGGTAGCCGAATGCACATCTTTAATATTGCGCGTGCGGTGCTCTACCAATTGAGCTACGGCGATGGCTGTACTGCCATCCACTTTTCTGGGTGTTTGTGTAGTGGACAAAATGTGTCCCTGGGAGCGTTATCAAGCACCACTCATTGTAATATTTCCGTCGTTCATGTTGCTGCGGATACACCTCAATTTATTCATCAATAACTGCTTCATACATACATACATACATACATACATACATACATACATACATACATACATACATACATACATACATACATACATACATACATACATACATACATACATACATACATACATACATACCGCGTGTTCCAGCGAACACTTTCAAAAATTTTTTAAGGTTGCCTGTGGCAGGTTGCCTCTGGCTCCTAGGTGGGAACCCAGCCCAGTAATCTGCCGGAAAAAAATAAAGTTCTCTCTCTCTCTCTTTTGCCTGTGGCAGATACCACAATTTTTGTTCACGAGCGGGTCTACTCTAAGAAGCGGACGTTACTCGCACAACAAATAAAAATTCATCATTGTTTAAGTAACAAAAATCACTAATTAAATTTTCAACTAATTACAAGCTTATTGCCCATATTGCTATTTACGAATGCTAACCGTGGCCTTTGCAAGGCGGATTCACATGGAACGAATTAGCTGGATGACCCCAGTTTCGAGATATCAATTCCAGAACTTTGCGGAGAAATGCAGTGGGGTTCCATTTACTTTTTTGCTTCAATGGGTCAAAGGACGTTTTGTTAAGAAAGTAACTGGAACGCCAATGCATTTCCCCGGAAAGTTCTGGAATTAATATCTCAAAATTGGTGTCATCCAGGGAATTCGTTACAAGTGAATCCACCTTGCGAACTCTATTGCTAGAATTTGTAAGTTGCAATAAGATGAGCAACACGAGAACAAGGTGAGAGCAGGAGCCAACGTTTCGACAAGTGGACTTGGCTTCTTCAGGGGAACATGTGCTCTTCTCGGCCCAGTATATATGGCCCATATACTGTTCTTCTAAAAGGGAGAGAAGGTGAGGCGGGTGGGTGAGGTAACGAGCGAGAGTGTGTCAGCGGCGAGGGTGTAGAATTGAAAAGAATGATAATACGCTACGGATAGTCGGTGTAGGAATTTTAGGCAGCGCGGTGTGTTAGGCGGTTGTCGTGTTATTGTAGGTTCCTCTTTTCATGCAAGGGGCCTGAACGACGGGGGGGGGCACGAGAGATCTAATAGCGGCGGAAGGCCTGCAGGTCGCGAAAGATACCGCAAGAGCTTGCATGCCCAAATTGGGAGCTTTTCCTCCCAAGGTCACCGCGCAAGCGCTCACACTACATGCGAGCGAGTGCCAGTGGGGAAAATGTAGTAATCCCGGAGCAGACGTCGTCTGCTCCGGGATTACTACTAGTAGCTCGTTTCAAGCGCAGTACGACATGCAATTAGGACAATATCCATAAATAGATGCTGCTAAAATGTCCGCCACTTCCATTTATTGACGTTATTGAATGAAATGTGAGAAAATTTAAAATATCTGAGGCGATGTCGCGATGTTGAGCGTGGCGTCCATAGAAGAAAATGCAAACGACTGCAACTAATGGAAACAATGGAAACGCGTCCGACACGTCATCTGTCGTGCTGCGGCGAAAACTGAATTTGCTCCTCATCCGACCGTGACTTTATCAGGCCACCCGCGCGCGCTGTCGCGTCCTATCCGATTGCCATCCTCAATTACTTCTTTATCCGTGCCCTTATAACCTGACCGACAATCTACTGCAAATTATGGTTCCTTTCGTCTACGCAAATATATAGATTCCCACATAAAATCTCAACAAATAATGTCTCAAAGTGCCTCGAAAACACATCAACCTATTTAGGGAATAGTGCAATATACGAGTGTATATAACGGATTTTTTCATTCTCTTTGATTTAGCTATGTGCCCCTGGGTGTGTGCCAATTCTCGGCCAATCGTCCAGGACTGCAACGTGCCACTGTGACAACAGATGTGCCACATTTTTTAATGCTGCTTGATTCGTGTTGTGTTTTTCCGTGCGCACACCTGTGAATAAGTATTCTTCCCTCGCTGGCATTTGACATCCCCTTCGTAATCTAGACGTCACATTTGTTGCGCAAACGGTTCACAATGTGCATCCGCCTGATTGAGAGTTCGTATTTCGGCAGACCTTGGGAGCGCTGTAGTGCATAAACATAAAGATTGGATAATAAATCAAGCTGTGTCCTTTGTGGTCAATAAATGTAAAAATTCCGTGAGATTACACGTTGCATAGGATGAAAGTAAACAAAATTGTACGCATCACCGTTAGTTGTAAAGTAATTAAATAACCGCTTTACGAAAGTTTCCCTTCACATAGATTTCAACATGTGCGTTTCATCTGCACATTTTGTTTAGGTTTCTCCTGTGAGACCAAGTGCGTCTTTTGCTTCTCTCTTACGCGCATTCTCGGCAGTCACCTACTGTTGGCACCACCTGTTGGCAAGAACAATGTAGGCCACATGAGCAATAGATTCCAATCATTCAAAAATTGGGCAAATGAAGCGGAACGCCTGCGACAGCGCCATCTTGCCACAAGCTTCGATTGCCCCCATTTTCTCGATAGGTGAAGGGCTGGTGATTTTTTTTTCTTGTGTCTCTCGGAAATATGCAGTATATCATGTTTAAACAGCTGACTACGGACTTCTGCAGGAGCTCCGGAAGGCGGTATTGCGCGCTGTTCGAGAAACGCTTCGGTAATCTACACGAAGGACTTCTTGCGCAACGTCGTCCTCGCGGCCAAAGGAGAAGAACCGTCGTCGCCTGACGTACGAGATTGGGCCCAATCAATCGCCCAACATCAGCTAGACGGCGCCGTAACAGTCGACATCGGCACGAACACACTTCTGCTGCCAGCCCTGTACCTGACAGGTGACCTCCTCCATCCAGAGGCTAGTGAACCCTTCCTGGACTACTCGACTGTGGGCGTACGTGTCCTGGTCGAATGGGCACACATGCTTCTGTCCCGTAGATCCGCGTCTGCTGTAGTGGCGGCGTACAAACAATGCGTCCTGGATAGCGCGCACGAATACGTGGCTGACAACGTGTCCGACAGCAGTCTTCGAGAAATGCTGTTCATCCCATGGGCGCTCGACATGGCGCTAGTAGGGGCCCTGTACCAACCCCACCACCGCTTTCTACAGCCGCTGGACGGAAAACTAAGAGCGCAGCTATTCTTCCAAAGGTTCTGTCATACCCTCTGTGGAGATGCTGAAGGGGCCAAAGTATGCGCCTACGCGGCGCTTCAATCCCACGAGTTCTCCGTGGCCTTCGACTGCCCGCGCACTCTTAGTATTTCGTGTTAGGTCAGAGCCCGTGTTCCTTCGGTTTCGCTGGTGACAAAATCGCGTAGTGATGCCAGAGTGAATCTTTTTGAGTGCTAATAGTATTATCCCGTTGGTGTATGCGCTTCCTATCAGGCATTTCATAGTAAAGGTCACATGTCGTATGGGTAGCAAGATTGGTGCCTGCTCTTGTGTGTTATATATGCGGCAAACTTTATTGCAGTTTTTCATTGTCCTTGTATAGCAAGCATGTCATGTCTTCTTCCCCTGACCCATAATTAACGTTGCACCCTGAAGTTCATTTCCGTCAACTTTGGACTGTTTCAGTACTTGAACCAACCGGTTCTTTGAATAAAATATCGGCTGTATGGTTCAACATTGACTTACTTTACGAATACGTTATTTATTGAAATATCCATATCACTGACATTACCACCAACATCGAAGGGAGAATCGGTTGAAGCAAGCTTTGTGCATACGAGAAATGGTGTTCATGTTCAAAGGCTGTTTGCAACCGGAGAACACCACAAGTTTCAGCTTTAAACCTAGTGGTCAACGCAAACGTGCGGCGCTGTAACGCCACACACACACACGGACGACGACACCAGTCCATCCCACACTGGAAGTACACTATGAACAGTTATCGCACCGAACACTTCATTCGCGAAGTGTTTAAAAGTACTTGTTTTCACTGTGCACCAGACCGTCCAGCTCTGCTTCTGTCTCATTACTGCGCATCCACGCTGCTCCACTTCGCCTTCATGATTCAGGATGAACTCGCGTCCGAAACAGCGCTCCACTGCGTGTAGAATATGTTTGTGCTTCAATTAGGCACTCTGCGGTGGTGCACGTGCCAGGCGATACTGGACCATTGAAACCGGTGATTTTGAAACCGCCTGCAACCACCAGCTCCTTGACTTCGTTGACGAGGCCTGCCGCAAACGTGAGCTCCTTTAAAGGCTAGTGCCACGAAACAAGGCGTTTAAGCATCGCAGCCCGATTAATCCTGGCGTTATGATGACAGACACGGTTTGTTGCCATAACGAGCACCGCGCCAACCTCGTGCGATGATTTTGCACTTGACCTCGAATTCACCCTCTCCTTACCCCAATCAACGCCTCCGAGGTTGCGCGCAGCCCGACCGGCGAGGCACCTCCCCAACAGACGACAAAACAGCCACATAATGGCGCTTTCTGATTGCCGGCGGTTTTAGCCGCCTGCCAATGCGCACGGTGCCTGTACCACCCCAGCATTCCTATTCCTTCGCGCTCAGCGTACCGTCAGCGCCTGATCGGTGTTCTCTGCGGCGTCCACGGGCCTGTCTGAGATCCCGCCTGCTGCTAATGCGGGAAAGCTGGCCTTCCACAGGGCCCTCCACAATACTACCGTGTTTATTCGTACGTAAGTCGATCTTTTGTTTTAACAGCGAAGCTGTTTAAACCAGCAGTAAAACACGTGCGTTTCACGAAAAGCCAGCCGCGTCGCAGTCATGGCAACCAGTGACGCCGCTGCTGCCTGCCACTACGTTGCCTATCAACCACCTCGCGGAGCGTCGCGCGCTATGCTCTGGAGATGCTCTATGCTCTGAAGAGAAAGTGAGAGTGAGAGAGAAACAAATTGTAGCAGCACCAACGAGGCAACGCGCAGAGGTGCTGCCGACGCCAACCGCGCTTCTCCATTTCCCCAGACTAGCGCCAAACGCTCGCGGTATCCGTGATTGCAGCAGGCGCCTTTGGCGGCGGCTCGGCCGAGCTTCCTCCAGCTGCGCGCTACTGCGCATGCGCCGTGACGTCATCCCAGCGTCTCGTCCGCTGCGCGCCGCCCGTACACTGCGTATAGCTTTCGCCCCACTTCCCGTACGTGGGCTCGGACTGCAATTGCTTCGCGAGGCATTCCCCGATGCCACGGACCACGAGGAAATGCTTAGACACTTCGTATAACTTTGCATTACTTGGCATTACTTCGTATAACTTAACACCGTATAGCCATGAGCTGCTAGGAACCGATGAGCTCCGGGCTGTCTTTAGCGTTGAGCCAGTAGGGCAGGCTGCCCTGATGTTTTTTCGAGAATGTTGCCTAACATTATCTCTCGACCTGTATCCACGAACAAAGCTAACTAACGTACTGAGCCGGGCGTTTAGCCAGTTTGCTGCTTATCCAGGCTAGCTATACCACCCTAGAGTACAGTACAGTCAGTCTGTAGATAATCCAGACTGGCTTTATGCAATCTGTTGCAATACACGCGCTACCAGTGATAAATGCAAGCGTGGAATGCACGTGCGCCATTCTTTCTTTCTTTTTCTCCTTTGCCCTTCCCCCGTTTTTCAGCCTCTAAATTCCCAGTGGAAAATAAAACGCTGGTTGATTTTGCGTTATTTGGCCATCTGTGGCCCTTGAGCCAATGAAATCCAGTTATTATCATTATCATCAACGCTGGTTGTTCTGCATGGTGACATGCCCCACTTCTTGACAGAGTTGGAGTGACCGCCGCCAACGTAACAATAGTGACGAGCAACCTAGGAAAACCGCAGCTGCCCACGGAAAACAGCGACAAGGCGCTAGGGCGAAAAGAAGCAGCTGTGCGACATCTACAGCCATGGCAAATAGGCTACCGGATTTGAACCAACAAACAGATAAGCGGCAGGTTTATCCTGAGGCGTGTTTTGAGGCAAGCGAAGTCATCGATGACACCAAGAAGAGAACTTTTTGGGTTGTTTCACTGGGGTCTAAGACCGTAGAAGTATTGTGCGGAAGAATAGCACTGCGTCAGCCAAACTGGCTCAGCCACGTTGTAGGTACGCTAAATGAGGCTTATGACCCAATGCCTAATGACATCTGCGAGAGTTGCAGGTTTTTCAATCGCAACCAAGAATAAAGGAAGCACGAACGTGTTTGCTGTGTCTTTCTATACTTGATCGTCTTGATGAAGACGGCGAAACAGACATCCACACTGAGGAGGGTAACGTTGGTCTCGGTGTCATACTTAATGTAGCAGAAGGGAGAATTTTAATGGCGAACGTAAGCCATCCATCGAAAGCCGAGTCAAATGAGGGCTACGGAAAAGGAATGCCTGGTGGTTACATGGGCCATCAGTAATTTCTGGCCATATTTATATGGTACACCGTTTCGAGCCATCAGCGACCATCGTTAATTGTGCTAGCTAGCAAATCTCAAGGACCCTCAAGGACCTAGAAGACTCGTTAGATAGAGGTTGCGTCTACAGGAATATGAAATCACGCTCGTTGACAAGTTCGGTTGCAAGCATAATGATGCTTATTGCTTGTCACGTGCTCCAGTGAAATCTACGTCTGCTGAATATGAGCAAGATTTCCAATTTCTTATGAGGTATATAGTGAGATTTAAGACGTAGCTGGCTATGCGACTAGAAGCGCTCTAAAAGATTATATACCAGTTTTCACAGTTTTATGAAAAACCTAGACCAATCCCGAAGCTTACGTTTTAATCAAATGAGGCGAACGTAAGGGGCAATGTGCAGGCATGTTTTTAATTGTGTGTGTCAATAAGAAATTAAATGAAACCAGATGAATCTTAGTTCTTAGCCCGCATAAGGGTGTTGTGTCAAATGCTCAAAAATTTTCTCACTTTCCTGCAAGGAACAAAAAAGGCTTAGATTTCATATCCAAAGGAAAAGGCATCGACGCTACGGGTTACGTCTACCTGAAGTTTAAAACATGTTGGTTAATTATGTGCTTTCAAAATAATTATCCAATACCTGTTTTCTTCCCATCTTATACCGTTATACGAAGCCTGCAGTTGCTTTTACCCGTTCTCTTGGGAGAACTATGCGATGCGCAGTGTTTGTATTTCGTAGAAGTAGGAAACATTTTGCGAGTGATGAACGATAAATGTTTAATCTCTGCAGCCAAGTACAGCCTTTGTAGATAGTTACAAACGGTCCACAATGTCATACAGCCGGTATACGAAATGTTTCCGAGAGTCCTGAGACAACTCTACGAGGCAGCAACTTGACGTTGCTCAAAAATATGGGGAACGTTAAGTGTAACGTGTGGCGACACCTTCACGCTCCCAGTTTATTGGGAAGTATGGCAAATCAATTACTGAACCCTCGCTTTTCCCACATTTGACCATCCCTGGCCCTTAAACGTCATAAGGGGTTCAAAGTGGTTTCTCCGTGGTCCTCGCTAAACTATGCAAGGAACCTGGTGTTACGATTGACGTGTGACACCCCGTGCAAAAAGGATTACGATTGACCTGTGACACCCCGTTGAAAAGGATTAACGGAGGATGTATCCCTAATTTGCTATGGTTGTCTCGAGTGGTCCTCAATCTAGCGGGCGAGTCGCAGTGATATTTAATGACCCCTTTATGTGCCTGCGCCCAGGAGGCGAGGGCGTCCGCCTTCCCTGAACTCTGCACCACAGGCGCCTCGAGTCACAGTGATTACTGGTCCCTTTGTGTGCGTGCGCCCAGGAGGCGAGAAAGTCCACCTTCCACGAACTGTGCACCACAGGGGCCTCGGGTGGCCGCTAGCGGAGGCAAGCCCGTGAAACGTCGCCTAGGAGAGAGGGAGCAGCCGCCAAACCCCCGACTGGACTCAGTACATGTCACGTGACGTTGACGTGAGCGAAATCCCGCCGACGATTTCAGCGGCCCTATTTATGCGGCCCCGCCATGTATTTTCTCATCATTCTCTTCTTTTTTATCCTTCATCAACCATGAAATAAACTATGCAAGTTTCGCACTGGAAATTGTCTTGCCCCTGCCTGGTCGCCATGGTCTACAGGACGCCTGCAGCCTGCCACAACGCTACGCTACCCAGTAGTAATGCCGGTCGAGCTTGAAGTAACGGGCGTCGCAACATTGGTTGGCAGCTAATGGGATCGACCACGCTTCATCCCGGAAAGAAGGTCTCTGGATAGCAACTTCGGAACGATCGTCGCAGGATTCATGATTGCAGCTGGTGAATGCACGGCCTTTCTTCGCGGAGATATCACCAGGCTTTTCGTAATTTTGGGGGAAGTATACAAAAGCAGCGATAGTAGTAACGTTGACGAGTGTTTTTAGAGTACGTCACGGTCGTGTAGAAGTGAAGAAACAGAAGCACTATGGACAGCCATGAACCTGAAGGCGTTAAAGAAGCAGGAATTGGTAGAGCTGGCAAGTGAGCTGAACGTAGAAATTTCAGAGCGACAGAGAAAGCCAGAGATAATTGAGGAGATAGAGGCAGTCGGGGCAGACGACGAGGAACTAGAAGAATGCTTAATTGGCATTAAGAAAAAAGAAGAAGACCGTATAGCACGTGAGGCCAAAGAGGAACGCGTAGCACGTGAGGCCAGAGAGGAACGCGAACACGAAAGACGTGATGCGCTCGAGATGAAGCGCATTGAGCTTGAGATTTTAAGGGCTCAGAATACCGGAGAAGCGACTCCCATCTCGAGAGAACGCGAGAGAAAAATGAAGGACTTGATGTAGTCATACCGAGTCGGGCAGGATGTGGGCGTCTTCTTGGTGAACTTTGAGCGTACATGTGAGAAGGCTGGATTTCTGAAAGACTCGTGGCCGCAGCGTCTGCTGACGTTGCTGCCGTGTGACGTTGCAGATGTGATAGCTCGCATGGAAAAAGAAGAATCAGAAGACTATGACAAAGTAAAGTGTAGTCTTTTCAAAAAGTACAGGTTATCGGCGGAAGCACTCCGAAGAAATTTCAGGGAGGCCGAAAAGACCAGAAACGATTTCTATGTCGATTTAGCGTACTCGTTAATGGCCAACATGAAGGAGTGGCTAAAAGGATCCGGAGCTGTTGGTGACCACGACAAAGTGGTAGAGTATTTTGGACTAGAACAATTCTTCCGCCGACTGCCTGAAAACATAAGTTATTGGGTGCAGGATAGGCCAGGCGTAGAGTTAGTCGCAAGGGCGGCAGAGCTTGCTGAGGAATACGTATTGCGCCGGGGCCCCGAAAGCAAAGAGACGCTCAGGAAAGAGAATAGGTTCAAATCCGACAAGCAGGAGCGTTGGTCAAGGGCGAGACCTTATAAAGGAAAGGAGAAAGCGGAGTCAGCGACCAGCAATGACGAGAAGAACAGAGAGGGAAAGGAGGAGCCACCAGAAGTCAAGGCTGCGCAACAAAAGAAGGCTTTCGAAGCTAGAAAGCCAGTTGTGTGCTTTAACTGCCAAAAGACAGGACATATTGCCCTCGGTTGCAGAAATCCAAAAGTTGTCTTTTTGTCAGTTAGCAATACCGATGACAATATGAAATTGTTAGAACCGTACATTCGGGATCTCGTAGTGAATGACAAGCCTTGTCGCGTACTCCGGGACTCAGCCGCCACGATGGATGTCGTTCATCCCTCATACGTAGAACAAAGTCAGTTTACAGGAGAATGCGCTTGGATAAAGCAAGTAGCAGGCTACCAGTAGCCAGAATCCGCTTTGAGGGTCCTTTCGGAACACTTGACACCGAAGCCACCGTGTCAGGGCACCTTCCACCGCAATATCCATATTTGTTTTCAAACAAATCCGACGAGTTGTTGCGGAGCAGGGGAGTCGTTTTCGGCGAAGGAATAGTGCAAGCTCTAACCAGATCAAAGGCACGACAACTCGCGGCAAAAGTAGCATGCGCAAGCCCAGCACAGGTGGGCACAGCCTTGCACAAGGAACCCTCAGAGAGCGCTAATGAGGTTACAAGTGAAAGCGAGGTCGTTGAAGGTGCTTCGGCTAAAGAACAGGCTACCGCACTGAGTCAGGAAGATGCGGCAGTTTTGAGAGTGGACGGGGTACTGGTAGTATCTCGGGAAACGGATTGCAGGTGAAAGTTGCTAAGCGTAACAACGTGCACTTTTGTTACCGAGCAAGAAAGGGGCCCCACTCTTTGGAACCTGAAGCACGACGGTGAGGCTGGGACTGCTAAGAAAAATATAATGTTCCAAAAGAGAGCAGGCGTTCTCTATAGAAGGTATCGCGAAAGAAAAGGAGTCCAGTTTCATCAACTAGTATTGCCACAGCGTTACTGCCAGGATCTGCTGCACTTGGTGCACGGGGACCTTTGGTCCGGACACCTTGGCATTCGAAAAACCAAGGACCGCTTGTTGGAGGAATTCTACTGGCCCGGGTGCTTTCGGGAAATAGGAGCATTCGTAAAAAGCTGCGACACGTGCCAACGCATTAGAAAGCCCGGGGACAAGGCTAAAGCCCTCATGAAACTGGTTCCAATAATTACCGAGCCGTTTCGCAGACTTATGATACAGTAGGGCCTTTGCCCGCAACTCAGTCCGGCTACCACCACATTCTTACGGTACTGTGCCCCGCAACCAAGTACCCTGAAGCAGTGCCCTTAAAAGAGCTAAGCTCGTCGAGATCGTGAACGCGCTTTTGTCCATATTTGCGCGAGTCGGTTTCCCAGCGGAAATTCAGTCGGACCAAGCGCCCTAACCTCGACATTTCAGGGAAACTGCGGTACGAAACTTATATATAGTTCGGTATATCATCCCCACTCCAACGCCGTAGAAAAGGTTCACACGGTCATGAAGCGTCTCTAGCGAGCCATGTGCTATGAGCGCAAAACAGATTGGGAATTCTGCTTACCAGCCGCTATGTTCGCCCTTCGAACCGCCCCGCATGAGTCGACAGGGTTTTCACCGGCGGAGCTAGTCTATGGTCCTTCCCTGCGATCACCTCTCCGGATCATTTGGGAAGCCTGGTAGGGCCGGGCCAACGATCCGTCTGTCGTTGAATACATGCTAGATTTGTTAGATCGGCTGCACATGACACAAGAGTTGGCACGACGAGAAATGCGCAGAGTCCAAGGTAATGCCAAGCTTTACTACGACAGAACGGCTCGGGTGCGACGTTTCGATGTAGGAGATCAGGTAATGATAATACGTCCCTCACCAAAAGACAAGCTGCAAGTTCAGTGGGAAGGACCGGCTGACATTGTTTCGAAATTATCTGACACGAACTACATAGTAACAGTTCCGGGTAAGAGAAGAACTCATCAGGTATACCACAGCAATTTACTGAAGCCCTATCGGCAGAGGGAGGCCGTCGTAAACATGTCCCTGAACATGCCAGAGGAAATTCCGCTTGACTTTCCAGAGTTGGCGCCAGCAGCAGAAGCAAGCGTGGGCGAAACCATAGATAACCTCGTACAGCAAGCCGAGCTCGACCTCCATCGGAAGACGGAGCTGCGGGAACTCATGTATGAGTATAGAGATAGGTTTTCGGACAAGCCGGGACTGACGACCGCAGTTGTCCATGGTATTGAAATAACCTCATCAGAGCCTGTGCGTTCTAAGGCGTATCGCGTTTCACCACGCCAGCGTGAGGTCATGGCTGCGGAAATAACAAATATGTTGGAGCTGGGCGTAATAGAACCGGGAGAGAGTGATTATATTTCACCACTTATTTTAGTTGAGGTCCCCGGAAAAGAACCGCACCCTTGTATTGATTACCGGAGGCTTAACCTGATCACGAAGGATCAAACCTATCATATACCTCATATCGAAGAAAAGCTTGAGAAAGTGAGCAGCGCCAATTTTATCTCTACACTAGACTTAGTCAGGGGTTATTGGCAGGTACCGTTGACAGGCCAGGCGAGTAGGTATGCCGTATTTATTTCTTCATTGGGAACGTTTCGACCAAAGGTCCTGAGCTTTGGATTGAAAGACGCTCCCTATTGTTTCTCTATGCCTTATGGACCGGGTGTTGCGTGGTATGGAGAATTTTGCGCTACCGTATCTCGATGATATCGCGATCTTTTCGGCATCATGGACAGAATATCTGACGCACCTGCGAGCCGTACTGGCCCGGCTGCGCGAAGCTAACTTAACTGCCAAAGCGACAAAGTGCCAATAGGGGCGGGCCGAAGTAGCCTACCTGGGTCATGTGATTGGTCAAGGCCGCCGCCGGCCTTCCGAGGTCAAACTAGCAGCGCTCGAAAGTCTTCCACGACCTCGCACTAAACGGGCTATTCGGTCATTTATCGGAGTAGCAGGATATTACCAAAGATATATTCTGCGTTACTCCGTTGTTGCAAGCGCTGTGACAGATGCTCTGAGAAAAACCGAACCACAAACCATACAGTCGAACGAGGCCAAGGGAAGGGCTTTCTGTACACTGGAGAGGACTCTGGCGAGTCAACCAGTGTTAAGCGCGCCGGATTATTCTAAGCCGTTCATTGTTCAGTGCGACGCGAGTGATCGTGGAATGGGTGTTGTGCTTTGTCAAAAGGGAGATAATGACGAGGAGCCCCCTGCACTCTTTGCCAGTAGGAAGCTCACTGCGCGTGAGGAAGCATACAGTGCTTCTGAAAAAGAATGTGCCTGCGTTGTGTGGGCGAAGCAGAAGCTAGCCTGTTACATCGCGGGTTCGAGGTTCACCGTGGAGACGGACCACTGTCCTCTTACGTGGCTGCAATCAATGTCCCCCCAAAACGGCCGTCTCTTGCGCTGGAGCTTAGCACTTCAGAAGTACAATTTTGACATTCGCTACAAGAAAGGTAAGCTCAATGGAAATGCAGAAGGTCTGAATCGCCCCTAGTGTATCGCTAGCCTCATGTCCACTCTGGCTTTCGTGTCATTTTTTACTTTGGTATTTATTTTTCATACGTTTCTTTATTATAGCGTAGTTGTAGGGGATTGTTAGCGGATTTGGTAATCACGTCCTAAAGCTTTCAGGAAATGGCTGTTTTTAGTGTTTAGGGGGGAGGACGCGCGAAAGGGATGAGAAAGCAGTAGCAGTTTTTCTTTTTTAGATGCGAATCATCTTATGGTCGGGGCTATTTCACTCCCTCCGCCGTGCGGCGTCCACACCCCTACTGCGCATGCGCATCCTCCTCTCCCTCCCCTCCTCTCCTTTTCTCATCTCCTCGGTTCTCGGAATTCATGCGCATCCTCCTCCCCCTCCTCTCCTTGTCTCATCTCCTCTCCTCTTGGCATTCCTCCTCTCCTCTCCGACGCTCCACTCCTCTCCCGATTGCGCAACGAATGGCAACATCTGCGGCTCCGCGCGCGATAATGCGAAGCAGCTTAGGTTAGAGGCGCGACGGTAGGCGCTCCAGAGGCACCGGCAACAGTGACCAACGACGCGCGCATTCGATGCGAACGCGGGCAAAACGCCGACGGCGTCGACAACAGTTCTGAGCGTTGCTGGTGCTGCTGCATGTCCAAGTTTATACAGCTGATAAAACTACCTTGAGTCGACCCCATGGCTGCTTCGCATACTACTCGGCGTTCCCCTACGGGAAGATGGTGTAATTTTTTTCTAAAGCCTGGTGTGTCTTGGGGGAGAGTGGCCTTGTGCTCGCTTGTTTGTGGTTGTGGGTACGGCACTGTTCTGGAGTGATTGCGTGCCCGAACAGGAGAAGAAAAGTTGCGAGACCTGTTTGCAAGTCCTGTTTCACCGGACCGGACCAGGGAGAAAAGACATACAATAGCGCCACGAGAACTGATGAACGACTCCAGGGAATCTACAAGCTACGAACCAAGGGTTCATCACCACGGAGGGAAATTCTGCTGCGGAAACGCCGATCCCTCGCCCACTGGCTGCAGGCCCCTAGGCATCGGGATCTTCCTCCTCCGCCGGAGATGCTGTAATGATTGACGTGTGACACCCCGTGCAAAAAGGATTACTATTGACGTGTGATACCCCGTTCAAAAGGATTACCGGAGGATGTATCCCTAATTTGCTATGGTTGTCTTGAGTGGTCCTCAATCTAGCGGGCGAGTCGCATTGATTAATGGCCTCTTTGTGTGCGTGCTTCCAAGAGGCGAGGGGGTCCGCCTTCTCCGAACTGCGCACCACAGGAGCCTCGGGTCGCCGCTAGCGGAGGCAAGCCGGTGAAACGTCGCCTAGGAAAGAGGGAGCAGCCGCCAAACTCCCGACTGGACTCAGTACACGTCACGTGACGTTGACGTGAGCGAAATCGCGCCAACGACTTTAGCGGGCCTATTTATGCGGACTGCCATGTATTTTCTCATCATTCTCTTCTTTTTTATCCCTCATCACCCGTGAAATTGACTGTGCAAGTTTCGCACAAGAAGTCGTCTTGCCCCTGCCTGGTCGCCATGGTCTACCGGACGCCTGCCGACAACGCCACGCTACCCAGTAGTAACGCCGGTCGAGCTTGAAGTAACCGGCGTCGCAACACTGGTTAACATTTGAAATATGGGGCAGGTTATAGGTGATGGGTTCGCGAATGCCAAAGTGCGTGAACCAATTACAACCTTTCAAATAAATTATGAGCGCAAGCGATCCGGAGCGTTGCAAGTGTGTTTTAGGACCAACACACAATTTATCCTGGTACCCTTGGAGAACTACATGAACGCAGCCGAGATCAGATTTAGTGAAAAATTGAGGGGGGGGGGGCGATATGACTGATGTACTGGCTAAGTAAAATGTGCGTGGATGGATTCCTGCAGTTGAAACATTCCTCAAGAAGTGCTCAAAAGCGTCACATGCGGACAAGGTTTCAAACGGGTAGTTCATACGCGGGCAGCGTTTTAAAGTGTGTGATTTAATTAGAGTCAACTGAAATTATTCATGCAACTGCTCAACATAAACAGTATTGCTGGAAATTGGGTTCGGATTCTGCAAGACCGCACAATCTGCTGGCTTTCTTACTCATCGGTAACATGAACTTCTATTACTTGCGTGTGAGATAATATGTATCTGGTTAGCTGCATAATTTATGTTAACATTTACGTTTTCATCTTTTCTTGCAGGCTTAATATGTTAGCGTGTCTGTGGTACATGCGTGCGTTTTATGGGGAAAGGCGGAACCCAAATTTCTTACCGGTGTCTTGGGATCGCCAGCTACAAGGTAGCCTACCTTCCCATTTATCTACATTCAATAAATGACAAGTATTCTGAGATGAATCTGACACATTCATTTAATCTTTGGAACAAGTACATGGTTCTTATGTTCGTCGTGATGCGCAATAGCGTAAAATTATTGAAGAGGTGTATCACTGGCTTGACTGGCACGTCGTCAGAGCAGCACGAACCTGGGCCTTGACGTCGTCCTACAAGACAAAAGCAAAGCACGCATATTATATTCCAGGCACAGTGGATCTCAGCCTTTTGACATTTCTCCTTTCCCTAACTCACTTCGCCGCTTTTCCACGAGCGTGCAATTTGCCTGTGGGTACAGCGCGCAGTAAGCTGGGCGGGAAGTATACAGACACACAGCTGTCTGTCTACTGTATGTCTATGCACAGTGTCTGTTTCAGCCAGTCGTGTCTAGTTCGCTCTGTACCCACAGTTACGAATAACCAACAAGCCCAACCCTCTATACTTTTGGCAGGTAATTAGGTTCAGCGAATTAGGAAACAATGAGGGATTAGGTGACTAACGACATTAGAGGACCACATATTGCTTCATGCGCTTAGCGGAGACCCGCATAGCACAAATGAATCATTTCTTGTCCTAAATATTTCAGGGCAGAACAGTGCTATTAGGTGAGTGCTCATATTATTCAGTATTCGGTCATTCATTTCAGTTGTTCTTGCTGGCAACTAATAGCTATGACTAGCAGCGATTTGTGCCGTATTGTTAGCCATTATTTGTATAGAAACGTTCCCTAGTCAATAAGCCTAACCATTCAGGCAAATCTGTATGGATTTAACATTAAGGTTATGAAGCTTTCTTTCAATGGTTCTTTTTTTTCGCCAGCAAAGAAACAAGGAGGTCATAGGCTCCACCAGTCACAGTGTTTCCATCTTACATTTTCTGCAGCTGTCTCAATGTCACAGTGAGTGTGTGGCACACATTTCTATTTCACTTATTTGTTTCCATTACAGCAAACAATATAAAATAATAAAGAGGTGGGCACTTACCGAGAAGATGGTGTTCGACTGTGTTTGCTGGAAATAAAATATAAATAATTTATATGTATGCTGCCTCAAAGCAGCAGTACGAAAATGTCCACACGGTGGACAATTTTGGACAATGTATAGTACTTGTAGTATTGTTGTCCTATCCTTCTTGTAGAAAGCAGCGCAGACAGACACCAATTACGTGCAACCACCTGGCCTCCCACTAACCTCTATTGACATTGCACAAAACAAGCACAGTATGCCCTGTCATCCAAATTTGACTATTTCCTAATTTACTTACTTCCTCGCTTTTTTAATTCCAAGCACTCTTGACCGAGTCAAACCACTGGTTTACATGTATCTTGCCATTCTCGCGGGCCAATGCCGAAGATGTCGCAGTTTAGAAATGTACTCAGTAAAACAAAAGGAATCGTGGTTTGGATACAGTGGTCGTGCGGGACTTCTGTCTGTATTAAATCAAAAACATTGTGCTGTGAATAAAAGTGAGTAGAAGTGTATAAATAAACATGACATATTTGCGTTTCCTGGGAAGCTGCTTTGCTTCGAAGGCGGGCACCCCTTGCTTTGCATTTGAGGTAGCACTTTTAACAGTGCGAGGATCCGCTCCAGTGCAGTCCGGCTCCCTTTGAATGGCACCCAGAGCGCTCTAGAATCTCCAGACACTTCGCGCTCGCTCCACCTTAGACGTTTGCAGATTTCTGGAGACGCACATACCCAGTGGAACCGTGTGTGTTGCCCTATGTATAATATATATTGAGGGACAACAGACCCATACGACCCACACGTCTCAAGAGCTGTAACCATTCCCTGCAGAATACTTATGTGATTTATAACAACCACTCTCTACCAAACCAACCATGCTTTGCAAAAGGCCAGCACAACGAAACTTTATTTTAGGGAAAGTTTGTTACAGATCTTGCAAAAACGCAGGGCTCATAAATGTATAGTTTTCTTGTTAGCAGCTTTTAAACAGCACTTGGTATCCGTGCACCTGATGGTAGTCACTGGGGCTCTTCGATTATCAGTCCCTTACAGTCCCGGACTGCTTGGGACTGCTGTGCTGCATTCGATTTTGCTCTGTCAGCTTCAGAAGCTCCGCCTATGAGTCCAAGATCTGCCATAATTTTTTACCGTTTTACTGTTTTTTACCACAGCAGAAGTTCCGGACTATCTGAGAACTGTCGGAGCGGTCAGTAGACGTTTGCTCGGACGAGTGCAAGCAGCTAGCCGTCGACGGCTGCCTGAGAAAGATGCGCGCTGCGTCTGCCACCATGTTAAGAAAGATACCGTATGCTTCTGCGTACATTGCGCGTTACAGACGGCAAATATTGTGCACTCAGCTATCATGTCTCTTACATCGGTGCTTTGTGAGACATTATGCGAGCCATTTAATTCTGTCGCTTTAGTATTCGTGTTCTTTTAATAGACAGCCACAGCGATCAGGGGCACATGCTTGCTTTCCTTGATGCGTTTCGTGAAATCTGTCATGCGCATTACTACACGTGAAAAACAAGTGTGGATTTAGCTTTTCAGGCGAGTGAAACTGGTTTGTGAGGAAGCACATCCTACTGTATATGTGGCTGTCTCTCGCCGGTAGCTGGGATGGTATAGAATAGGAGCTTTTCCGATCGCTGCTCACATACGTTGGTTCTCTTCAGTTGCCAAGTTCGAGCGCTTGCTTTTTGACGTGCAGGATTAGTAGAGGGTGTGCATGCGCTCTGTCCGAGACACGCGTCGGTCCTTTCGTGGACGGTCTCACGAGCTTTAAGGATGTCGGCGGGCGCTTTCTGCGTACAATTTCTGCGTACGTGGTACGGTTGCGATATCGCTTATGTTCGTATGGAAATTCCGCTTAAATTTTGCAGGCAATGACCTAGCTTAATTACAGCGTTTAAGCAGCACGAAGAGTGAGAACGCAAAGTAAACTATGCTTTGCTAACACGTTATAGGCGCTCAGGCAGCGTTTGCGCTGTGCAGGCTTTGTGATTGTGTCGGTGACGTGGCATCCGAGCCTGCACAATCTCAGAGGCCAGGCTAATGAATTCGCTGGGAAGTGGGGTTAGCTATGAACACACGGTGGCAGCCAGGAGAGTGACTTGCGGTAACGGTACTTCCGAGTAAAACCTAGGACAGTCCCGACAGCTGGATCACGTGACTGTGACGTACCCTTCTGTAAGGTCTAGTCAATCGGAAGCCGCAGATGACTTGCGGACAGCCCCGGACAGGATAATCGAAGAGGTACACTATGTCCTAAGTCTCACAATGCCTCTTCCGAGATTTTTCCGCGCACCGGGGGTGTCCTCTTATCTAGGAGGTCATGTCGAGAAATCTTGTGTTCTAGGTCAAACAGGAAATGGTGGCGCTTTTTATTTTTCTATTTCGGTATAAAAAACAGCTATTCTAGAGAGCCCGTCGTGACGCTCCCTCTCGTATTTAAAACGTCAAGTTTTACCAAGAAGCTTCTCTATATCCCAACTATCTTAGTGTTTTCTATGTCGTGGAGAAGTTCCTTGCAGTAAGCCTTTCAGTAGATGCCAACTGGAATCAATGTAATGGAATCAATGTAAACCGACTTAAGTCGGCTTACATTTTTTATTCATACACCACAGGCTCTTTCCGGGCAATAGAGTGATGGCGCAACAAAATAACAATGCGCATACAAATATTGATTAATAGAACAATATTAACAAACTAAAAGCCGCAGAAAAGGGCATGATTATAATTTTAGGGCGTATGCGTCCAGGATTTCACTGAAAAGTAAACTGCTTGTCATCGAAACAGGGGTATTTTACTGATAATGTAATTTTAGAACTTCACCCATCATCTCCAAGAGGGATTGAATTCAGCCAACCTCCGGCAATGCTCCAGTTGGAAGCTGGACGCGCCAGCGATTTATCTATTGCTCAACTATCGCGCGTGGCAGGTTATACGCAATTTATTCCGAGACGAGCACTCTAAATAGGTGGCCTATTGTTGTTGAGGTACTCACAGTTGTTGAGGTACTCTTTTTGTTCACGACAGTGCTGCCTGCAGTGGATTTGGGCATAGGTGGACCGAGGCGGTCCACCTATGCCCAAATCCACTGCAGGCAGCACTGTCGTGAACAAAAAGAGTACCTGGCAAATCAGTGATCTATAATCGATGTATCAACAATAAGTCGATGTTTTAATAAGTCTTATACCTGTTGGATAAGTCGTTCTCAGTGAATGAGTTGTTTTCGGGGGCGACATGTGGCGATCAAAACATATGGATGCCGACGACGAACGACGCGTCGTTGGTTTTGCTCTGTCACCGGTTCTGTACGGAGCTACCGGGAACGGAAACTTAACAACCATAATACACGATTTTATTGAAACCACAAGGAACGGGCGTTTGAGAGTGTAAAAGAAGTGCTTCTCTATAATGAGCTTTTCCTGAATAAACAATTAAGCGCTCGTATTGTCGTTTTTCGTGTGCCTATTCTGTGTCGATTCTATATGCTGTAGTTGTGTTCTGTGAACGAACGAGGTTTCCTGGTCTTTGCTTGATTCTGTATCAATTTATTGGCTCATACCGCTCCAGCCACCTGGCACCTGCAAGACGACATTTGCGCTTGCGCAATACAGACTATCACGCACACCTAGCTGGCAGGATTTTAACCACGATGGAAAAGGGGTAATGCTAAAACTACGTTAAAGCATCTGTTGCACTGGATTCTTTATGGAATAAATGTTCTGAAGTAAATTGCCAAGGAGGACCATCAAGGTTCTAAACTGAATTGGGCGATAAACGCGACATAATGCAAGGTTGATATAACGGTCAGTGGTTCGTATGCACTCCACTTTTCCAACGCTCGTTCTCTGACTGATGTCGCAGAACAAGAATGTGCTCCTGGTAACACCTTGCAAAAGGTTGAGCGAGCAAATGCAAGGGTGGCTTAATGTCCCCGGTCTAGGAATACTTACGCGCTCGTCATGGCTCCGTTCACAAATCTTAGTGAAGACGCAGTCCAGGTCCTCGCAATGAAGGCGCTCCTTCACCTCCGTGAGCTTCTGGGAAGTCTAGGGATTAAAGACAGTACAGGCAGCAGTCATTGCAAGATGCACCAAAAGCGTTGTCTGTGCTCTTTTCTATTGTTTTATCAATAGTCATATCAATAATTCTCCTCAAAACTCTGTCCATTGCTTGCTTTACCGCTATTGTTAACACTCAGCACTCCTATACAAATAGCAATGCGGATTTCGTGCGGTGTAGGCTTTGCAGTCAATTCGGCGCCTGCAAGACAGAAGTGCCTCAGATTTTAGATAAAAAGAACATGTGTATTGAATTCTCGATTTCAGGATATGCAATGGGGAGAGATTGGGATTTATTGGTAGTCATGGCTAGACATCACAGTATCAAGCAGGCATTCTTTAAACCGTTTTGAACAGCTTCGAATAATTAGTGCAAGCCTACCTATAACACACACACACACACACATTATTTTCTCCTGTATCTGAATGTTGACATGGGCAATATCTGTTTTCCCTTCGCCCTTTCACAGATCTATCGAGATTCGCCAACGATTCTCCATCGTCCCACTATATATATAGTCTCCAGATAGCAATATGAGCATAGCTGTGCTTCATTCCCAATGCTGTGTGGAATTGAATGCTTCCATTTTCCATTTGTTTATTGAGGACAGTACACTGCAGCAAGATAATCTCAACAGTTTGCTTGGCTTCACGTGCAGGAGCTGAAAATATGTACGTGGTAGGCGTTTAGACTGTAGCTTTTCTGTCCTGATCACCCAGCCTTGGTCTGAAAATGTGAAGCGCCTCCTTTCTCACTACCTCCTTTATTCCTCATGTACAGCTCTCGAGGTGTATCATGTTGCAATTTAGTACCCCATTAGTCTTTTCTTTTTACCGCCTAATATTTCATTGTTGTTGAGGCTCTTTTTTCCCAACTCGTCATCCGTGTTCACTTGTAAACAACCGTGTTGTTCTTGCCTTCCTAGTCTACACAGTGTACCAATGCTGGTACGTCCAGGAAAGCGGTCGCCTGATTCGATGCGGGCGCACAATGACAAGAGGAAAGGCGAGAAGTGACCAAGCTACAGGCACAGCTGTGCAGGTAAGCATTTAGTAAACCGAAATGTGGTCCCTGAGCCTCACACTGATGTGGCTGCAAAGAACAAGCTTCCACCAGCAAACATAACTCCGCCACCGGAGGCGAGAATGTGAAGGAAAAAATGACCAGCCCTTCTACTGTCGTGAAAATGGGGGTGAATGAAGCTTGTCGTGTGTCTACCGGACTTACCACTTTGCCTTCCCTTTCCTTCTACTTTTTCTTCCCTTTCGTGCAACTTTTACTGCCATTGCGTTGTACGTCGCTTGCGTTTGATGTCTCAAGTTTGCTCGGCGGCGTGGGTAGCAGCATTCGCCCACCATTGCCACTTGCGATTCTTCGAAATTAAATTGCTTCAATGAATGGCTCATACCCCCTTAGGAAATGGCTCATACCCCCGCAAACCCGGCCTCCCCATTACGATAGAAGAGAAGTGAAATTCAAGGCTGGAATGATGAGCGGCAAAGCAGCCAACTGTGGATGAAGATGACAATGACGAACGTGGGAGCAGTGGCACGCGCGCGTACCCGGCACGAGCGCGAGCTCAACCCGAGAGGCGCCAACCAGCCAGCTGCGGAAGACGACGACGACGGTCGAGCCTATGCTGATGATATTTTTCTGCGTACACCGACCCCGACACACGTGAACCAATAAAGCTTCGCTTGAAACGAGGCCTTACGTGTGAAGCGACAGGAGGGGAAGCCAAGACTGGGGTACAACGAGTCATTATCAGCGTGAGAGTTTCAAGAACACCTCGAGGTGAAATAACGCTTTCGTATCGCGGCGGTGGCTTGGGTCCCGTGTACGCCACCCAAAAAACCGTTTCACCACACACACACACAGGTACACACACACGCGCGTTTACGTATATATATTATGAGGGTGTTTATTAGACGGCCCGTAAAGCAGCGCAAGAACGACAGTCCAAGAAAGCGCAGCACGGACTCTCAGCACGAGTGGCGCTCGAGAGCCGAAGAAAACGACCCACTAGAAGGCACTGGAGCGGACGACCCACGTTAAGGAGATGGAGTGGACGACCCACTTCAGAGTTCCAACACTTCGCTACAATTACCCCGGGTGTGAAAAGGGAGCCGCCCGGCGACTTAACAGGTTGTCACCATGAGTGGGTCATGGTATATCTTGAGGCGCTCCACATTGACAATGTCGCGCCCTCGACGGCGCATGTCCGAAGATGGTTCAACGGGTTCGATAAGGTAATTTACAGGGGACGCGCGTTCGACGCGGTAGGGGCCTTCGATTGTATTTGGGCAGTAGTTTCGAAGAGAGTCCAGTTGCGGTGGTAGGGACTGAGAGCCAGACGAGCGCCCAAGGGAAAAACGTGGCGGCAGAAGAGGTGGTGTCACCGCGGATGCTCTTCTGCCGCTCTTGTTCATTTGTAGTAAAGG
Organism: Dermacentor silvarum; assembly: GCF_013339745.2. Taxonomy (NCBI): domain Eukaryota; kingdom Metazoa; phylum Arthropoda; class Arachnida; order Ixodida; family Ixodidae; genus Dermacentor; species Dermacentor silvarum. The sequence continues at coordinate 193,453,930 of NC_051157.2, read as the reverse complement.
TCCGGGCAAGGTCGCGACACTCTTCAGCATGTCTGGCTGTGACAGATATAGGCGTATACTCACACGTGTCTGGCCTGTATGGAAGGATCGTGTCGATCGTGTATGACGGGTGGCGGCCGTACAATAAGAATAACGGTGAGAAGCCAGTAGTACTCCGAGGGGCGGTATTGTACGCGTAGGTGACGAAGGGCAGAATGGCATCCCAATTTGTGTGGTCGGCGGCGATGTACAATGAGAGCATGTCGCCGTGCGTGCGGATAAATCGCTCTGTGAGACCGTTCGTCTGTGGGTGGTAAGCAGTAGTTTTGCGGTGAACGACGTGACACTCTTTGAGAATGGCTTCGACGACTTCCGACAAGAAGACACGGCCTCGATCGCTGAGTAGCTCCTGGGGTGGACCGTGACGCAGTATGAATCGGTGGAGCAGAAAGGAGGCAACATCTCGAGCTGTAGCCGCTGGAAGGGCGGCAGTTTCGGCGTATCGCGTGAGATGGTCAACAGCGACGATGGCCCAGCGGTTACCAGCCGACGTCATAGGAAGAGGTCCGTATAAGTCGATGCCAACGCGCCCAAACGGCAGGTTAGGACAAGGTAAAGGTCGTAGACCTGCTGGCGAGAGGCTCGGCAAAGATTTCCGGCGCTGACAATCGAGGCAGGAACAAACAAATTTCTGCACGTACCGGTACGTTCGCCGCCAAAAGTACCGTTGTCGAATTCGGTGGTAAATTTTGTATACCCCAGAGTGTGCACATTGCGGGTCAGAGTGGAACGATTCGCATATTTTAGAATGGAGACTGCGGGGTACTACCAGTAACCATTGGCGGCCGTCGGCGCTGTAATTGCGTCGGTGAAGTAGCTCGTCGCGAATGGTGAAATGGTGGACTTGATGACGCAATGCGCGAGTGGGTGGTGTTGCCGAAGGATCAGTGAGCAAGTCTATCAGCGAGACAATCCATTGGTCCTTGCGCTGTTCAGCAGCGATGGTGTGAAGGTCGATGGAATAAACGGCCAGTTGAGTTCCTTAGCAGCGGGCGTTGTCATCGGGTAAGGGGTGCGCGAGAGGGCGTCGGCATCGGCATGTTGGAGTCCGTTGCGGTAGCGCACGCGGATGTCGTAGTCCTGCAGACGAAGTGCCCAACGGGCGAGACGACCTGAGGGATTCTTCAATGACGACAGCCAGCATAGTGCATGGTGGTCAGTAACGACATAGAACGGGCGGCCATACAAATAAGGGCGAAACTTCGTAAGGGCCCAGATGATCGCCAGGCATTCTTTTTCGGAGACGGTGTAGTTGGCCTCGACTTTATTAAGCGTACGACGTGCATACGCCATGACATATTCAGGAAACCCTGGCTTGCGCTGCGCATGGACAGCGCCAAGGCCACCACCGCTGGCGTCCGCGTCTACCTCTGTAGGGGCTGTAGGGTCGTAGTGGCGTAGTATGGGCGGAGATGTCACGAAACGACGGAGCTTTGCCAACGCGCCCTCGCACACTGACGACCACGAGTCCAGGGGCCCCTCACTGCCAAGGAGCTTCGTCAGTGGCGATATAATGGTGGCTAAGTTTCGAATGAAACGTCAAAAGTAGGAACACAGACCTACAAAACTGCGTAGTTCTTTGACGGACGTAGGTCTGGGGAACTAAAAAAAAGTCGGCTACGGCCCGAAGCTTGGCTGGATCTGGGAGAATGTCAGCCTTGGACACGACGTAGCCCAGTATTGTCAGCTGCCGTGCTGCAAATCGGCACTTCTTTAGGTTCAACTGTAGGCCGGCGTTGCTCAAATGCGTCAAAACATGCCGGAGGCGTTGAAGATGCGTGGAGAAGTCTGGAGCGAAAACGACGACGTCGTCGAGGTAGCACAAGCACGTGTGCCATTTCAGGTTGCGCAAGACGGTATCCATCATGCGCTCGAAGGTTGCGGGCGCATTACACAGTCCGAACGGCATGACGTTGAATTCGTATAAGCCGTCGGGCGTGACGAATGCTGTCTTCGGTCGAGCGTCCTCAGCGATAGGGACTTGCCAGTACTCTGAGCGTAAATCGAGCGATGAGAAGAATTCAGCTCCTTTGAGGCTGTCAATCGCGTCGTCTATTCGTGGCAGCGGATAGACGTCCTTGCGGGTGATCTTGTTGAGCCGTCGGTAGTCCACACAGAACCGTACGGAACCGTCCTTCTTCGCAACAAGAACGACAGGAGATGCCCAGGCACTGTTTGATGGTCGAATAACATCCCGTCGAAGCATGTCGTCGACTTGCTCGTTAATTACACGACGCTCTGCAGGAGATACGCGATATGGACGTTGCCGCAGTGGCGGTAGGGAGCCCGTGGACGTGCGCCCAAGGAAGTCTGGGCGACATCGAAAGATGGGCGAAATTCTTCCAACAGGCACAGAAGCTGTGAATGCTGGACGGCGTAAGGTTTTCATCGATGGAGGAGGCAAATACATCTTCGGGCGATGAATCCGACTTCGAAACAGCACTGAGCGTAAAAGAGCTGGGCCAGTGCGTGTCATCGTGTGCGTCGACAACTTGTGCGTCTTCGAGCTGTTCCACTCTGCCGGGACATTCCACTCGCAGCAATGTGACAGTATATGGGGATGGATTGCTAACAAAAATAGCGCTGTCACCGTGAGTAATTTGCACTGTCGCAAAGGGCACCAACAATCCTTTCTTTGTGCGAAAGCGGTCAGATGGCGAAAGGAGTGCAATTGTGTCGCAGAGACCGTCGCAGTACACTGACACTGCAGCTGACGCGTTGGGAGGCATATATATATATATATATATATATATATATATATATATATATATATATATATAGTGATTATTCAATGCTTATGTATGTATATAATGTTTATGTATATATATATATATATATACATAAACACGTGTGTGTGTGCCTGTGTGTGTGGTGACAAGCGCTCTTGGGTGGCGTACACGGGTCCCAAGTATATATATATATATATTGTGAAGGCGAAGTGAACTTGGCCGCGCGCGCTTGCAAGGCGGGCGCTGGAGGAAAAAGACGACGAAGCAGGGAATAGAACAGCTGGCCCAGTGAACGGGTGCTGTGGCTCTGTCTTCGTTCTTTACAATGGCGCAGCCGGCAATGAACCGGCCTTAAGGTGTTCCAGCCTTCAGTGTTCCTCGCACGGTGCTTCGGCGTGCCGGGTCCCTCCTTCCCAGGAACGCCGTTCACGTTTCCCCCTAATGGAGCCCGCCACCCTACCGTCGCAGGTACCCACTGCACCGTCCGGGGACGGCGTCCAAGCCTCCTCGGCGGCTCTCGGACAGGGATGCACTGATGCCCTCGTCCACGCCATCACCGAGCTGACACAACAGCTCCAGGGTATGACGACCGCGTTCGCGTCCGTCGGCGGTTGCATCCTGCCTGGGAACGCCGTCCACGCTTCCTTGCCGCCGGCGTTCGTGGAAATACCAACGTTTCGCGGCTTTCCAGACAACGTCACCCTTTGGCTCCGCAACATCAATGCCTTGGGTGATCGTCATGGCTGGCCCGACCACACAAGATGGCTGGTTGCAGCACAACGACTATGCGGTGCCGCGAAGACATGGGAAAGCTATGAAGGCATAAAGCAGCTTTCCTGGTCTGCATGGAGCGCAGCTCTGATAGCTGCTTTCGGCCCGCTTCCATATGCCTGCGGTGAATCCTATCAGCACAGTTCTGCACACGGCGCTCCGGAGAGCTACCGCTTCGATCCTGCGGCAGGTGTGCCCAGCAACGCCTCAACAGGGAGAGCCGCAGGCTGCCCCGCCGTAGGTGCCGGCTCACCGGCTGTTGTCGTCGGCTCTACCGAAGACGGTGGGACAGCGCTTCGGGCCCTCCGTCTTGGACCTGCCCTGCCTGGGAACGCCGTCCACGCTTCCCTTGGCGAAAATAACATGCCCGGCACTTCTTCGACTCCTCAGCCACCAAGGTATGCCGTCGATGCTTCCTTTGTGGTAGAACCAGCTGCCACGACTACCACAGCGACCCCACTGTCCGTGGACACCGGCCCTGGTTCCTCGGGCCGATGGACAGGTAGCCTGGCGGAGATGATACGCTGCGACTTCCAGCAGCCGGATTTCATACAAATTCCGACGTTTCGCGGCTTTGAAGATGACGTCATCCCTTGGATTCGCGCTATCAATGTCATGGGTGACCGTCATGCTTGGCCAGACCAACAAAGATGGCAGGTTGCGGCAAACCGTCTTTGCGGTGCCGCCAAGGCTTGGGACAAGTACGACGGCATCAAGCAGGGGTCCTGGCTTGAATGGAGTGCAGCTCTTATAGCTGCTTTCCGCCCGCTCCCTTATGCCTGCGCTGCCCCTACATACCCGAACATCAGCTGCGGCTCGTCGTCGTCGAAGATCGCGGCCGAGAACCACCGTTTCAGCAACAGCGGCAGCGAATCGATCCCTCAGCCGCCCCCGCATCAATCACAGCCCTCCGGTTCGAATATCTCCCCGTCGGCGTCCACCGCTTTCCATAGCGTACTCGGCAGCATGGCCTCCAAGACAGCAGATGAAGCTGCATCCGCAGCGGCGGCGGAATTAGACGCATGCGGCGACGATGCGGGCAATCAGCAGTACGGCGACCCTTGGGACACGGACCCAGCCGCCGTGGCTCTACGGCTGCTGAGGGCCGAGGATAATAATCACAAAAGCCCCACTCCGGCACGCGCCACCTCTCCCGCAAAGGCGGCGCCATCCACCAACGAGGTGGCCCGCCAGCCCGTCTACGAAGCGGCGTTCGACTTAGGTCTCCAGCAGCGAGAACCCGACCAGGGCCTGGACCGAATGGCGCAGAGCCCTGTCCCACTCACCCCTGGGCTGCAGCAGCAGCCGCTTGCAGGCCCCTCCACCCGGTGCCGTCCTCGTGCTCGTCTTCGGAAGTTGCACTTGTACCGGGTCGCAGGGGAGGCATCACGGGGCAGCCTTCACTGCGGGATGCCTGTTGCCCGGGGCCACTACCGCACCAGGGGAGCAGTGGCAGCATTTCGGTGTCTTCCAGTGTTCAGCTGCAACCAGCCCCAACACCTGGTGGTTCCAGCAGCAGTGGCGGTGGGAATCCTTCAGGCCCGATTCCTGCTATCAGAGAGCCTGATTTGGCGTCCAGGCAAGCGTCAGCGTCCATTGACCAGAGCCATTCATTACCATGGTCGCCTATTTCCGAGAACGCCCCTGCTGCACCTGTCGGCGCTGTCGCTGTTAAGCGTAGCATCCATGCAGGTGTCAAGGTGCTCCCTTCAGGGTCAGTCCGGCGCCCAATGCACAGTAGCCACTACAACGAAGCACCGCCCCAGAATGACTCCGATCATGCCCTCCAGTCATTCAGAGCCTCACCATCCGTGGACAGCCTCCACAACGCTGACAACGCTGAGCGACAACGCAAAATTGACATCGTTGAGCGGCGAGGCAATCGTCAGCGAGACCTGCGACCAGCGCGCAACACTCAGTGCCACCTCCAGAGCAGCCGGTTGCGCGCTGGACGGATCATCAACGACGACCTCAAACCCTGGACAAGTTGCTTAGTTGCGAGCGCACCGGAAACTTGTAGCGTGGCCGAGTGTGAAGGCGAAGTGAACTTGGCCGCGCGCGCTCGCAAGGCGGGCGCTGGAGGAAAAAGACGACGAAGCAGGGAATAGAACAGCTGGCCCAGTGAACGGGTGCTGTGGCTCTGTCTCCGTTCTTTACAATATATATATAGGTCTTTGACGCTCTCGTCTGCAGGCCGGGTTCGAAGTAATGGCTTTGCAGCTGCAGGTCAGCAACTTCACTGCAGCAGTGGCACTGCAGTGGCAGTGTAGCACGCACGCTCTGCACCTCAATGTGTTTTCGCTTTTCAAGCACTTCGCGGGGGATTCCACTCCGTTTCATACATTACAGCAACGCTGTAAAGACTACGCTATATAGTAGTGCAGTCATATTAGACTCATTCCGCTTGTTTGGTTGCACAATTCTTTTTATTTGCGATGTTTTCTACGGAACAACAACTTCATGTATTATAGAAGCAACTGCTGAACTTAAGGTTACTTCAAATCACGCATTAATCCCACACCTTTGTACCTCCGGTATACGAAGTACTATGTTTTGGTTGTGAGCGCAAGCGGTCCGCAGTGGCCGCTGGTCGCGGAAACGTATCACTCCGTTTTTTTTATGGTTATTCGTTTCCGATGTGTGCGGCCTTTCATGCAATAACTACGCCATATATTGAGGTGTAATAGTGTGGTAAAGTGTTACATCATACTACGTGGCGCTTCCCCATATATTTCTTTCCTAAATGGCACAATATGTTTTTGTTGCGAATACGAGCTGCGAGAGAAGTCTGCCGATCCTTCGTAGCGTAGCCTGCTGTGTATGAAACTGAGCATATAGCCTCATGTCACAACCCTATATATGAATGCTATGCCCTGCAGTGAAGAGGCAGATGCGATCACTTGCGCCCCTTTGTGTACCCTTCGCGAAGGACTAATGTGATATTGCAAGCACTGGAACACTTTGCACTACAGTGAAAACGGAATCCGAGGTGAGCATATTAATCATATGTGCCAGTGAATGAGCAGTTTCTTTAACTCGTAATGTAATGTCGTTGCTTGATGTGATGTCGAAGCATGTTATGCAACATGCTACGCCATCCGCAATCCCCTCTGCAGTCCACTAGCTGTCGGATGCGATCTATTGTAAACTATTTTTCAGTTTTGTTGACAAAAGGCTCCCAAAATTAAAAAGAAACATTTGTTTTATCTACATTGCCTGGCGAAGTCTAAAAAGAGCTAGACTTGTGTACTCATAGTGATTAAGCGACTGTAGGGCATACAGACATCATGTATATCAATGATCGAAAAATGTTAAGACTTGTCGGTGGAGGTTACAACCCGTTCTCGTAACTTACTGCTTCGTTGACATTGGCACGCAAGCAGGCTACTAGGTCATGCCTTTGCTGGGTCGTTGCCCCTGAAAGAAAGGTGAGACACGTTAAAATGTAGCGCCTACTTTAGTATTATCACTGCACGAAACTTCAATTGATTAGACCGATCCCATCACTAAAGGAAGGCCATAGCGCATACACATGTGGGACGGAGAATCCATCCATCTTTTATCTTTAGCTCATACTCGGTAAACATAACTGAGCTATTATTAAGCCAAAATTCCTAAATGTAGGCGTTAACACGCAATGTATTTTGTTTTGTTGCTTGTACCAAGTGCAATTGCATAGCGAAGTTTCAAATTAGCGTTCCTCTAGTATATATTTCTTCTTTCCCTACATGGCACAATGGAATTTTGTGTTTTTCTAGTGCCGAAAGTGCACGCTGCGTTAGAGAGACGCCGTAGTACGGGACTCCACAGTAATTTTTACCACCTAGGGTTTTTTAACGGGCACATAAACCTTGGTGCCCAGTGTCATCGCATTTCGCCCCCATGGAAATGCGGCCACTGCGACCGGGATTGAACCCGCAACCTCGAGCTCAGCAGTACAAAGTCGTAGTCACCATTACACCATCAATAGAACAGTCTGTTGTAATTTGCTTACTTCAATCGTCATAATGCGGTCTTACGAATCAAGGCAGTACACCCTGTAGGTTTACGGAATCAAGGCAGTGGAAGTTTTCACTCACCGCACAGGGAGAATGGTGGGTCGGCGTTGACGATGCCGAAGAATGCGACAATAGCGAGGGCGAGAACAACCTTCATGTTGGCAGAGTTCCGATGAGAGTGCAGCAGAACCAGAGTGGGAAGACAAGGTGCGACTCGGGAACATCGCGTGCTCTTTATGAGCGAGCCCTTTATCTTTTAAATTTTGTAGACGCAGCAAGCCACGATACGATAAGCCACAGTGTGCATACTAACGCTTTTTCACAACCGGGACAGATAACCATGTTTTACCCGTGCGACCCAGAACCGTCGGATGCGAAAAAAGAAAAAAAAAAAAGAAAGCAACAACAAAAGCTAGACGGGGAATGCGTGTGCATTCATGTGAAGACACTTACTACTTGCGTAGCGGACGTTCTTCAGACACCCCTTTTCGAGTCAGCGTAAAAAAAAAAACAACTGAAGTATGGGGTTTTACGTGGCAAAACCGCGATCTGATTATGAGGCACGCCGTAGAGGGACTCCGGAATAATTTGGACCACCCGGGGTTCTTTAACATGCACCTAAAATCTAAGTACACGGGTGTTTTCGCCTTTCGCCCCCATCGAAATGCGGACGCCGTGGCCGGGATTTGATCCCGCGACCTCGTGGTTAGCAGCCTAACACCATAGCCACTAAGCAACCACGGCGGGTACGAATCGCCGTCGTTGCAGAAAATAGGACCAGCCACTGGGTCAGCTATTTGGCTTCCGTATTGAGCAAATGCATAAACAAAGAAGTACTACGGATGCCACCTTCTATTCCAGATCTGCTTGTGTATTCAGCGCAGAACGTGCATGTATTGAACGTCCGGCGACCAAGCCTCGGTAGTAGAGATGGTTGGTAGGGGCCAAAAGAGCGCATCGAATAGAGTGATACGCTCCTTGGAGCTATAAAATTGAAAGAAAAAAAAAGAAACGTGGAAGAGAAAGGTAGGAGTGTTGTGAACGGCTTTGATGTTTTAGTTCTTTTGCTGACGTTGTCGCGCCATAACTTTGCACTATGCGAATGGTAAATTTTTGCGGCTTGCAACCTTGCAACCTTGCGCATTAATGCTGTTAAGTGCACCGCTGTAAGCGCATATGTTTTAGTAGACCGGCTGCACCGCTTTTCTGCTCTTAAAGTGATAACATGGTCTCCACTACTTCAGCCACTTTGGATGATTGGACGATCTCGCATAGCACACATTAGTACATTCACAGTGACCGAAGTTTGGGTCACTAGCTTGGGCCACTAGGTATGTGCTGGATGCTGTCTTAGTCTCAATGTATGGTCTGTCATCGTGACTTTACAGTGTGTTCGAATTAAGCGATAACCGAATTAACCGAGTTCACGTTTACGGGGTTGTAGTGAGGCCTTGTGGGTAGGCCGGCTGCTTGGTGAGTGGGCTCCTCAAACTTTTAGGTTTCAGAAATATTTCCCCATTTATGTGAACTTCCATGGTGAGTTTTTGCACTCCTCCTGTATAAGAACCTAGCGATCACGGCACAACAAAATTAATCTCGGTAGCCCACCTAGATCGGAAGTTATTAGCGATTTATTTTGCACCTCATTCCCAGCTCAATATAAACAAACAAGGAGGGCATACAAAATCCGCTCACATCGGTAACAACTTCATTAAGAACGCGGTAATAACTATCAAAGTAGAATCCCAGTTAAAGAGGGGAACTGCAACAATCAAGAGGTTGCAGTAAGGAGCATCGATTAATCGGTACGATCGAAGAAAAGGAACAACCCCACGAAAGTAAACAAAGGAGATTATTTTCATAGAGTGAATAACCCCGCTCAAAATCTGTTATCTGCCATTATAAACATTCTTAGCACATAAGTATAGTATCGCCGTATTCCTCAGACAACGTGCATTTGATCGCTACCCATATTTTCCGCCCAAATGCAGTAAGTGTTAATATTTTTGATATTGAATGCGGAAATAAGGCAGAATTACATTGGGGATTTGTTTACAGTAAAAATCGAAATCTAAATGAATCTTCAGCACTAAGCCTCATTCAGCCGTCACATTTGGTCACATTATTCTCCGAACGCCAGACTATCTTGTCCGATAGTTATTTTCCTTGAATCTCGCAGATTAAGTAAGTTCTTAACGTTTCAAGTTATCCCTAGGCGTGGTCAGATGAAGCCTTATGAGTGCCGCCATTTTGTACAAAGTACCACGATGAGAGCACGGACAACTGCTTCCTGAAACCGAAACTTAGTCACTTTGCCCGCTAGATTTGGCGGAGAAGTGAAAACTCTTTGTTTTTATCAAAAATTCTGGCTCTTCAAGTGCCTACCTTGACAATAACGCCGTTTTAAAAACAAATACTTCAATTTACATCAATTGTGCGCTATATTAAAGAGCTTGCCGCCGGGGTGGCTCAGTCAGCTAAGGCGTTGCGCTGCTGAGAACGAGGTCGAAAAGATAGAATCCTGGCCGCGGCGGCCGCAATTCGATGGAGGCGAAATGCGAAAAAAACGCCCGTGTGCTTGAGTTGTAGGGCACGTCAAAAAACCCCAGGTGGTCTAAATTAATCCGGAGCCCTCCAATACGGCAGGCAATGAACTTTATTTTAGGTCCTGAGGAGTGACTCCGAGAACCCCTTACGGGGGAGGAGCCACCGCGGGCCGCTCCCACGTCTGGACGGGCAGGCCGCGCCTGACCGCCCCGTCGCGGGTCCTCTGGAAAGCCCGTAGCTGAGGGGTGAGGTCGGAGCTCTTGAGCGTCTCCACCCATTCTTCTTCCGTGGTGACATTATCGCGGTCCCGTAACGAAAGACACCGCCAGAGCATGTGTTCAAAGTGCAGAAGGGATCGCCGCAATCCGGACAATCGGGTTCGAACGAGTCCGCGTACCTGCTGACCCTGGCTAGACTGGGATAGGACCCGGTCTGGAGCATGCGAAGGGCGGAAGACTGAGGCCTGGAGACCTTGGCGTGGGGCGGGGGATAGACCCTCCTGCCGAGCTGATAGTGCTTTGAAATCTCGTTAAACGTGTGGAGCGAGTCCTTGTGGAGCCCTGCGTCCGCGCCCTCGAGCGGCGTTTCCCCGGCGCGGTGGGTGAGTTCGCGCGCGCAGGCCTGGGCCAGCTCATTGGCGTTGGGAACGACGGTGGAGACCTGAGGCCCCATGTGGGCCGGGAACCAAGTCATGACGTGGGGGGAGACGATCCTGCCGCAAAGCAGGGAGTCCGGTTGCCTCGAGACCGAACCCGTGGCGAAGGCCCTGACCGCCGCCCGGGAATCCGTGTAGATCTGCGGCCTGCTCCCGTCCCGGAGGGCGAGGGCCACCGCGACCAGCTCCGCCAGTGCCGGAGACGAGCCCCGTACCGACGCGGCGTTAAGGAAGTTGCCCCTGTGATCTACCACGGCTGCCGTGAATCGGTCAGATGAACCGTATTAGGCGACGTTGACGAACGCTACCGATCGCCAGCGACGGATCTGAGAAGTGCGGCCGCCCGTACCCTGCGTCTGCCTACATTGTGTTGCGGGTGTGCGTTGCGCGGGAATGGCGAGACCGTGATGGCCTCCCGCGTCTCCGCCTCTCCGTGACGGCAGTGGGATTGCAGTCCAGCGCCTCCAAGATCCGCCTCCCCGCAGGCGAGGAAGAGAGCCTGACGACCTGGGCCGTTTGCTGTGCCTCGACAACCTCGTCGATAGTGTTGTGGACTTCCAGCAGCATGAGCGTCTCCGTGCTGGCGGCCATGGGGATGCCGAGCACCTTTTTAATGGTCTTGCGCATCAGCGCTTCGAGCTTTGCCCTCTCATATCCGTGCCAGCGATGCGCGGCGGCCACGTACGTGATGTGGCTCTTTAGGAAGGCGTGGTACAACCTGAGGAGGTTGTCCTCCCCCAGCCCTCCACAACTGTTGGAGACCCTAGTGATGCCTGACCATGTTGTCCGTTTTGTTGGTGATACGAGCGATCGTCTGTCAGTTACAGCCATTTGCCTCGATGAGCATACCGAGTATGCGTATCACCTCCACCTTGAGAATGACATGCCCGATGACCGTGCGAATGGTGATGTCGACCTTTTCGAGAGGCACCTGACCCTTGGGGATGCGCCCCCTCCTGGTCGGTCGATACAAAAGGAGTTTGGACTTGGACGGGGAGAGCCGGAGCCCCGTGCCCGCCAAGAAATCCTCCGTGCAGCTCAGGGCCGCCTGTAGGGATTCCTCGACTCTGCCTTCACTGCTGCCATCGCACCACACCGTGATGTCGTCGGCGTAAAGAGAGTGATACACGCCGTCCACTTTGAACAGACGGGCTGAGAGACCACGCGTGGCGACCTTGAAGAGAAGTGGCGAGATGACCGAGCCCTGAGGGGTGCCCCTTTCCCTCAGCTCGAAGGAATCAGACTTTACCTCGCCCACCTTGAGAGTGGCGCGCCTGCCCCGAAGGAACGAACTGACGAACCCGTGAAACTTAGATCCAAGGTCCATCTCCGTAACGAAATCGAGGATGTGCTTATGGGAAATTTTATCGAAGGCCTTTTCAAGATCCAGCGCTAGGATACCCCTGATGTCTCTGGTTGCCCTATCGATGATCTGGTGTTTAATGAGTTTCATGACATCCTGAGATGACAGGGACGGACGAAAGCTCACCATGTTGTAGGGGAAGAGTTTGCGTTTCTCAATGTACCTAGATATCCGGTTGTGAATGACGTGTTCCGCGATCATTTCCACGCACGAAGTGAGCGAGATTGGTCGCAGGTTGTTTAGTGCCGGAGTCCGACCTGGTTTTGGAATGAGAACTACCGACGCGACCTTCCAATTGTCCGGGACGTCACCAGAATCCCACACGCGATTGATCTCGTCCGTTAACGTGGAGATGGCCTTTTCGTCCAGATTGCGAAGAAGCTTGTTAGAAATCCCGTCTGGCCCCGGGGCCGATCGGCCGTTCAGGGTAAAAAGCGCTTCTCTAACCTCGTTTTTAGAGAAATGAGCGTCCAGGTCCTCCCGCTGGAGACCCCGGTAGCGGGGATAGTCAGCGTCGCCCGAGGGGCCTGTGGGTAGGTATCTGTCGGCCAACGACTGCACGGTGGAGCCTTCCCGTTTGGCCTCGTGCAAAATCCTCGTCCATAGCTAGTCTGTGGTTGGACTTGGAGGCTTATTCGTCTAGGAGCTGCTTCAGGAGGTTCCACTTGCCTCCCGTGCGCATTTGCCCATCGACCGAATTACAAATTTCGTCCCACTGTTGAATAGCGAGCGTGCGACAGTGTTCCTCAATGGTGCGATTTAGTAGTGCTAGCCTCTTACGGAGTCTACGATTGAGCCGTTGCCCCTTCCACATGACCAGGAGAGCAGCCTTGGCCTCGAAAAGGTGAGCGAGACGGCTGTCCATCCTGTCCACCTTGAGATCCGTGCGGATCGTCTTGGTGGCGGACTCGACGTCCCTTTTCAATTCCAACAACCATTCTTTAAAGTCTGTGGGATCCTCCATCTTTGCCTCCCTGATTTTTCGAAAGAGGTTGCAATCCGTGACCCTAAATACGTGGGGGGGGGGGGGGGGGCTGCTCGACACCTCGAAGGAGGAAGCTAGGATGAAGTGATCGCTACCCAAGTTCTCGTGCAGGTTACTCCACGAGGCCGGTCCCACCCCCTTGACGAAGGTGAGGTCAGGCGTGGAGTCCCTGGTGATCGAAATGCCCGTTCTGGTGGGGAAGGCCGGGTCCGTCCAGAGTATGAGTGCGTGATCGACGGCCATTTGCCAGAGGTCGCTCCCCTTCGCGGTCGACGACGGGCAGCCCCATTCGCGGTGCGGGGCGTTGAAGTCGCCCGCGACCACCAGCGGGGAGCCCGCCGCCAGCCCCGCGGCCTTCACCACGAGGGACGCGAAACGGTGTCTTTGGTCCCTGGGGGAACTGTATATGTTAAGAATGAAGATGTTGGATTTTAGCCACGCGTTGTGAATGATTTCGATCAGCGAATGCTCGGCCTTGCTATGATACATGCGCATGGAGTGTACGACAAAAGAACATCGCTTGGACTCAGGAAGCAAATGCCCCTCCTGCCCGCGGCAAAGACGGAGTGAGACCTGTAATCCTGCAGCGAAACTGTCTCCCTAAGAGTTTCCTGTAATAAAATGACGTGCGGCTTACGCTCACGTGAATGAACGAACTGCTGCAGGACTGCCTTTTTCGGCAGGAACCCGGCGCAGTTACACTGCCAGATTAGGAATCCGTTATCCGGACCCGCCATGTTTGGAGCTTTTGCTTGGCCTTTCATAGGGGGAACCGCGTCTAAAGCCCTCTGTTTCTGAGCGTAGACCACTTTTAACCGCACCCGAGTACCCGTGGGTTGACTCTCCCAGAGCGACCCTAGTTTTGAGGGTGTTGACCCTGCTCGTCACAGTAGCCACCGCTTCTACTAAGTTCATGACTGAGTCTTGGAGGCTGTGTACCGACTCACTAACCTCCTTCATGGAGTTCCTAATCTCGCTTTTGAATTCCTCGAAGTCCCCTTCTCCCTCAACGGGGTCCGTGAGGGCCCGCTTCCAGGCGCACCGCGCCGGCATCTGCGTTTCCGCTGGGAGCTCCATGGCGGCCTGCGCGGGCGGCACAAAGGAACCCGACTTTCGAAATGACTCGAACTCGGCCCTGAGCTGCTGCAACGCGGCTCTGAGCTGCGCGTTCTCCTGCTCTAAGTGCGCGACTCTAGAATTGCTCTGCTCTGGCGGCGAACCCTTCGTTACCTTTGAAGGCTTCTGTTTTAACTTCATCGACCCAGGCGGTCTCCTGGATCCTGACTCTTGAGTGAGAAAGCCCCCTGCAGCTGGAGCGCCCTCTGGACCGGCGGCGTCGGTGGGTTGGCGTGATGGAGCGCCCCCTCAAGGACGCCCTGGGTAGAGTGACCTAGAATCACGGCCGGGCTCGACTGGCGCGCGCGCTCGCTTCTTACGGCCTTCTCACCCGTCGGGGAAACAATGGGAGAGTTTCTCAGCACGTTTCGCCACCCGTCGGCGGTAGGGGCGCTGCGACCCTGACCCTTCCTCCCCTACTCCGCGTACATGCGCTTGCCTTCGCGCTCGCACGATCGTTTTCCCGCGCATTTTATTCGGTGCTCTGTCAGTGTTGTTCAGTATGAAGTAATTTGTGAGCTCCTGAAGACGGTCGTACAGCCTTTAGTACGCGCGGCCACAGCCAAGATTTGGCGCCGTTCATTGCACATCGGTATATAACTGCAGTGTGATGGTGTATTGCTGTCCCGTTCCGGCAAAACACCCGGTGTTTTTTTTCACCAGTTCCCAAGCCTTGAGTTTCTAGCCCGAGTTTCTAGCGCTTTTGGACAAGATATTTGGACAAGATAGCACCAACTAATAAAGGGGAATTATAAGATGGACATAACAAAGATCGTAGCCTTCTCGTCCGCGGATACGCTACTCGGCTAATACATAATTTCACTATAACTCCTTTTTCCTCACGCAGCAACTCTTTTAAGTATTCTTTTTTTTCCGCGCACAATAGTGGACTGGAACCAGCTAAAAAATGACGTCGTCTCTGCGCCAACATTAACTTCTTTTTTATCATGTTTACAGTGACATTATTTTGTTTGTGCCATGTTTGCAGTGACAGTGTTTCATACCCCTGTCACACGGGCACTCGAAAGTCTTTTGAGCAAAAAGACTTCTCCCAAAAAAGAGTTCCGTCCGCAGACACATGACAGGGAGCGATCTCTTTTTCAGAAGCAGTCTTTTCTGGAAGAGGAGTTCGCCGATCTCCTTTACGGCCGAAAAGGATTAGCCTCGAAACCAGTGGGCACCAACAATTATCATATAATAAAGAAATTAATCGAACGCGTAATTTTCTGTCGCCTAGATTCATCATAAAAATAATTTTATGTCTCGCAGAAGGTATAGTAAACCCAGTAATGCTCATTTTCTTCTATACTCTCGTAAGCAGGTCAAACGGGCTGGGGATGTCACGTGATGACGCTCTTTAAACTACTAAAATAAATCTTTATATTACCGTTTCTTATGTTAAATTTATTTGAAAAACGTGTAAACGATAAGTTTTCACTTTATATTTCGAGATGCATAATTTTTTTTTGCCGATATTGTTTCGAATGCTAGGGCCACGCTTTCGGTAGCGTGTCCAGAAGGAAACACTAAAAGGAGATCGTCGGCGCCGTGTGTCTGCGGCGCAACACCTCTTCATTCAAACGTCTTTCAACTTGGTAAAAGACCGCTTGCGTAAAAGAGTTTCTGCGTGCTCGTGTGACGTAGGTATCACTTCTTTAGTGTAACGTTGCGTGTGCCCAACCTGTACGCTTTGTATTTATTCAAATAACAGTATTCTTTATTAACCTGTGCATTTTCTGTACATACCAATGTATTCGTTATGCTTGTACCACCCTGCTAAAATCACCGCATGGTGATTGCAGTATTTATAAAATAAAAATAAATAAATAATATCATTTTCTTTTCCGATAAAGCCTCCGAACACCTGCCACGCAGGAATGTACTAGAAGTACTCGAAAGAGCAGTCCAGGCCTATTTACAACGCGCTCTCATCTTGAGCTGCCCCGAAGGTGTTGACGACAGTCATGCGATACGATCCGCAAATCTAATTGCCGAGAAGTTTCTGGGAAAACTCCTTGTAAATCAGTCAAACCAACTGACTGACGAAAACGACAAGCCTTCGGCCTATGTACACAAGCCGCCAAGGAAACACTTTAGATTGTAATTGTGAATAAGACACATTTGTGAGCTACTGTGTCCGCAAGAGTTTTCGGCTGAAAATATGGCAACCATTGTATGTGCATACGAGCAATAAACATTTATTTTCATTCCTCAAAATGCATTTGATGGCGGAGAGCTGTTCTCCCGGCGCATGCATCCTCAGTGAAATTAAAGAAGCTCGATGTATTAATACAGTTACACTGCATCTATTTATAAGAAGCCTAGATGAACCATTTACGCGTCTTCTACAATTAGGCGACTTGTTCTTGAATGCACGGTGAGGTAAGAAGCGCGCCCAACCCAATCTTCCAGCGTTGCGCGCGCTGCGCAGATCGGCGGGGAGCAGCTGAGCAAGAGGGTGGGGTCGCAGCGCCCCCCTCCAAGCAGCGGCGATAGGCATGAACTAGCCTCGATGCGAAGGCCGTAAGAAGCGAGCGCGCGCGCCAGTCGAGCCCGGCCGTGCTAGAATATGGGAGAGTGTGCAAAGCGCCGGCTCCGGCGAGGGCCTTTTTCTGTGAACTGCCGCGCCACGCCGCTGCTGCTCCGGACCCGTGGGCTTTTCGCGCTCGTGAAGCGCGCGGGAAGCGAGGGTCGTCTGCTACGCTCTGTAAATTTTGCGTTCATTTTCCACGCAAAGCACTTAGACTCTATTTAACTTCAACAGTGTGGTGCTGCATGGAGCTTACCCATCTTTTAGCGTTTCTTTGTGCCTGGGCAGCAAGATAATGCAAAAACTAACGTATTAAACTCATCAGCGCGGCCTAGCTCTGGTGCTAGAGTTCGGGAACAGTATTACGGTAACTGTGCGTGCGCATAAACGCGCTAAATGAGCCCGCGGAAGGAAAGAACGTAAAAAAAGATGGGTACGCGGGCAATAGCACCATGCTTGCAAGAATAAGAGTAACGAAAAAAGTAAATTACTCGCGCAGTCAAGTGAAATACTTACGAGCGTGCAGTGACCGCTTCGCTCACCATTACGCGCTTTTCGCTCACGGTCAGTAGTGGTTTACAGCTATATGCATATGCAATTATTCGAATATTTTTTAGCCACGACAATATTTTATTATGGACAGAACGGAGTGAGAAGGTGTAAGGGAAGCAAGAGAAAGACCAAAGACGGCCCTAACGCCGCAATAATGTTGGCTTATTTCGCTTCAAAGATTGCGTACACAAACAATTCTTGCTGTACGCTATCTCGTCAGTACAAACTTTGCGCATGATGTACCTTCAGGTTCACCGTGAGCAAAGCTTTTTCAAATTCAGACATCCGAAGGAAAAGCCATTCGATCCAGCCAATATAGCTAAACAAAAACATTTTTTTTCTACATTGAAATGAATAGATAGCTACTGCTGGGCCTAGCCATTTACTAATTTGTTATGTAAAAGTTTCTACTGCAATAGCCTTGTTTTAATAATCCTTGAATCCTCTCTGAAATTACCGACATCTAACTTCTCGTAATGTCATAGTTATTGCGTGACGTGTGATTTTTTACGTGAACTAACAAGCATTCATGGCGCGTGACGATGTTTGTGCTTGCATTATATTGAGTAGGAAATCGTCTTGAAAATTATTGTCTTTGATGCACTACAAACATCGCTATTGATTCTACATATCCCTAAAATAGTTACCTTCAATAACAGCAAAAAATGAAAAGTTTATCTTCTGGTGATTTGTTGCCTCTTTCATTACATAACTATATATAAGTACGTAGTTATTGATCAGTAAGTATATTTGCTCTGTACGAACCAGCGAGCATACGCAATAAATATTCCTAAAGTTACTTTCTTGTTAAAATTCGCTTAGTGTTTGCGCTCTTGCAACACAAGAAGGTGAAAGACGAGTTGCACATAGGTAATCCATCATGTTCGTTTTCTGACGCTTGCTCGTAATTATGGAATGAGGCATACGTACACAATGTTACACTGTTAGCGTTTCATTTATTTTGATTTGTCTTGTTTTTTGCCGCGTATATTTCTCGCGTACCTTTTACCTATACACGCCGTGCTATAGCTTAGTGGCTTTGGTAGGTCGTACTGCTAAGCTCGAGGACGTGGGTTCGATTCCCGGCCACGGCGGCTGACATTTAGAAGGAGGCGAAATGCATAAAACATCCGTGTACATAGATTTAGGAGCACCTTCAAGAACCCCAGGTGGCCGAAATTAACGCAGCCCTCCACTGCGGCGTCTCTCATAGCCATATTGTAATTTTTGAGCGTAAAACCCCAGAAATTATCATTACTGTTATTACCCTTTACCTGTGCTCTCAGTTCTTCCTGATATATGGGTAAGTTCGACACGTTGCGATCGAGATTGGCATTTAACACGTTTTTATCGTCACACCCACAGCATCGTGCAGAGGGATTTCTGGCCGTCGTCATATGACCACACGTCATATTGATATCGTTAATCGTGACGTGAGTGCAAGTATGTCAAATTACTAATTCCATGACCCATCAGTCATCTTAGTAACACATTTGTGCCTTTCCACACTATACTTTGGTATATATACCAAGTGAACGACCCGCGAGAGTTACGCGGTTTGTATTTATTTTTGGTACTGCGGCATCGGCCATCAGACACATTCCGGTTCCCAAGAGCCCAGTTAAGGATTTCGCCTTATTAAAGAAACAACAGAACGCGGGATGCAGTCTTGCAAAGCAAATAGAATGCATGAAATAAATAAAAGGAAACGATAGGGTGTAAAAGCGTTAGCATGAGAAAACCATATCTGCTACGTTCTCTCGGTTATTATCGTGGTCTCCAGCCTATTTTCTTCTGCAGCACGTTCACGTTGCTCATTCTACGCATAACTAAATGAAGTAAACGCGCGGAATGCGTTGCTCAAACAGCCGCGTGAGCGCGGACGAAGCGAGCTAGAAGGAAATAGACAAAATACCCGTATTCACAGCCGGCAAACGCGTTGTCTGTGCGGTGAGTCACTGAGGTATTACCTGCGGTGACGTGGTACTTAATATATCCCAAATTATCGCGATGTTGGCTAATATCAACCAAAATATCAGGCTCGTAGCAGACGCCGCCGCCTTGGCGTGGCTTCCGCAGCGGAGAAAGCCCACGGGTCCGGTACAGCAGCGCCGCGGCGCGGGAGTTCACACAAAAAGGTCCTCGCTCCTCCCATGCATTCGCGCGGCGCTTTGGACACTCTCCGATATTATACGTCACTCTACCCTGGGCAGGCTCGAATCACATGCTTGGCAGCTGGTCGCCACCTGCGGCGCAGGTGTTTTCTCGGCGCGCTTTCGCTGCCTCCTCCTGCGACGGACGACGTAGGGCACTTGGAAGCGTTGTTTGCAGGCCTTGTCCGCCGTGAGATGAAGCCCCCCACAGAGGGTGCACTTGGGCGAGAATTCGTGGTCTTCCGCGGGGGACGCGAGTTCGTATCAACTGCAAATTGTTTTCACCAGGGCCGGGCACACGTCGGCGCGGTGACCTAGCCTTCCGCAGGCGTAGCAAACGTCTGTCTGGCGTCTGTAAAGCGAACAGCAAAGCATGCTGCGCCGCACGTGACATAATTCGGCACTTTGAGTCCGTTTAAAAGAACGACGATCGTGGTGGTGTCCTTCATGCGTTTCACTTCGAGGGCCTTTGGGTTCCTCGGCTGGACGATCATGTTGCGCAGCTGGTTGTGGTCGAAGTCGAGGTCGACGCCCCGCACGATCCCCTTGCACGTGTTATCCGGCGCTGCCAAGTACGAGTTGACTTCGTATCGGGCAGACCCCATGAGTAGAACTTGCACGCTCGCGTAAGCGCGGGCGTTCTTATCCGTCGGCGTACTCACGACATAGATGTTTTGGACCACGTTGGGCCCAACGATGTCCCCCTCCGTTTCCGCCGGGGCGAGTTGAGCCACCATGGCCAAGGCCTGTGTCACCTTGATCTGGCTGATCGTCCTGACGTTCAGGCGATGATCCTAAAGTGCTCCCTCGGAAAGCGGGGAGCCTCGAGGCCACGGTAAGGCGTTTTTTGACGCCGCCAGCGGCGGGGCTGCGGGACCCGCTATGGCCGCTGCCATGTTGTGTCGAACTCGCCCGGTCGCTGACGCCGAGCTGCCGTTGCAACTTGCGCTTGGAAATAACCGTGGTCCATCCGGGCTTCAGGCATTCCTCGGGGTGATGTCCTCCCCTTCGACCGTCACTTGCATGGACATTCTTGGGCACGGCGGCGTGTGAGAGCTACGCCTCGACGCGCCTTATCCGGGAAAGTAGGCCTAACCGTGCGGCGGGGTCGGGTAAAAAGTCCCGAAGAATGGCGAAATGACCACCCACCGGCAAGAACTTGGTGTCAGCGTGGTCCTCTAGACGAACTGCGTCGAATGTTTCAAGAATACGCTGAAGATGAGACGTTTTTCTGACCGAAAACATTTACAGAAGCGGGAACCGATGCTCGCTAGTCCGCACTGGACCGAACGTCGTCGTCGTCGTGCCTGACGGCGGCAAAAAAAAAAAAAATCCAGGCCTATACGCGGCATACGCAGCACAGTCACAGGTAAGCTAGACGAGCGTTTCGACAGTACTACCTAGTAATTTGATTGAATGCGTCAGAAACGCGCTCGGGACGCCGTCGCGCCTGCAAGCCGACGCGTTCCATCGCCGATGGCTAGCGCCGTTCGGTCCAGCCAAGCGGCCGACAATGCAACTACGGCTGTCACATTCGCTCCCATTGCAACGTGCCCAATGCGGCCTGCTTGAGACGCCGTCGCGCGTGCAAGCCGACGCGTTCCATCGCCGATTGCTAGCGCCGTTCAGCCCAGCTATAGTGAACTAGAATGTCACTGTAGCCCAGCCAAGCAGCCGACAATGCAACTACGGCTGTCACATTCGCTCCCATTGCAACGCGCCCAATCAACGTGATCCCGAGCGTCCGTCGGTATGTTAGCGCCATCTAGTTAAGGCGGCAGAAAAATTTACAGTATCTGAAAGGTCGCGTTTGCCTGCGCCTTTACTAGATGGAGCCACCATACCGGTGGAGGCTTGGGGCCGCGTTGTTTGCGTTTATAGTTACTAGAGTGTACTAGACAATGGTCGAGTGGGCCGAACGGCGCTCTGCCGCTGAGGCGCCGCGTGTGAAAAAATAGTGCGCGGGCGCTGCGAGCGAACTGGATTGGGGCTGAGACGCGCTCCGCGGCATATACAACGTACTTTCGCTGCGGGCGCCGAGACCGATTGCGCATAGTACGCTCTTAAAATACTGCTTTATTTCCACTACAAATTTATGTTTACACCATTTTGCCAAACATATATATTTGAGGCATGGATTATACAACGCGACGTCTTCAATATTGCTGTCGTTGTGAAGCGCGTCGTCTGCTAGCGAGCGCGCGTTCGTTACGCGGACGCCCAGTTTTTCTCGCAGAACCTCTGTGCGGTATATTTTTTAATCTTTTAGTTGTTTGGGTGTGCCCATGACCCTTGACGGCCGGTACCAAACGTAGTTTTAGCCAGGTGAACAGCTGCTTTTACCACTGTCCTCTAAAAATAACTGGTATCTCTGCACCAAGAAGGCTACGTAAGAAAATTTTATTATTGATATCGGGTCATTTTACGCGCGCTTCTTGTTGGTGGATATTGATCAGGAACAATGATTGAAGAAAACAATATTAGAGTGAAATAAACCAGGTTTACTAACTGCGTGGCGCGAAGAATGGCGAATGTATTCCTAGGCAATTAAATCAAAGGGTACATATAAAGACTTGTATATTCACGATATATGTGTAAGGGGAAAATAACAAATATTCTAAATGCACTAATTGCAAAAGTGAGAACTCCCGACCGGAATAAGCGCACGTGTTTGCTGCAACAAACACACTTATTAGTGAATACTGCACATAAAACTCTCATTCGCAGAAATAAAATAATATTCATAGCAGGCAAAACCATCTTATATATATATATATATATATATATATATATATATATATATATAGCCGTTTATAACATACAAGCTGCTGAGTTGAGCGGTTATACATTTCGGAACGGCATTACATTTATGTATGAAATATAGGACAAGCGTAACATGTTTTTCTAGGAAATCAGACTCGAGAATAATTTACAACTATTTTGTTTAGACCACTAGAAAAAAGCCGAAGAACGCAGCCACATGCTTTTCTCTCTTTTTTTTTTCATTTAAATAAATTCTTGGGTCTATGGGGCAAAAAAAACCACGATATGATTACGAGGTTTAGTTTTCACCACCTGGGCTTCTTTAACGCGCACCTAAGCAGAAGTACACGAGTGTTTTTTCATTTCGCTCCCGTCGAATTCCGCGACCTGGATTGAACCCGCGTGTTCCATGGAGTTTATCAGCCTAACGCCGTCTCCACTATATAGCCACTAATTAGGCTACCGCGTCAGCTTTCTTTCTTTCCTTCTTTTTTTTAAGGTATTGACAGGGAAAAAATTTCCACGTACGGCCTATACGGCCAAAAATGAGCATATAGAATGACTAACTAAAAATGTTTTCGGCGCTTGAGGTCCTACCGCAATAAATGACCCCGTACCAATTACTCCGCATCCTGTTACGCGAGGAAGGCGGAAACTTGAATGGAATGTTGCGCTGCAGTTTACCCTTTTTTATCTATAACAATGCTTTCTGTACATCTGAGTACAAAGCGCCGGATGGGGCACATATGCTGTATACTTGTTTGAAGCGGCAAGCAGGAAAGTTACCTGTGTTTCTCCGTCTGCGTTTCGCAAGACCTACTGATGGAAAACTATATGCGCAACAATACACACGAGAGATACATGCTGCTTGAAGAACGAGAAAAATATTTTTTCTCCAAAGGGAACCGTACGATAACATAGTAGAATGAAAGCCGAAAGTGTGGCCGCAAAAATAAAAATAAATAAAAAATAAAATACATAAAAAATAAAATTAAAAATAAAATAAAGAAGAGAAACCCAAGGAATTCTTAAGGCATAAATACATGCCATATGCAATGATGAACACGATTTGAGCGGTCTGAACGCAAATATCAGCGCGCGAAGTAGTACGAATGACCCTGCCGATCTGTATCGCCAGCAGTTTCCAACGGCGCGACCTTGCTGCGGCCCAATCCACTTCGATCGAAGCGCCGCCACAGTATTTTTCCACATCGGGCGCCTCACTGCAAAGCATGCACCGCCCCAGCCGCTCGTCCCACTCGACCGTATTCTAGTACACTCTAATAGTTACCCAAAATCTATGGGTCCGGACAGGCCGCCACTGGAAACTGACCTTCGTAACGTTTACCACGCGCACCCTAACGAGTGAGGCTAGCTTAGCAGGGCTATTTGAAGAATTATCAGGTATTGCGTGGGATATTATTGGCCTTAGGTTAGGAGAACTGGTGAGGCTTATACAGTGCTGATCACGTCCTCTGCTACAGAGGTCTTCCAGATCAGACAGAATTTGTAGTAGGTTTCCTAATCAACAAGGACATAGCGGGTAACATTGTTGAATTCTACAGCATTAATGAGAGGGTAGCAGTCGTCGTAATAAAGCTCAGTAGGAGGTATAGAATGAAAGTAGTACAAGCCCTACGCCCCAACCTCCAGTCACGACGATGAATAGCACAGTTTTATAAGAATTAGCAACGAGAAAGGTGGAAACGCAGTATACTGTAGTCATGGGAGACTTCAATGCAAAATAGGGAAAACGCAGGCTGGTGAGCAAGCAATTGTTAACTACGGCATCCGCTCTAGGAACACTAGAGGAGAGACAGTAGAATTTGCGCAAAGGAATAGGCTCCGAATAATGAATACCTTCCTCAGGAAGCGCAACAACAGGAAATGGACCTGGAAAAGCCCTAATGGAGTGTCATGAGCCACAAAATGAAGAAAGAAAGAAGAAAAAGCAGAAGTTATGAGGAGAACAAGAAGTCACGAGGAGTCAGTGGCAGAAATAAAGGAAAAAGAGGTTATAAAATAAGAGCGGCCGAATAAAAAGAATACATTATGAGAGCAGAAGAAGAAGCGCAAAAGTGCACGCGCAGCTACGTGGCCAACGGGAGAAGGGACACGTAGCCGAAGAGAGCAGCCCAGCTACGCTCTGGGACGACGAGAGGCAGAAGGAGCTGGAGGCTGGAAAGGACGGGTGGATCGCGGAGACGGCGGCAACCCAGTGGAAGCTGTTCTTCGGCTGCCGCGGCCACGACCCGCGAGCTGAGTGGACGTTCCACCGGAAGCCGCAGCTACAGGCTGACGGCACCGTTTCCCGGATTCCCTGCGGCTACGATCCGCAGGCTAGCGGAGTTGATCGGGCGCTCCAGGCGCTCAGGTCACCCCACCATCCTGACCTCCTGACCAGCTCAACCGAGGGCCGAACGTCGGAATCAGCGACGCCGACTCTACTACGACGCATCGGCGGGCCCAACGACGTGTCGCCGGAAGCCGCGACGACGAGGTGACGTGGCCACGTCGAGGGACTTAATGTAAATATTTGGACTTATGAATTTTGATATCTGAGGACTCTGGGGAATTTCCAGAATTTATTCGTGCTGTATATTGTTTGTTTCGTGCTGTTTTCTTTGTCGTTAGTTTTTTCAATTATAAATGTTTGTCTTAAACGAGCGACTTGTCCCTGTCTGTCTTTAGTCCACCGAAATCCGTGACAATTTGGCGAGCTTGCCAGGATATTCCACCATTTCCGGCCCTGTCACAGATTTTTGGTGGTCTGGAGATGGATTGGGACAGCATATTAGCTACGGTTCACGAGAAAAAGCTTAACAAGGAGCAGGGCCTTAAACTAATTGAGGATGTAATGAACCGTGTCCATGCCGCTCGATCTTTAGAACTTGAGACACTTCGGCAAGCATGTGAGAAGAAAAAACAGTTCGAAGAGAAAAAGACAGAGATGCGAGAAGCAGTCAACCTAATACATAGCAGTCATAGCATACCTGAAGAGAAGTCTCGCACAAGTGAACTGTTGCGACATAATAGTCACCACTATAAGGCTATCGATGACCGCATCGCCGAGTCCTATTCTACTGGAGAGCAAGGGGTACAACACCCGAATGATGAGTGTGCTTTCGGTAGTGTAGTGTACGCGCCGGAGGGTCGTGCTCATGAGGGCGAACGGTCCGCAGAAACGACGATCCAGGGGGACACTGACGAGAGAGGGAGTAGAGCATCGCTGCACACAATGTGTGTTGAGAGCAGAGCAATGGAAGATATCATGCAGGAAGGGAGAGTACTCGACCGCGGCAAGGCTTTTGAAGAGATGGAGACTTTCGACTGCAGAAACCCCTGTGAACACAAGCTAGTGACCTGCAAGCAAGATGTTGCTGACCCAGACGACCACAGGTGCGCAAGTTTTAAGAGTGGCGAGAAAGAAGAGCGCATTGAGGAAGCGATGACAGCAGACAGAGAGATAGAGATAGTAGAGAAAACAGAGAAAGAGAAAAGAAAGAAGCATAAGAGAAAGAGCAGATCGAAAAATTGCTTCGAGGAAAAGAAAAAGACTAAATCACCACCCAAGAAGAAGACACGAAGAAAGCACCAATGGGCGACTCTTTATGGCATTGCTCATTGCAACGCAACCATGAGAGGGGGATTTAAATTTGGGGTGAGAAGTAGCAGAACATCTGAAGATGATGACTACGAAGAACGTCGCAAAGTTTCAGAGCAAGAGCGACGAGTGTTTAACTGCAGATCCCAAGCATGCCCCCAAAAGAAGAAAAAGGTTTTCAAAAGTGACTTTTTCAAGTTCAAGGACCAAACCAGCAGCTCCACTAATCGCTCAAGAAGGCAGACATCCCGAAAGTACAGACGGAAGATGAGGAGACTGCTGAGAGCGAGATGGCGCATGAACAAACATGAGTTCAGGAAACATTGTCCATCAATTAAAAAGGAAGCGAAACTTGAACTACACGGGCGACTTTCAAAGCCAGGAAGGAACCGTGCAGGCACAGGAAAGAGAAGAACTAAGAAGAGAAGTAGGCACCCTAGGCGGTCTCGACAGCGACGCAAGAGAAAGGCACTACGACAACATTGAGGGTATCAAATGGAATTCCAATAGGGAGAGGATACGGATTCTTTTGCGGTTCGAATAGTTAAGCTGATTGGGAATACCACTGCCGTTTAGGACGTAAAATAGTTTATGCGGAAAGAGTCAGAGCGTACCTTGCATTTAAGGGCGGATGTTTGTTAGCAGGATATTTGTTCAGAAGAATTTAAGAAATGGTTCCACAAAAGTTATGAAAATTGTTGCCATGGCATGTATAAATATCAGTAATAGAACAGTGTTCCTAAATGTGCTCATATGTTGCCATCAGTGCGGTAGGTAATATCCTAAGAATATATTTAAGGTAATGATGTGTGAAAACGCACATGTTGTAAAGTACTTGTGGGGCGAAAACCACAGACAGTATTTTGCCATTTGTAGAGTTCAGTAGTGCAGATTATGCAGTTGGGGGAGGTGTGGTTGAGCAGAGTCGTGTGACGGCTGCTCGTAAACTTTGCTCAGTGTTGTGGAAGAGTTGTTTGTTTAAGCGCCTTAAGTGATGGTGTGAAGCAGTGGACCACTGTGTGCTACATACACAAGTGGTGTAATAGTGCTTTGATATAGTAGTGTTCGACAATGACTGTTTCGTGTTAAATAGTGAACTCTGGTGTGTGTAGTGAAATGAATACGTGAAGTGAGGTGCGGTGAGTGTACAGATTGGTGAAAACGACGAAAATGGTGAAAGACATGGCCTGTTAGTGGTGGACCGAGATATGAAGACGGCAGAAACATCAATATAAGGAGGAAGATGAAAAGCAGTTTTTCATATGGAAAAACTCTTGAAGGTGGGCATATGTCATGAGCCACAAAATGAAGAAAGAAAGAAGAAAAAGCAGAAGTTATGAGGAGAACAAGAAGTCACGAGGAGTCAGTGGCAGAAATAAAGGAAAAAGAGGTTATAAAATAAGAGCGGCCGAATAAAAAGAATACATTATGAGAGCAGAAGAAGAAGCGCAAAAGTGCACGCGCAGCTACGTGGCCAACGGGAGAAGGGACACGTAGCCGAAGAGAGCAGCCCAGCTACGCTCTGGGACGACGAGAGGCAGAAGGAGCTGGAGGCTGGAAAGGACGGGTGGATCGCGGAGACGGCGGCAACCCAGTGGAAGCTGTTCTTCGGCTGCCGCGGCCACGACCCGCGAGCTGAGTGGACGTTCCACCGGAAGCCGCAGCTACAGGCTGACGGCACCGTTTCCCGGATTCCCTGCGGCTACGATCCGCAGGCTAGCGGAGTTGATCGGGCGCTCCAGGCGCTCAGGTCACCCCACCATCCTGACCTCCTGACCAGCTCAACCGAGGGCCGAACGTCGGAATCAGCGACGCCGACTCTACTACGACGCATCGGCGGGCCCAACGACGTGTCGCCGGAAGCCGCGACGACGAGGTGACGTGGCCACGTCGAGGGACTTAATGTAAATATTTGGACTTATGAATTTTGATATCTGAGGACTCTGGGGAATTTCCAGAATTTATTCGTGCTGTATATTGTTTGTTTCGTGCTGTTTTCTTTGTCGTTAGTTTTTTCAATTATAAATGTTTGTCTTAAACGAGCGACTTGTCCCTGTCTGTCTTTAGTCCACCGAAATACGTGACATGGAGAAACAAAGAATGAAATAGATTTCCTAGCCGCGCCGCGCGGGGCCGAACGCTGTATGTGCGAGTGAAAGGGCGCGAGGGACGCGCGCTTTCACGGGGAGTGAACCCACAGCGGAGAACAAACGCGCGTTCTGCGCCGTGCTCCCTTGTGATGATTATGGACTTTCGTCACTTGTTTGTGTGTCTTAAGACGAGAAAAACGCGCAAGAAACGCTAGTAGGCAAAAAAATGTTTTCTTTCAAACACACGATGGGCAAGGAAAGGAAGTGAAAAGAAAACAAAACTATGTCACAGAGGAGTTTCACGCGCACACTGATGTAGGCGACGCTCAGTGCTACACCACCGTTCGGCGCGTCAAGAGTTCCGAAAAGCCATCTCACGGTTTCGGTCGTGACGATCGACTCGCTTGTCGTTGCCGCGGTACGGTCGCCGAGGCGAGCCGAGGTGGCACGGTTGCTGCTGCTGGAACCGTCGCCGGCACACGGCTGCGCTACCGTGTGCGGCGCCTGGCTATGTTGAGGACAACACTGCGATGTCCGGCCGCAACTCACGAGGACCGCGACCCAGGGTCGGCCCACGCGGACAGCACATCGGTAGGCCTCGACCAAGAACAGCCCTCAGCAACTGCGCCCTGGCAGCAGCCGCTCAGCAGGCCTCGTCCTTGATCCCGGAACAGGCCTCCGCATCTGGCCCGGGTAGGCACGCCTTGGTCACTCGGCCGCAGCAGGAACCACGGCCCGAGCTCTTCTTCCCGAGCGTCGCACCCGATCTGCTACCACCGTGGTTTCGCCGCTCGAGCTCCTCCGCACGTTCGCCACGTAGCGCTTCTTTTAGGAGCGAAGCTCCTTATAGCGGCACCCGTTCCGTCCCCGTCGTAGTAGTAGTAGTGTGTAACCAGTCTGAGAAAAATGAGAAAAAAATTCCGAAGTTGTGTCCGTAGCGCGGAATCGAACTAGGGACCCCTCGCTTCCGAGCGCGCGGCGTTAGCCCACTACGCCACGAAGCGCACATAGACACACGCACCACGATGGCAATAAATACCCAACATTAACGAAAGGCCGCGTTTCTAGCGCGTTTCTAACGCGTTTGTGCTAGCGCGTTACGGCCCGTGTAAGAAGCTGGTGTAAGACGCTGTGGCCTCTCCGCCTTACCTTCAACGCGTTTCGAATGCGCTGCCCAAGGCGGTGGCAAGTCAAGTTCAAGTCGAGGAGCGTTTATGAATAAGGGGGGTATACTCTCTCAGCAGTCATGTGATGGCGTCGGCAAACGCGGTGCACGTTCCGGCATGTGTAAATGGCTGCGTAAGACGCTGTGGCCGCTCCCCCTTACTAGAGAGTACTGCACGTTTCTAACGCGTTTGTGCTAGCGTCCCCTTAAGCGGGAGATCCGATGATTCCCTCCGGAGCTTCGCCCACTGATCATCATTCACCCCGTGGATATGCTGTGATTTTTTTTCTTCGTTTTTGTTCTTTTTTCTTCCAGCTCCCGTGTCACCTGCCCTCAGCCCGTCGTCTTCACTTCGGTATGCACTTCTACTGAGTCCACATGTCTCGGAGAACGCGTAAAAATATATAAAAATATTGTGTCCTTTCCCCACATCCCTTAAGGGCTGCAGAAGTAGGCGTCTCTTTCCTCCTTTACAATCACCATATATGTAGAGCAAACGCGCCTTCTTCCGACGCGTGAAAGGCCGTAGGAGGGAGGGGGAGGGAAGGGAGGCGAGTTTTAGCTGCGGCACCAAGTGCCTATTTATATCAGAGGCTCCGGCAACAGTCACCAACAACGCACGCATTTTGTGCGAATGCCGGCAAAACGCCAACGGCGTCGACAACAGTTCTGCGTGTTGCCGGTGCTGCTGCATGTCCAAGTTTATACAGCTGATAAAGCTACTATCATTACTCCGTATAGCTCTCTACAAATTTGCTATCGCAATTGATGCTTCGCCTTTCAGGTGAAACTGCGACAACTTTTTTAAAAATCTCGAACAAACCTGAGTCGCTGGCCTTACGGGTAAAACAAGCTCGATTTGGCCTGCATCTGCGTGTAAAGAGCTGCCTCCGAGGGGTTGGACGATGTTAAAGAAAGGTCACGGCACTTGATATCATGTACCAAGATAAAACAAAATGGAAGCGTTCTATGCGATGAAAGCAAATGTACGTCGTTAGCAGCAACCTGAATAAACATTTCGTATTTTTGGTGTTCTTCCTAGTTATTTATTCCGAATATTTATACACAAGCTTGTGAGTTATTATACCTATACGGCAGTTACGTCCACTGTTGAGACCCGCTGCTAGGCTGCGCCAAGCGAGTATAAGCAACACGCATCCCAAACAACAACTGAACTTTTATTCACTCCGAAGCTCATGAAGAAAAGTCATGTGGTTCCTCGTGCGTGCGCTCTTGACATTGCGCACGGAAGCACCGTTTCGCGGCGCTACAATACTCCCCCCCTAGTGGATGGGTCCAAAATGAGCTGCGGTTCATAAAATCATTCGCAATGGAGGTCTTGTGCGCCGTCCACTCCGTGTGAACCTTTCGACGACTGGTTGAGCCGATTCAGTCTGTTCTGCTGGTAGTCCTTGTGGCTGTATCACTCGAGATGATGCACGCACTTCACTATTGCGGTCCACATGGGCTGGTTTCACGCGGTCAAGCGAAACCATGTCGTGACGGCCACCTCGGTCGATCGTGATGTGCTTTTCTCCTCGTTTCACCACCTTGAACGGCCCATCATACGGGGGCTGGAGTGGACGCTGTACAGCGTCGTGCCTTACAAACACGTGAGAGCAGGAGGAGAGATCACTGTGGATGTGGACAAGCCGTGGTGCTGGCAGACGCGGAGGGACAGCACGTAGCTTGTTCATAATGTCCCGCAGTCGCAGGGCGTAATCGTTGTTGGCCTGGGCGTTTGCGTTTTATTGCGATAGCAATTATATGGACACTCAACCGGATTTCTGCCATCGGCGTCGCCGTCGCCGTGAGGTTCCGTATAGATTCCAAGGGCGATAATATCGTCGCCGCGCGCCGTATGCGCGAGCGAAAGCGCGCAGGGCACGCGCGTTGTCACGGAGGGCGAACTCCCCCGCGTGCTATCACGGAGAGCGAACGCCCGGCGGAAAGCAAACGCGACCGTCGCGCGAAAGGCCGTGGGGGTATGGGAGGGAGGGAGGCGAGATGGCGCTGTGCTCCGGCACCAAAGGCGTATCTTGGCACTCTATCTCCCACGCGAAAGCAACAAAGCGGGAAGAGGGGGGGGGGGGAGGGAAGGGGGGCAGCTTCTCCTCTGCCAACTTCTCCTTTGCAGTTTGCCCGGCGGTGCCCGTCGCCCGCACCGTCTCTTATCTCCACACGGCTCTGACCTTTGTATGCGCTGTGCATTCGCCGCTCAGTTTCCGTTGAAGCGCAGGTTCGCGCGATAGACCGCGCGAACCTGCGCTTGCTGCCAGCGTTTTGACAGTCGTTGGCTGCGGTCATTCAGTGTGATCTTTTCATCTTTGCTTGTGCACGCTGACACCACGATTGTTAATTCAGTTAGTAAGCCAATGTGTCCAAGTTTATGCAGCCAATAAAACTACTATCCCTACTCCGAATAGCTCTCTACTAATTTGCTATCGCAATCGGTGCTTCGCCTTGCGGGCGAAACTGCGACATTGTTTTTACTGTCAGCGACAAACTACCCCAGAAGGCGAAGTGTTGTGCCGTATACGAGTTCAGCCGAGCAGCAGCGAATGCCCACTTTCAGAGCCGTCCTAATTCGCAATAAAACCAGGGGTAGCACCTCTACCCAACTGTGACTTGAAGTCGCCGTGAGGCTAGTCTTTAGCTGGCGATGGCCTGCATTCCGAAAGCCGAAACGCATCCGTAGAAATTCGAACATTCCAAATGGCGTTGTTATTGCAGTCTACGGAACATCCTCTGGTGCTACAGGTACCTGAAGATATGCTCTCACCAGATCTATTTTTGAGAAGATGTTAGCGTCATGCAGGCAGGAGGTGAGGTCGTGGATGTGCGGCACTGGATAACGCTCCGGTACAGTCACATGGTTTAGTGACCTATAATCCCCACAAGGACGCCAATCACCGCCTGTTGATTTGGGGACCATGTGAAGAGGCGGCGCATATGGGCTGGACGAAGGGCGTACTATGCCGAGTTCCATCATATGCGAAAACACCTGTCGGGCAAGCTGTAGCTTCTCGGGTGAAAGACGCCGTGAGCGCGCGTAGACCGGTGGTCCTGTGATTTCTATGTGATGCTGAACATCGTGTTCAGCATGCCTGTTGCTGTCGCGTCATCTCCGGGAACTCATGTACTATGGTGGTGAAGTGTGATTCTCCGGACGGAAGGAGTAATGTCGGGCTGAGAGGAGGCCGCCAACATGGCTTGCCTTGTACCAGTGCACGACATACAGGATCCTGAAGCCGTTTGTTCCGAACATCAACCAGCAGACCGAAGTATTGCAGAAAGTCAGCACCTAATATGGCGAACTTGACTTCAGCGGCTATGAACACCCATTTGAACGTTCTGTTGAAACCGAAGTTCAGCGTGAGCGAACGATGTCCATATGTTCGTATCACCGTGTTATTGACGGCTTGGAGTGGCGATGTACTAGGGTTCTTCCTTTCGGCTTGTGACGCGGGTATCACGCTCACCTCGGCTCCTGTGTCCACTAAGAAACGCGCCCCGTTGTTGCGGCCGGTAACAAAAAATACCGAGGGACGACTTGAAGGCAACGTAGAAGCACTGGTCGCCCTCAGTGCTTGCCGCTGTCGTTTCCCGAGCGCGCGCAATGTGGAACGCAGTTACGCGCAGCATTTCCGAACCGCCGATGATACCAGCATATATGCTCCCGCTGAGGTTGTGATAGCGACGTGTTTGGCTCGCTTAACTTTGGTGCATTCCTGCTTGTGCGCAAAGCTGATAACGTCTCGGTGAGTCGAGAAAGATCTTCACGCATTTTCTGAAGTTGGTCCTGAGCATGTTGTGCTCGCACGGCAGCCAGTGATGTGGGCGTGGTGATCGCCATGAGCCGATCAGCAAGCTCGGCGACCGCAGGTAGGTCTTTCTGTTCTGACGCAGCCACAACCAAGCGAACACTCGCCGGCAGCTTTTGCAAAAAGAATTCTCGAAATAATTCTCCGTCTACAGTGTTTGTTGTTTCGCCGCGCAATAGTTGCATGTGTCGCAACAGCTGACTGGGAGTACGGTCGCCGAAGTCCGTGTCTCGAAGCAGTTGCTGTAGTCGCGGCGATTCGGGGGGCGTGACACGGCGGATGAGGGTTTCTTTTAGCGTTGCATATGCTTTTTCAGCAGGCGGGTTGAGTAAAATATCCCGTATTTCACTGACTATGGGCGGCGGGAGACTGCTTACGACGTAGTGGTATTTGGTAAGGTCTGCTCTGATGCGTCGTGCTGGGAACTGCGCTTCTACTTGAATAAACCAGAGTGCGGGGTCTGCGGTCCAAAAGGGGGGCAGCTTACCGTCGACTGAAGATACTGTCGGCGGAGCGTCCGTCGTGTACGTCGAAGTCATAGTCGTGGAGTCCGTCGTCGACGTCGAAGTCATAGCGACGTTGATGCTCAACCCCGGTGGCTGCGCCACTATTCCGGGTCACCAATGTTGAGAGGCGCTGCTAGGCTGAGCCAAGCGCGTATAAGCAACACGCATCCCAAATAACAACTGAACTTTTATTCGCTCCGAAGCTCACGAAGAAAAGTCACGTGGTTCCTCGTGCATGCGCTCTTGGCATTGCGCACGGAAGCGCCGTTTCGCGGCGCTACACAACATTAGGTGCTAGAGTGACTTCGAAAACATCAATTTGATGATGATGATGTATAGTGTTTTTTGGCGCAAGGGCCAGGGATGGCCAAAGAGCGCCAAGAAATGGTATGGGGAAGTCAATGCTGCGATGTATGAAAGGTGAAAAATGTAACGAGGCTGTATAGGGGCCTAAAATAGTCACTGTAAGGTGTATAAAATACAAGTGTTAAAAGAATGCTAATGACGAGTGATTAGACCGATGACCATAAAATATACGCTAGAGAGAAATAATACTTAAAAATGGAATCGCTTCCATTAGCACTCCCACTTCACTGAGACCCTTGGGCACAAGGGCGTGGGGGACGTGCTCTACAAAAACAGTATGCTCGCAGCAATACCCTCTAGATAGAGGGAGGGCTACGAATCTTTCTGGCTAATAACATGCAGCACAACATCATTTAAAAACTTAAGCACTGCCTTGGTTTCAAACAGAGGTTCTGGGCCAAGAAACAGTGTCGGATGTAAGGGGATATTTTGTTTATAAGCTAAAGGAAAGTGTCTTCTACGCTCTGTTTCTGCTTCCCGGCACTCCAGCAAGACGTGGAGTACGGTCAGCCTTTCCCCACATCTGCCACAGAGAGGGGGTTCAGCACCAGTTAAAAGGTATGAATGTGTACCATATGTATGTCCTATTCTAAGGCGGCAAAAGAGAACTTCAGTATGTCGTGACTTTGTTAATGATGGCCAGTTGCCTAAAAGTGGCTTAATTACATGGAGTTTATTCAGCGTTTGTTCATCCCATAAGTGTTGCCAATAGTTTCTGAGTTTTTTGCGTAGAAATGGCTTTAAGTCTGTGGCAGGAACGGGTATAGACAAATTGCTAGGTTTTGTTGCTATGGAAGTTACCATTTTGTCGGCAAGCTCGTTACCCTCTATACACCTGTGCCCAGGCACCCAACATATTACAACCAGTTGATTAGAGGCATACATATTGCAGAGCAGAGAATAGAGGTCGTTTATAACAGGATTTTTCTGTTTTTGTAGTAATTGTAACGTTTTGACGACACTTAAGGAATCTGTGAAAATAATGGCCTTTGGGAGCTTTGCTTTCCTAATGTGTTTAGCAGCTGACAGTATTGCATACGCCTCTGCCGTGAAGATACTAGTTTCGGGATGTAGAGCGTCAGATTCCAAAAATGATGGGCCAACAGCCGCGTAAGATACGCCGGCTTGTGACTTAGACGCACCTGTGTAAAACTCTGGACAGCTGTACTTTGACTGAAGCTCTCGAAAGTGCATATGTATGTGCGCATCTGGGGCGTGTTTTGTTACGTCTACAAATGATGTATCGCATTCAACAATTTGCCATTTCCACGGCTGTAACAGCTGTGCGGGCGCCATTAGAGGAGTTGTAAAGACTGAAACACCCATTTCCTCACTGAGGTTCCTTAAACGCAATGAAAAGGGCTGTCTTATTGCAGGTCGGTTACTAAAGAGGGTGGCGCTAGTCGTATCATTTATAGCTGAATAAGAGGGGTGCTCCTCGTTAGAGTGTACTTTCAGATAATACAAGAAACTGGAGTACGACCTCTGCAGATGCAGTGACCACTCATTTGATTCTGCGTAAAGACTTTCTATTGGGCTTGTCCTGAATGCACCGGTTGCCAGGCGGATACCTAGATGGTGAACAGGGTCCAGTATCTTTAGAGCGCTTGGAGTGGCAGACTGATACACTATGGCCCCATAGTCTAAGCGTGTGCGTATAAGGCTTTTGTATAGATTCATGAGGCACTTTCTGTCACTGCCCCATGTTGTGTGCGACAAAATTTTAAGGATGTTCATTGTTTTGTGGCATTTGTTCTTTAGGTGTTTTATGTGTGAAATGAAGTTTAGTTTGGAGTCTAAAATAATGCCTAGAAACTTTTGTTCGGTGTTCACAGGCAATCGCAGTCCAAGCAGCTCTATGTCAGGATCCGGGAGTAGGCCTCTCTTTCTTGAGAATAGAACGCAGGAACTTTTCAGTGGATTTAACCTAAATCCATTCTCGAACGCCCACGTTGACACTTTATTGAGGCCAAGTTGAATCTGTCGCTCACAGACTGCGAGATTACAGGACCTGAATGCTATTTGCACGTCATCAACGTAAATAGAATAAAATATATTTCGTGGCATGTATGCACGCAAAGAATTCATTTTTACTATAAACAGAGTGCAACTAAGTACACCACCTTGTGGTACACCAGTTTCCTGAATAAATGGCCTGGACAGGGCATCGCCAACTCTAACACGGAATGTACGATTGCATAGGTAACTTTCAATTATATTAAGCATATTACCACGGATGCCCATTTCTGAGAGATCCCTCAAAATACCGTAGCGCCAGGTTGTGTCATATGCTTTTTCGATGTCAAGAAACACGGCCAGAAAGAATTGTTTGTGGACGAAAGCGTCACGAATGCATGCTTCAATGCGGACGAGATGGTCGGTTGTGGAACGACCTTCTCTAAACCCACATTGATATGGGTCAAGTAATTTGTTTGCTTCAAGGAGATGTAAAAGCCGAGGATTAATCATCTTTTCAAATAACTTGCAGATACAACTTGTTAATGCTATGGGCCGGTAACTTGCGACTAAGGACGGATCTTTTCCTTGTTTCAAGATAGGTACCACAATAGCTTCTTTCCATGAATCTGGAATGTAACCTGCTGCCCAGATGGTGTTGAAAAGGGACAGTAGTGCTACTTGTGTGTCAGGATGAAGATGTTTAATCATTGTGTACATGACTCTATCAGGTCCCGGGGCAGATTTCATACATGTGTTCAAGGCAGCTTTGAAACATCAATTTCAAATTGTTTGCTACAGGCTATCTATTGCACGACTTGCTCTGCCCCCGTGTTTCAGAAGGGTCAGGAATACGAAAAATACATTTGGACTGGTTCTCTAGCACGCGGTGCGCTTTCACACGTCCTTCATTGGATACGGACGTGCGCATGTTCTTCCGGGCTCTCACACCCGAATTGTTGCAAGCGCGTGGTTCGATTCATCTGCAACCAAGCATCCAACTTCAGTCTTTGACTACAGGCCTGCGTAACATTATCAAAGAGGGGCCGTCCTCCGAACCCTGCACTCTGAGCTGCGAACCTTAGACCTCGCCGGCTACGTATGCCCAGGCTACTGCCATGGAACCCGCCTTCGCTCAGACAGCGCCTCATGCTTTCGGCCCGCAACTACCCGGCGCCTCCAGCACCCCGTGCACTTGGCCCTGCATTTTTACTCCACATTTTGCTCTCCCCGCCCAATCTGTTATTTATAATATTAGCTTTCTTAGGATACTTCCGCGCTTTACGGTATCTGTCTTTCTCTGTCAGGATCAGATCAACCCATTTTACTTTCACATCAATTTGGCTCACCGCGTATGTGCGACTTACTATGCGCCACCAGCGTAGTTGTAGACTAGGATGGGCTTCCCTACGACATCGCTGTCATCACCCGTTCATCTGTGTTGTATGGAATTGGTATCTGCGTATCCTGCACCTCAACTAAAATGGCTTTCTGAGACAACTGTTGTAATCCCACCCTTTATGTAATAAGCCCTTCTGTGGTCTTCATTGAAATAAAGCGAAAGTTAAATGCACGTGCCACTGGGTATTCACCGCTCGTCAGTGCACCTCGTTGAGGGCAACTTGGGTCACTGGATATATTCCACTGGGCTTGCGTCGCTTTTCAATAAAGGAAAGCGCGAGAGAGGAACCCGGCTGCATACACGCCTTATAGATGACGTGCTTCGGCAGTGACAATTAGGTGTGTCGTTACATTTCTTCAGTGACAATCGTATTAACGTCGACAGTTCCCCTGAGTTGGTTTCTGCCAGAATCAATTGCCTTATTCGCGGCCGTATATCACGGCTTGTTTCAGATGCACTAACATGATGGAGGATGTTCACGAAGGGAAGCCCGTTGTCTCCAACAAGTAAATAGACGCCCTCGCCTTCCCCTTCTCCACCCTCGCCACCCGGCCCCCACGCAACTCCCGCCAATAGCGCGGCCCTTTTCATTTGCTCTCCAACGCTCGACATTGCCCCGGCAACTAGCCAACCACGCCCTTGACTGCAGCTCGAAAACTAGATGGTGCAGTTTTTGGAGAGAAACTTGCAAGGTTTGCACATACTCCAATTCATCCAGAGTGGTGGCCAATACTTTACAAGCGCATGAAGCGAAGGTGTGCCAGATTTAGCGTTGATTGATTCGGGGGCTGCTATTTCTATTATTCACGGTGACTCGTGCTCTCGTCTCCTTAAGGTAACTACACCTCACACCAAAGCTCCTTTACGGGACGCGAATGAGGTAATTTGGCCATCGGCGCTGTGCAGTGTTCGAGTTTTTTTGCCGGAATCCTCCATCATATTCACTTGGTAGTACTGTCCTACTTATTATGTGGCGGGCCTTTCTCTCTTCTGCGTCCGCTTTCATCTCGTGCCGAAAACGTCTCGTTCACATGAGAGAGGCCGACGATTCAGTTGATTTATGCCAGTAGCTCTTTCGCTTACGGACCGCCGCTTACTGTGTGGTGCCACCTGGCCACGATCGAGTTCTTGTGCTTGCGCCTGACATAATCGCCGATGTCTCTAGTTGTTTCGTCAGCTCGCCGGCCTATCCAATTGCACAAGCGTACTGCCAATTTCGGCCCCAATGGTGCGAAGCTCTAGCTCGAAGGCTTCTATCTGAATTCATAGGAAAAGAGAAAGAAATCGTTTTTCTCAACAGCCACTTCACCAAATTCAATCAAGTTTCAAAAGTCAGTCTAGTGATGGTTGCAAGAGGATGTTATATTTAGGTTATGAATTTTTTATAAAAATTCTTGAAAATGGCAAATTTCAACAAAACGAAACAATCAAGTTTACATCTCTGTAACTAAGCCATAAAAATCACATTACAACTCTGACAGTTGCATCTAATAGTAAATCTAACGTGAAAAATATTGACGTATATACATTGATTTTAAGTACACCCCGAATATGTAAGACTTTTGCAAAACCCTTGTATTGGTATCAAATTCACGTAAGGTATTATTTAATGCATCAAATTGTCCGGTTTGGATGTTCTAATGGATGTAGTTTACAGAACTGCGATATCTGTTCTTCGTATAGAGTTATGGGTTTTTAAACTTGGCGTTTCTATTTTTTAAACATGCCAATTTTCTGCAATATTTGGAAAAGGATATCCTGATTCTAAATAAGCATTCTGCTTGGCCGAGTCCCTAGAATCTGCCTTTTTTCTCAAATGCAGCAAATTTCACGCAAATCTGTCCATGGGTTGTCTCATAAAACCATTTCCGTGTCTTACATCTATTTGAAAAGACAGCATCGGAGTCCCAGCGTTAGATCACTCAGGCAAATTACTCACGCTGCCAGCATTGACGTTGGATTTCTTCAGGTCTTTTCTTTTCCACTTTAAAGGGCACATTGTACCGAGACGCTTATTTTGTGTGCGTAGACTAGTCTAAACTGCACCGCGACGAGTGAAAACAGGGAAAACACATACGTACGAATGCACACGCACTTTTGGATGCTGATATAACTACCGAGTGCAAGCCGGTGCCCTTGTCGTCCGCATCATTCCACTCGCGTTTGCCGCATGCGACTGCTACATCCGGAAAAGGAAATTTTGGGAGCAGGAACATTTGTTTAGCACGGTCGCGCCATCAACGCGTTCGCATTCGCTGTTGTTACACTTCGGTATTTTCTTGTACGTCCCGCGGGGGCCACTTTCGACCGCGATCGAGCCGGATCGAGATCGACAATTTGTGTCGTGGGTATCATTCTTCCGCTGATTGCTGATAGCAGGGAATTGCGATCGATAACTTCAATCCCGTTAGGGCGTGATTAAGATCTAAAATGCCTGTGTGACATGAGAACGAGATGAAAAAATGTAAAGGGAAATATTAAGTGCTAGCAAATAACTATGTCAACCCACATACACAGTAAAGAAAAGTGCAGGAAGGCAAACGGCTCAAAATGGTAATATCCAGCCCTCCTTTTGTTTTTGCAAGCATACAAATTAGGAAAGTAAAAATAAAAAACGCTGCGAAAATAGATTTATTATGGTGATAGCAATTATATGGACACTCA
This sequence comes from Dermacentor silvarum, assembly GCF_013339745.2. Classification (NCBI taxonomy): domain Eukaryota; kingdom Metazoa; phylum Arthropoda; class Arachnida; order Ixodida; family Ixodidae; genus Dermacentor; species Dermacentor silvarum. The sequence continues at coordinate 193,414,152 of NC_051157.2, read as the reverse complement.
AGGCGCATTTATGCCATCGGCGTCACCGTGAGGTTCCGTATGACGTCCAAGGGCGATAAAATCGTCGCCGCGCGCCGTATGCTGTGTGCAAGTGAAAGCGTTCGAGGGTGAGCCGGCGATCGCGGCTTTATCTCGCGTACGCAAGGGCGGGAATCCGGAAGGACGCGCACCTTTCAGTCGCGCGTAACGCTCCGGAGGGTAAGGAAGTTGGGGGGAGAGGGGTTACTCCCCGCCCCTCGAGCGACCGCGCGCGCCCGCCGGGCCTCAAGGCTCTGAGGGAGGGTAGGGAGGGGGCAGCCCATGTACTACGCAGCGTGCTCCCGACCGGCGACTGTATCTTAAAGGTCATCTGCGGCAGGGGCAGAGTCCACTCTGCGCTGTTTTTTCGCGGCTTAGTTCGCGTTGATTAATCTGGTGTGACGAAGGTCAATTCGCTCGCTGCTGCTGCCGCCCTTACTCACTCCCACTTCACAGCGATTTTCACAGCGAGTTTCCGTGGTCACCGAGTGAGATGTGTTCATGTTTGCTTGTGCGCGCATGGCACCATGCTTGTTACATTAGTATGCGTATGTTCACAAGTTTACAACAAACGCACAGTCTATATTGAGCAGTTATAACTCAACGCAGTAACGGGTTCTGTCGGTTTATACGGCCGATACAAGTGTATCGTTGGCGCCTGAGTAAGACGACACACACAGTGGATGGGCATCAGAAAAACGCTTGTCACTTTATTAGGTGCTCTTTTATAGCATCGTGCGAGAGGGTGCCGCATGCGCCGAAGTGGTTAGGGGAAAGAAGGTTGCGCTCGCTATCAGCTCGTCTGCTTCCGTGATAGCCAAGTATGATACAACAAGTGCTATCCTCACTTCGTACGGCTGTCGACTAGTTAGAATCGATGCTTCGCTTTTGGGCGAAAGTGCGACATTTATTTATTTATTTATTTATTTATTATTTATTTATTTATTTATTTATTTATTTATTACTGTTACCTTCAGGGCACGGGGGCAAGAAATGGGGTAATGCGTCCCGTGTCAAAAACAACCCATACCGTACACCAACACCAAAATTAGTGTCATAACTTGATTATGAGCATATTTACAAACTTTCCTGTTAATACAATGTTAGCTAGGACATGAAAGAAATAAACAAAAAATAAATTATTTTATTTTGATTAGTAGTAGATTTACAACTTTCCTCCTAATACAGGAAAGCTAATGTTAGCAAATCCATCAAACGAGAGAAAACATAATAGGTAACTTAGCTTGATTAGTACTACATCTACATGGTTCCTGTTAATACAATATTAGCTAATGCATCACGAAAATATTCATTGTTACGGTTGGTTACAATATTAGCTGTAAAATGGTTCCACTCCTGTGACGGGCGAGGCAGGAATGATTGAAAAGATGATTCTGTAATAAATGCACCAATGCCTACTTTATAAACATGAACGAATGTTGAAATGTAGTGTGGCGAGGGAATGAGACCACTGCGTGGTGCTATACGATGCAACAGCTTATTAAACATGCTTAAACAGGCCATTTTGCGACGAAGAAAAAGGTTAGTAGGTTGAGGCTTGCTTTCATTTATGTTGTACTTGCTGTAGGGGAATAGTTAGAGGTAATGAAACACGCCGAATTATTTTCAACACATTCAAGGGTTTTAATTAGGTGTACTAAGTTTTTACCAAGTCGAAGTTTGAATGAAGTAGACGCACTAAAGAAGTTACGGCGTAAGTATCCTAACAAGAGGTTAGTGTTCATTTTTATGTAGTTCATATGTAGTGACCAGGTCAGGTTGTATGCTGTGTGGACACCTGAATATTTGTCGGAATTGGCGGCTTCAAAGGAAATATTATTTAGTTAACAGTACAGGAGCTGCTATAACTACTGGAAACACGCATAATTTTACAATTTTATACATTAATTTTCATGTACCACTGTCGACACCAGTTAATTATAGTATTAAACTCGGTTTGCACGATTTTTGTATGATCATCGTTACATAGTTCTCGAAAAACGAGAATCATAAGCAAAGAGGTGAATGCTAGAGCTTGTTGAAGAGTGGAGGTCATTGATGTCGATAAGAAAAAGAAGAGGACCCAGCACAGACTCCTGCAGTATTCCTGAATAAACTTCACTGAAAGGAGAGTTATCACAGTTGGCAGTAGTGAAATCAGTGGTTGGTCTTATACCGTTAGTACCACATTCACAAATGAGAAATGACATCCAGGCTTCGTTGCAAACGCGAAATTATGTCTAACTGGTGCTCTAAACGCCATCTCACAGCATCAATATAATTTCAACATGAGTGAGTGAAATAACTTTTGTTACAGGTCCGGCGAGGACGCGAACTCGTCGCGCACCCGGCTAGTCCCACGTCGGGACCGGCAGGTCTAGCCCACCAGCCCGGTCGCGGGCACACCGGACAGCCAGGATTTGCTTGTCTAGAGCGGGGCTACGCAGAAGCGAGTCCCACTCGTCCTTGCTGAACTTGGGGTATCTCGACCCGCACTCCCAGAGCATGTGTGCTAGAGTGGAGGTCTGCCCACAGGATGGGCAGGCGTCGTCGCGATATACGTCAGGGTAAACTTCGTGCAGAACGGCCAGACACGGATATGTGCCGGTCTGCAAAAGTCTAAGCGAAACAGCTTGCGCCCTATTCAATTTGGGGTGAGGGGGTGGAAAGACCCTTCTGGACATGTAGAAAAATTTTGTCACCTCGTTGTGAGTAGCGGGAGCATCCGTGTGGCCGTAGGGGGGGGGGGGGGGGGGTGTCGGCTCTCCTTACAGAGGAAGCGCGGTAATTTCAACATGTACACACTTTTATCTCTAAGTGCTTTGTTTCATCGGCAGTGTTTTGCTTCATTTTGCAGGACAGTCCTTAGCCGGACTTTGACCAGCATTACAGAGCACGAGACGGCATCCGGAGCATACAAACATTGCGGTTCTGGTTACCGCATGTTGAAAGATGACACTGTCAGCTCCGTTCTTATGCACCACAGCAATGACGGAACATTTGTTAGGGCCCGTGTTGAGGTCTCTATTATTGTGGAAGCATTATATGCTCCATTACGCGAAAATCTGGCGTTCTCGTCGGCGGCGTGACCGAAACACGGTACCAAAAATGGCCGACGGCACGAAGAGCAAAAACACGTAACAAATGTTAGGATTGCCGTCAGATATATCAGACTCCAAACAATGTCAATTAATGGAATTGAAAAGAAAATTTGGTCACGGTGGGATTCGAACCTGAGCCTCCGGATTGCGAGATGAGCACGCTTCCCCGACGCCGCGGGGGCTCCATGGTTATGTGCCTAGAGCTTGCGTCATTGCACACGGCACATGAATGCTTCCATCACTGCCTCCCACGCGTCACTTGTTATTCGGATTTCATCGGTGCTGTGTCTGCTGCGACGCACTGTCGACTACAAATCATGAGTGTATAAAATGACGTGTGTCCAGTGCGTGCGCGATTGCACACGTCACGTCGCTGCCATCCGCCCGTCAGGTGCTCTTCAGATTTCATCGGCGCTGTGTATACTGGGATGCTCTCCGAAGCGTCCACCTCAGCCGCAGCTGTGAAACATGGTCGCCCACGGAAGCACGCCTCTGAAAACGAAGCAAGGAAACACACACAAAAATGCATTGCTCTGCGGCAAAATGATCCGAATGTTTCCGTTCTGTGGACAACGCATACGTAAACACACACACACACAGACACACACACACACACACACACACACACACACACACACACACACACACACACACACACACACACACACACCGATTCAGCAAACTTTAATGCATGTCGAAAACATAAATCCAAAACATTTCCCCTATGCGATTTTAATGCTTTAACATTCCGACACGTAAGTAGTCTTAAGTGTCCCTGCTGAGTGTTTTTCGTTAATAGATTGTATGATACATTCTGTGCATATTTTCAGACGGAAAATCAAATAGAAGGCGCACTGTCGTGCAGGATTTCCAGAAAATACTGTGAAACTTGTTGTGTTGTTTATGCATTGCTGAAAACATTGATAGTTGAGTGCAAAAACAATAATATTATTACAGTCAATGTAGCCGCTTTAGTAGAAGAGGAGGAGTGTTAGCGGAGAAGACGAAGAAGAGAACTCTTCATGCTCGTCGGAGGCTCGCCCTGAGGCCTGTTCAATAAACACCGTTTGTCGCGCGTCGTAACAGTTTTTGGTGGAAGGTGCGGGGTACTTCAAGTAACGACGGACCCGGAGCCATTTATTCTTCGCCAGAGTCGTCGCCTCGCCAGACTACCCCCTGCGCCTGTTAACATGACCAACGAAGGAGACGCTCGGGGACCGATACCTGCCGCTCCGTGATCAATGCCTGCTGGTACGTGGCGCTACTACCGAGAACCTCGGGTTTTCGCCGGGAGAGCAGGTGAAGATGTAGAAGAATGGCTCAGACATTACCAACGGGTAAGCAAGTCCAACGGCTGGAACACCACCGACCAACTAACCAACGTTATCTTCGCTCTCACTGACACTGCCCTGATGTGGTTTGAGAACCACGAAGAATTATTAACAACGTGGGAACGTTTGGTTCATGACCTAAAGGAATGCTTTGGCGACTCGGACGCAAAAAAGAAACGCGCAGAGCATACCCTGGCACAGAGAGCACAGCTACCAGGGGAGACTTGCACTGCCTACATCGAAGAGATCTTGAAATTGTGCAAACAAGCCAACGCAAGAATGTCCGAGGAAGACAAGGTCGGGCACCTGCTCAAGGGCATAGCAGAGGATGTGTACAATTTTCTGATCGGCAAGGACAGTCTCGCTTCAGTGTCTGATGTCATGAAGCACTGCCGTACGTTCGAGGCGCTGAAGATGCGCCAAATAACGCCAAAGTTTGGCCGATTGGCCAATGTTACCACTGTGGCCAGCATCGATATGAGCTCTTCATTTGACTTGGCGTCGACCATACGACAGATCGTCCGCGAAGAGCTAGACAGGCACACCGAGACGACACGTCGCCTGCCTGATGTCTCTGATGCCTCCTTTTCGCAAGCCCCGGCGACTTCACCACCTTTAAATGGATAGCAACCGTCGGTCAGCGTCACGAATGTGTCAGAGTACCGACACGCACCGGCATCGAGAGGCCACTACTCTTCGGATACCCGATTTGAACCTCACCCTCGTTACGCACGTTCCTCTGGACGCCCCACCACTGGCAATGCTCCGCGTTACGACCCAGTCATTCGTCCTAGGCGTGCAGACGTGTCTGACAGCTCTGAGGACTACCGCAGAAGCCGTCCGCTTCCGACATGCTACGTCTGCGGCGTCCATGGCCGTATATCCCGTTTTTGTCCTCAACGCCAAAGGTATCCGTACGATCAACTTGCTGCCCCAGCCCCCAACGCCCAATGGCCTTCTATGGCGCAATCGCCTTCTAGCAGCAACTTTTGGCAAGGAAGCTTACGGAACCGCTCACCTGCCTCCGATCGTAGCGTGACGCCACCTCCTGTTCCTCGATTGCACCGGTCTCCTTCACCACGGCGTCGTTCAAGATCACCACCGCCGGAAAACTAGAGAGCGCGGCCAATGGAGGTGAGGTCGCTGGAGATTCGCTGCTGAAAGATATGCCTCCGCCTGTGTTTATGTTGAAGAACAAAGTGAAAGTCCTCGTTGATGGTGTGTCTACATTGGCGTTAGTGGACACCGGTGCTGTTGTCTCTGTGATGAGTCTCGCTTTCCAAAGGTTATTAGGACGCAAAGTGGTATTTCAATGGAACCAAGTGGCAACATTTTGTGGCGTGAACGGTAATTCGTTGCGGCCTGTTGGTTTTTGCACTGCACAAGTGTCACTGGGTGGTAGAGTTTTCACGACTGAATTTACAATCCTCCCCCGTTCCTCACATGATGTTATAGTAGGTATTGATTTTCTGCAGATGTGCGGTGCCACCGTTGATTGCCGAACAGGGGAGATGTTTGTGAGTGGTGACATTTCTTACGAGCTCATGCAGGATGCTCCAAACGAGGATGGCGCATTTCATGCCTGTGAGGACACTCTCGTGCCTGCTTTGTCAGCTGTGTGTGTGCCGGTGGGCTGCGCTACTACCACTCATCGGGCCTTCGAGGCCACAGTAGAGCCGGCGTATTTACCGTGCATGAAGAAGAACATTTTTCTGCCACATTGTCTTGTGTCTGTTGCTCAGCGGCGCTCCAAATTATGGGTTGTCAACCCTTCAGGCGAAAACGCAATGCTACCTGCTGGCATGAAGCTTGCTTCCTTCAAAGAGCACAGATCGACGCCAGTCGCCATGCTCTCAGATGCTCCACATACACGAGTTGACATCTGCTCGGAAGACTCAAAGATTCTGCCGATGATCAGCAAGTCGATCAGCATGGACGAGCGCCGTACATTAGTGAACGTCCTGACTAAACACTTAAGCATCTTCGACTTCGCCCAGGGCGATAACGCGCCGTCCATTCCTGCGTCTCGAACCAAGCACAGAATTAACACGGGGTCGGCGCAGCCTGTTCGACAGAAACCCTATAGAGTGTCACCGTCAGAGCGCCAGGTTATCGACGAACAGGTTCACGAAATGCTACAGAAAGGAGTAATCCGTGGGCTGCTCCAGTTATACTGGTGAAAAAGAAAGACGATACTTGGAGATTTTGTGTGGACTACCGCCGTCTCAATTCCATTACCAAGAAAGTCGTTTACCCTCGTCCAAGGATTGATGACGCATTGGATTGCCTTCATTCAGCATCCCACTTTTCTTCTGTAGATTTGCGATCGGGTTACTGGCAAATCCCAATGCACCCGGCGGATAAAGAAAATTGGTGTTTTGTGGCTAAAGCGCCCTTAGGCGTTGATGCACCCACGCTGACGCCTGGTGGCACGTCTCCTCCATCACGACTACCAACGTCGATGACCATGAGCAACCGTCGTGCATATGGAAGCTGCACTACGCTGCACACGCTAGCACAACGCGAAAGACGAAGCACGTAACTGACACACTAATACAACGCGCAAGACAAAGCACGTAACTGAATCGTCACCGAGTCAAATCAGCGCGTACAGCGCGTCGTAATTGCAGCCTCCGCGATCAACTTCAGAAACATTTTCAGAGCTAATTGCGGAGGCCACGCTCCGCTGTGCTGAGTACGGTGAACGCCACCTAGTAGTGCTTCTGCGAGAACGCGTTGGTAGTGCTTCTTGATGCCAGCGTCCCTTCGAATGCTGGCATCGAGGCGTCGTAGTGCTGAGACCACCGAAGCGTTCACTGTCGGTGCGCGTTAGTGTCATAATGCAGTACTTCTCTTTTCTGCTCGTAGGCGGCGGAAAACGGCCTTTATAACCCCGGATGGCCTTTTTGAGTTCAACGTCATGCCGTTTGGGCTTTGCAATGCACCCGCGACTTTCGAAAGATTTATGGACACCATTCTTCGAGGCTTCAAATGGCATATTTGCATGTGATACCTAGACGACGTTGTCATCTTTGGAATCACTTTTGAAGAGCACAACAGGCGCCTCGAAGTCGTCTTAGACTGCATCGAAAACGCCGGCCTAGTACTCAATTCTAAGAAATGTCACTTCGGTGAGCGGCAGACATTGGTGCTTGGCCATCTTGTAGACAAGGATGGTATCAAGCCTGATCCACAAAAGACAGCAGCTGTTGAAGCGTTTAAGGCTTCTCGGTCTGTTAAAGAGCTTCGTAGTTTCCTAGGCCTCTGCTCTTATTTCCGCCGATTTATACCTGCTTTTGCCAATGTCGCCTATCCCCTGACTTGTCTTCTGCATAAGGACGCCGTTTTTGAGTGGACTCACGAGTGCGACGCATGTTTTCGTCAACTGAAGTTCTTACTGAGGACGGGTCCCATCCTTCGGCATTTCGACCCAGCTGCACCAACAGAGATCCACACCGATGCGAGTGGCGTGGGAGTCGGGGGAGTCCTCGTTCAGCGATGCGGCCGGAACGAGCATGTCATTGCCTATGCGAGTCGTACGTTAAGTAAGCCTGAACGCAATTACACCGTTACGGAGCAGGAATGCCTAGCGGTCATTTTTGCTGTGCAACGTTTTCGCTCGTACGTGTATGGACGCCCATTCACAATCGTCTCAGATCATCATTCGTTGTGTTGGCTTGTCAATCTTCGTGATCCCTCTGGTCGACTCGCGCGCTGGGCTCTACGTCTTCAGGAGTACAACTTCACAGTTTCATATAAAAGTGGTCGCCGACACGCTGATGCTGACTGCCTTTCGCGAATGCCGCTAAACACCACTCTTTGTGATGCCGATAACTTTTATCACTTGATTGCTTCTTTGGCACCTGCATTCCCTGATAAAGAGACCTTCGAGAAGGAGCAGCGAGAATACTTCAGCTTAGAGCCACTTTTCAACGCGCATGACTCCACAACAAGCCGAGGATATTGTCTTCGTGATGGCCTCCTCTACAAGAGGAATTTCGCAACCACTGGTGCCCGCTTCCTTCTTGTAGTTCTGGAGAAGCTACGCTCCTCTATTCTGCAGGTTATGCACGACGATCCTACCTCCGGACATCTCGGAGCAGCGCGTACATTTCATCGTGCCCAAGAGCGGTTCTACTGGCCCCGAATGCGTCGGTGGACTGAAATGTATGTGGGCAGTTGCGCTCAGTGTCAGGCCCACAAACACCTAACTACGACGCCAGCCGGCCTCCTACAACCACTGACGCCTCCGAGCTCTCCTTTCGAGCAAGTTGGAATTGATCTCATGGGTCCCTTTCCCCGCTCATCGAAAGGGAACCGTTGGATCATCGTATGTGCCGACCATCTGACCCGGTACTGCGAGACGGCTGCTTTGCCATCTGCCACCGCCAGCCAAGTTTCCTTTTTCCTCCTGCATTCGATCATTCTCCGTCACGGCCCTCCTCGAGTAATCATCATTGACCGCGGCCGCCAGTTACTGCAGATGTCGTGGAAGAGCTTCTTCGATTATGCGCTTCCAGCTTTCGCCACTCGACACCGTATCACCCGCAAACAAATGGGCTGACCGAGCGTACTAACCGCACACTGGTGAACATGTTGTCCATGTACGTCGCATCGGACCATAAAAACTGGGACGACATTTTGCCATTCATTACATACGCTTTTAACGCAGCAAAGCACGAGACTACTGGCTACAGCCCGTTTTTCCTACTCTACGCTCGTCCGCCGCGTCACACACTGGACACCATATTTTCTTTCTCCACCCACGACGATCTCACCATCGCCGAGACTCTGTGTCTCGCTGAAGAAGCTCGACGCTTGGCCCGCATACGTACTCTGGCTTCGCAAGAGCGGTCAAAAGCACGGTACGACAGGCACCATCGGGATGTCACCTATTCTCCAGGGGATCTAGTATGGCTATGGTGTCCGGTGCGCAAACGTGGCCTGTGTCAGAAACTTCTTGCCAACTATACTGGCCCGTACGTTATTGTTGACCAACTCAGTGAAGTGAATTATCGACTGGCGCGTCTCACCGTTACTGAACGGCGCTCCGCCAAGACTGAGGTTGTGCATGTCGCTCGTCTCAAGCCCTTCACACCGAGAACTTAGCTGACTTGCCCGGCGGGCTTCGTCTAGGAGGGGAGGAATATTACAGTCAATGTAGCCGCATTAGTACAAGAGGAGGAGTGTTAGCGGAGAAGACGAAGAAGAGAACTCTTCTTGCTCGTCGGAGGCTCGCCCTGAGGCCTGTTCAATAAACACCGTTTGTCGCGCGTCGTAACAATATGCTGCGTGTCAGCAAAACTGACACGTTAAGCACTAAATGTAGGAAAACCTTGTCAAAGCAATCTTCGTGTCACTTGCTTTTATGACTAATGAATTATTTCTATGATAATGTACCGTTTTTTTGTCTATTTCCTGCTGCGCTGTCGTCTATGCCCCAGTCATTCCCATGACAAATACATGTGGGAGTAAACAAAATTTTATTTATAGTGAAAAAAGAAAAAAAGTCGCCGTTTGGCCCGAAAGGCGAAGTATCAATTGCGATAGCAAGTTAGTAGAGAGCTATTCAGAGTAGGGATAGTAGTTTTATCGGCTGCATAAACTTGGACACATCCGCTTACTAACTGAATTAACAAGCGTGGTGCCAGCGCGCAGAAGCAAACATGAATAGATCAAAATGTATGGCCGCAGACAAGGACTGTCAAAACGGTGGCAGCAATCGCAGCCGCCGCAGCTGGCAAGGTTCGTGCGGTCTATCGCTTCAAGGGAAACTGAGCGGCGGATGCACAGCGCATACAAAGGTCAGAGCCGTGTGGAGATAAGAGACCGTGCGGGCGACGGCCACAGCCGGGCAAAGTACGAACGGAGTTGTTGGCAGAGTAGACGCTGCGCCCCCCCCTCCCTCTCCCTCCCGCGCTGCCTTACCGTTTTGTTGCTTTCGCGTGGGAGATAGAGTGGCATGTTCCCCTTACGCCCGATTGCAAGATACGCCTTTGGCACCGGAGCGCAGCGTCGCCCCGCTTCCCTCCCTCCCATACCCCCACGGCCTTTCGCGCGACGGTCGCGTTTGCTTTCGGCCGTGCGTTCGCTCTCCGTGATAGCGCGTGCGTCCCCCCCCCCCCCCGCGCGCTTTCGCTCGCGCATCGCGCGGCGACGATTTTATCGCCCTTGGAATCTATACGGAACCTCACGGTGACGGCGACGGCGACGCCGACGGCAGAAATTCGGTTTAAGTGTCCAAATAATTGCTATCGCAATAAAACAAGTTGACTCACCAGCCCGGCTCTGCGAAAGTGGATGTTCAGCTAAGTTGTTCAGCTAAACTGTTACTCCTACGACTGCTGAGGGGGATATGCAATTCTTTATTGCTTTCGAGTAATGGTAGTAATGGTACTAATGGGAGTAATGGTAATTATGACTGCAAACGACAGCATATTGTCGTATCCTTTCCCTTTGCCGCTCCTCCTATTCATACTGCTCCCCGGGAGTCCAAAATAGGTGTTGCCTCCACACGGAGGTGTTTTGACAACAATAAAATCAGTTGCTAGACTGGTTCTGTTATATACGAAAGGCTAGTGACGTCACTCCCCACGTCGCAAGCTGCCGTCGCCGCGGTAGCTTGCGCATGCTTGTTTTGTGCTTGTTATATATTGAAACGAATTCTGTTCTGTGTGCTGTATACATGATCGCAAAGAATGTATGCACCTTTGACTTCACTTTGCTGAGTGCTTGAAGCCTGCTTCACCTCCGTCGTTCATCGGCCCGGTATGGCACTACTTCCGGCATCGGTTCACATTTTTGCCCACGGACGACGCTGCAAAAAATGCCGACCAACGAGAGGCTAACACCTTCGCAGTAAAACATTTTCTTGTGAGTCACCTCACGCTTCATCCTGGGGCATTCAGCAGTCTACTAATGACCTATTCATAAAGTTTTACATAAATCATATGCTCTCCACACAGCATTCAGTCGTTGCGGCATTGTATTTGGGAACACCTGTTTTAAAATTCCAAATGTTTTTAGCTGGCTTATAACTTGCTCAACGCGTATTCGGACTTCAGTAATTTTTCTTGATCCTTGCTCTTCTACGAATCACAGCTGCGCTTTCCCTCTCCAAAAAATGGCGGAATGTTTAGATACACCAATTTCTGCTAGATAGTCTTCAATTAATAAACCATGATCAGCTATGCCCGAATCTCGTTCTTGAAGCAATTTGTACAGGCTACTGCATCGTGTAACTTTCTTGTCCGATAGCCCGCCCGGCGTAAGATCGGCAACAAATGTTATTTTATTTCGCGATATACCAATGAGTCTCTTCGCAGTATTGTCGCTTTTGTACGGGGATTAAGTTGCGCTTTGCACAGCATCTTTGCTTAGAATTTCTGTATGTTTTCAGTGCAATGTAGGATGACCCTAGTCCTTGGGTAAATGTTCTTGAGACCCTGAGGCACGAAATCATTTACTATTTTGCGACTTGGCCAGCCTAGGACTAGCTCCAAGTAAGGTGCTATATTGTCTATCGAAAATATGGAGATGCAACCAACACTGCTTAACCTGCTTTGAAATCTGTCAGCCAAGCCTTGTTGAAGGAGACCTACTCTTGATCTCATGAGCATCACAAGTATTTTATTCTTCATGTGCATTGCATTCGGAAAGTTATATGCAGTTCTGTTTTGATACTTTAATATATTTTCTCGTACAAAATATAAGACCATGAATCGCTGAAGATTTTGAAATCCCGTATAAAAGCGCAACATACTTGCATTTACCACAATCTGTACCGAGTTTCTGCTGTCAAGTAGCTCTGGTTTTAAAATCTGAGCTTGCATGTCACCAAGCTTGCACCCGAGGTCATCGAGTCTGTTCTGGAGGCTTTTGTCGGCTTTCTGAAGCTTTCCCATTTCTTACAGTTGGCTAGTTCCCTCCTAGAGAACCCCCATGGCCTGCTTTTGATGAAAAACAGCTTTGCGAAGACTTGTTTCTGCAATGCTGTATGAGGGTGTCCAAAGTCTGAACTTTAAGCACATAGGTATTGGTATCGATATTGCACTAGTTAGTTTTGATATATGCTGCACTACAATTTCAAGAAAACGACTTTTTTTTTCACTTGCAAATGCTAAGCTTCCTCTGAACTGCACAGGCAACATTTAGTGATAGCACCTCGTTTGAGACTAGCTCTTTGTGGTAGTGCGCAGCTACATTTACGAGATGCCTTCTTATTTCTTGCTTTGCTATTTGCCGCTTATTTGGCCGATGCTCTCACGTTCACCGTGACACAAGAATGAGTTTAGACTATTTTCTCCCATGAGTAATGTTAAAAATATATTTTTACACCCGGCATTAAGCGTCCTATAGTGGAAGTTTGCATGGTGAATGCTTATGAGGGTGTTATGTGCTGGTGCGGATGCACTAGTGGCCTGATGGTTAGAAGATTATGCTACTATGATGAGAGACCCAGACGCGTCATTCTCTTTCAATTCAAATCTCCACGCGCCATGGTAGCTCAGTGGCTGTGGCATTGTACTGCTGAGCCTAAGGTAGCACGTTCGATCGCGGTGATGACAGCTGCATTTAAATGAGTGGGGATGCAAAAACACTCGCGTTAAATACACGAGTGTTTTTAGGGACGCATTTTGATTCCAGCTGATCAAGGTTAACTGGGGTCTCTCGATAGGGCGTGCCTCGTAATCATATTGTGGTTTTGGCGCATAAAATGCCAGGAATTTAATTCTTTTTAACTTCAAACCACCTTGTTGCCCTTTTTTTGCATTATTATAGCGTGCCGTAAGTGCTTAAATTTCTTACTTCGCTGCACCTAGTCCTACCACACGCTCTTATGTGTCAATAAGAAATCTTAATTGCGTACATGTTCTAATGTGAGAGTTAGTCATGGTGCATGACTATTGATATTTTCGGCACCAAAGATTAGTGAAGGAAGGATGAAATGCACAGACACAGCGCCAGTAAAGTATGATGGGCTAGTTGGTGCGTAGCTGCCGACGCTTGTCTGCCGAAACTTTATGCTTTCCTATACTTAACTTTTGCACTACAAACCTTGACACCTATTCACGAACTAGCCCAACATTGTACCCTGACAAACTACATGGAGCATGACCAAGGTGCGCTTGACTTATACTGAGGAATGCTTCATATTTTGTAGCATTTGACCGCATACAAGGTGCTCATCTCGTCCTCTCGTCCATGATGGGGTAGGTTTTGGTGGGGAGAAACCTCGATACCTTGTCCTCGTATGCTCTTTGTCCTGCTTTTTTTTCCTTTTATTGCATTTTTAATGACTACGGCGTATTTTGTTCTTCAGCTTTAGTTCCCCAAGTGGCTATTTTACTCCGTGCACTTTTCTGTTGACCCTTTTCAGCCGCGAAAGGCAGAGCCTTGGTATCATTCGCCTCCGACAGCGAGCTCTGGGTTCTAAATGACGGCAGTCCTAATTTTTTACGCGGCTCCGCATACAGCAGCTGTCTTGACTTGGCCTTCGTATCACCAAGTCTCGTCAGGCGTACAGGATGGTTTACGGACATTAAAACGCACGGGAGTGAGCACATTCCCACATAAGTCAAGATCACAGGACTGTCGTCGTCGAAATCAAGTGATACCATCCGAAGAGTGGACTCGCCCAAGTTCCAGGCTGTTATTGAAGACCAATGTAAAGGTAATTTATTAGATAATTTGGAAGACATATTCAAAACCACAGTGCAAGACAGTACACGTACTCTAATGCGCTCATCGAAATTCACTGAATTTGACGTAGAATTAGAGCGACTTCGAACTATACGGCGATGTGCCGAACGTAGATACCGACGCACGAAGTCAATGGACAATCTACAGACCGCTAGACGCTTACAAAAGAAGATCCAGCGCCGGTTAGATAAGCTAGAGTCACAACGCTGGACTGCTTTCTGTGAATCGTTAGACCCTCGCAAGCCCCTATCGCACTTATGGAGGACGGTACGTGGGCTCAGGACGCCACCCGTACAACGGTCTCCATTCAAGGCTCTGGCCCTCTTCCAACAACGACCAGATATTGATGTCGCAGAAGACTTCTGTGCCAGATTATCCGGGCAACGCACAGCTTCCAACAACTTATCACGTTTCATCAGCTTCCCGCTACCACGTGACCCCCGCGTGGATCTTCCATTTTCAATCCATGAAGTAAAGGCGGCGCTAGCTTTGTGCAGACACACGTCGTCACCCGGACCTGACGGAATTTCTTACAGAGCTCTGCGTGATCTGGGTGAGCGGACGAGGAGTGTTGTTCTTGAAATCTATAATGAATCATGGCGAGCTGGCACACTTCCCACAAGCTGGAAGACTAGACGCATAGTTCCACTACTGAAGGCTGGAAAGTCTCTGTTGGAGCTTTCATCGTATCGCCCGATTGCATTGGCGAGCTGCGTGGGAAAAGTGATGGAGCGGATGATCCTCGGACGCCTAGAGTGGCACTTGGAATAACACAATGTCTACCCAGATGCCATGGCAGGATTCCGACGCGGCCGCTCGTCGATTGATAATGTCGTCGACCTGGTTACCTATGTTCAGCACCAAAAAATTACACCATCTTCCCGTAGGGGAACACTGAGTAGTATGCGAAGCAGCCATGGGGTCGACTCAAGTTCCCATTAGTTTTCAGATCGGCGTGTCGCCGCTGCCGTTTCGTCGCAGCGACTCAAACCCTCTTCTCCGCGGCGCTGACACTGGCGTTGACGCTTGCGCTGTCCGTGACACTGATCGCGGCGTTGCGGGAGGAGAATTAGAGGATGAAGTGAATGATGGTGAGTGGGCGAAGCACCTGGGGATTGTTCAGGCAAAACTCCGGAAGCGTTCTCCGGAAGCCGGAAGCTGGCTTCCGGAACCGGAAGTGGGAGCGGAACCGGAAGTGGAACCGGAAGCGGAACCGGAAGTGGACGCCACACGGCGGAGGGAGGGAGGGAGTGACATAGCCCCGAGCATAAGATGCTTCGCATCTAAAAGGGTGCAAACGTCTGTGCGCTTCTCTGTTCCTTGACGTCAAAGGGGCGTACGACAACGTTACACACGAATCCATCCTCACCGCTCTCGAAGAGATAGGCCTCGGTGGTCGGATGTTCCGATGGATTCATAGTTATCTCTCTATGCGATCTTTGTTTGTGAGCACCGAGGACGGCCGCACTTCTTTGCATTACACCTACTGTGGCGTCCCCCAAGGTGGCGTACTGAGCCCTACGTTGTTTAACCTTATGCTGATTGGTCTCCTTGATCACCTTCTAAACACCGTTAAATTATCAATGTACGCGGACGACATATGCGTTTGGGCGTCCGGAGTGTTACGCCTACAGCTGCGCGACAGGATTCAAAAAGCTGCCACTCAGACTGCACAGTATCTCCGAAATCAAGGCCGGGAGATTTCATCTGACAAATGTGCACTTGTGGCATTTACGCGTAAGCCTATGATGCACTACAGTGTGTTAATCAATGTGAGATGATACCATTTGTACGGTCATATAAATTCCTGGGTGTCATAATTGACATAGACGTTTCATGGAGCCCCCATGTATTGTACATGAAAAAACGGTTGACAGGCATCTGTCACCCTTTGAAATTCTTCGCTGGAAAGACCTGGGGAATGTCGACAAGCGCTATGCTTCGATTATATAGAGTACTTTTTCTCGGCTTCTTGCGGTACAGCTTGCCAGCATTGACTAACGCAAGGACAACAAGCCTACGTACTATACAAAGTGTGCAGGCCCAGGCGCTCCGGATTTGTCTAGGTCTTCCTCGAAGTGTGTCAACGGCGGCAACTATTGCAATCGCCAGAGACCACCTCATAAAGACCCACATCGCAGTTGAAGCAATAAGAATGCACGTAAGGCACCTTGCATGGACTCCTTGTCACCGTCTAGCCTCTCTACCTGCGGAGAGACCCCACGCCTCGTTCTGCCAAATGGTATCCGCACATCGTGAGGCTATACCATCTTGCTTCACACCTGCCGCGAGACCTTCCAGTCCTCCTTGGTGCCTCATTCAGCCGATGATCAACCTGACAGTACCTGGCGTCCGGAAAAAAAGTAGATATGTCATCGCCGGCTCTTAAACAGCTTACCTTACTCCTATTATATTGTAACGCCGCACCGGAAGAGAATAGAAGAAGTGGCGCGAGGTTTTTCGGGCATCGGTTGTTTCGGACCGTCCCATGTCATCTGTGACCCTTTCATTGTAAAAAAATTCATTCTACATCCGTCACAAGTGGTGGAGTTGCGGGGTACTGGACGCCCTGGACCACCCAGTCCTACGAGATCGCAGAAGCAGACGCCTGGCCGGACTACCACCAGACCGAACAAGCATGGCCGACGCCCAAGCAGGCCGGTAAATGAACACCGCCGAAGAGGGCATCGATCAAGTCAGCCTGAGATCAAGGAAACCGAGCTACTGGACGCCGGAACCACGCATATTCTCCGGTAAAACAGATGAAGACGTGGATGACTGGCTGAGGCACTATGAAAGAGTGCCTCAGCCAGGTGGAGCACGTCCGCGCAGCTTGTGAACGTTGCATTTTTTTCTCGCCGGTACCGCTCTACTTTGGTTTGACAATCGTGAACATGTGCTGACTACTTGCGCAACTTTTGTCCAGGAACTGAAAGCCTGCTTTGGCGACTCGAATTCAAAAAAAAAAAAAGAAAGCGGAACACACGCTCTCGCGCAGAGCGCAATTGCCTGGCGAAACGTGTATAACGTACATTGAAGAAATATTAAAGCGATGTGGAATTGTCAACGCTAATATGTCCGAGGAAGGTGATCTTCCTCGGTTTGCCCATTGACGCAAGGTTCCTCCCGAATGCACTCCTGTGACAATTTTGCACTCCTGTTACTTCACGCGAGGCCATGTCGCTCATGCCGCCAGCTTTCCAGCGCCGCCTTTTGGGCTGATTCAACTACGGGTTGCTTCGAGCCTTATCTGGACGAAACCGTCTTCTTGTGCTGGCAACCTGAGCGAGGATTCCCCTCGCCTGAAACGGCCACAGCAGTACAAAACGGTCACTCGTCAACGATCCACTTGGGGCTCGACACCGCAGCAAAGATGCCGCACTTACCACCGTTCTTGTTACAGGTTAGTTACCTGAAAGCAGCGTCTTGTATTAGGTCTAGTAATTATTGCCTTATCGCGTTGTCGTGCCCACCACACTTGCTTGATCCATTGAACCGATTTTTCGTATTTTTCAATCGCTTGTGCTCTTGTTTTCTTGGTCTACTACTTCTTCGTTCCGGTGATGTGGAAAGTAATCCAGGTCCCATGAACAAGGCCGCGGCAGATGCTTTCGCTAGTGCCATGGAAACAATTTCCAGGCTTGAGAAGGGGCAGGCTGATTTGCTTGCCGAATTGATATCAAATAAGGAGAGGTGCGCAGCCGCCGAGAACGAAATTAAACTTCTGAATGCCAGAATTGCAGCTTTGGAAACAAGCAGCACATCCGCACAGCAAACATCCGATGATGTCTCAACTACAACTAACTTGCGCAATGTTACTGAACAATTGTCTACCATTTCATCCAGGTGTGATAGCGCTGAAAATAGAATGCGACGCTCTAACCTTCTGTTTTTTGGAATTGAAGACGCCCCTAACGAAGACTGGGTAGCATCAGAACATAAGATAAGGTTCTGCTCAGAGAAGCTTCAAGTTACCGTGACTAACAACCAATTTGAACGAGTTCATAGGCTAGGCAGGTACAGTGCCGATAAATGCAGGCCAATAATTGCAAAATTAACCTTTTTCAAGGATAAAGCTAACATTATTACGACAGCACGCAAACTCAAAGGCACGCCATTTGCTATTAGTGAAGATTTTTCCCCAGCTACACGGCAGGCAAGAAGACAGCTCATTGCATTCGCGAAGACACAGAAAAAACAGTTCAAACTAACGGTTGACAGGCTGCGCATAGAAAACCAGACATACATATTTGATATCGCTACTAACTCGGTTATTCCTTCCAGTAGATAGCTCAAGGGCAACACGTGTCCAAAAAGCCAAAATCGGTCTAACTCCTATCGTGCCTTTCCACCAGTATCATTATCGTTCACAAATATTCGAAGCCTTATGCGCAAACGCGACCAGCTTTCTTCCTTCCTCGAGGATAGCAAATCTGACATACTAGCACTAACTGAAACTTGGTTGTATCCGGATATTTCTGATAAAGAATTATTTGATTCGGTTCACGACTACAATATCTACAGGTGTGACCGAAAAGATAAAAGAGGCGGCGGCGTCCTTCTAGGAATAAAAACAACACTTCCGTCTTATGTAATTAACTCAAGCTCAAACCTAGAAATTATCTGGGCTGTATGCATGTCCTCATCCTCCCGAATACTTATAGGTGTCTGTTACCGCTCTCCAAATTCTACAAATTCATTTATTAACGACTTGCACTGCAACATGGTTTCAGTGACGAAGTTTCACCCGTCTGACGCCATCTATCTTCTGGGAGACTTCAATTTTCCTCTGATTGACTGGGTTAACTTATCTTCAACATGTAATACTTCAACATAATTCATAAATCTAACCTTAGATTTTAACCTGTTTCTGGTTGTTACGCAGCCTACACGGGGTAACAATATCTTAGATTTAATTCTCACAACTGCCCCGGAGACAGTTGACCAAATTGCGTCTATTAATGGATTTAGTGATCATTCCTTACTGCAAGTAACTCTTAACGTACCGTCATTTTTTACAGGTTTTTCTACTAAAGAAATACGGGATTATAATAAAGCCAATTACAATGTTATGAATTCCGAATTAGATATATTCTTTTCCCACGTGCTGTTTCCTTCATTTCACAGTCGATCCGTGGAGGAGAATTGGATGCTCTTCAGAAATAAGATGTCTGCCTTAGTTAACCAGTACGTCCCACACATTAAGATAACCAACGATAAATCTAACCCATGGTTCACTAAATCCCTACGATTACTACGAAACAGGAAGAAACGCCACTACGACAGTGCTAAGCGCTCGCACACGCAAGCAGCTTGGGACAAATACAAGGAAAGCTTAAAAATTTACTGTTCTGCCCTGTCTTCTGCTAAGGATAAATACTTCACTCGTGACTTGCCTTCTCTTCTAAAAACTAACCCCAGGAAGATCTGGCAAATTATAAGCCCAGATCAGGACCACAATAACATTTCTTTACACAACAATAATAACACTCCACTCCCAGATATTCAATGCGCTTCTACTTTCAATACTTATTTTTCTTCTATATTCACTACAGAAGATCAGTCTGATTTGCCGCATGTATCTGAACTTAACTACCAATACATGTCACCAATAGAAATAACAGTAGAAGGGGTCGCATGCCTTATTAATAATCTCAAGCTAACCACATCCTGTGGGGTTGACAATATTAATTCTAAAATTCTCAAAGACACCGTCATAGTGTCTAGTAAAATTCTTTCTCACATCTTCATGCAATCATTAGAGACTGGCCTGCTGCCCTCGGACTGGAAGATAGCTAAGGTTATGCCCATATTTAAGTCAGGTAATAAATACGCACCGGAAAATTACCGTCCAATATCATTAACATCTATATGCTGCAAAATGCTAGAACATGTAATTGCATCAAATGTCTACAGCCACTTGGAAGCCAATAATTTTTTCTTTACTAATCAACACGGATTTCGCAAAAATTTCTCATGTGAAACGCAATTGTTCGAATTAACAACTGACTTGCATACTAATGTGAAAGAGGATCTACAAACTGATTGTGCATTTCTAGACTTTTCGAAAGCGTTTGACCTTGTAGCACACTGCCGTTTGATTTTGAAATTATCTGCTCTTAAACTAGATTCTCTTACAGTAACATGGATTCGCAATTTTCTTTCTAATCGTCAACAATTCACGGCAGTTAATAATTTTTCATCTCCTCTTTCACACGTTACTTCAGGTGTACCACAAGGTAGCGTTCTTGGTCCGTTACTATTTCTAATATACATTAATGACTTACCGAATAACCTCTCCTCTCAAGTGCGCATTTTCGCGGACGACTGCATTCTTTATCGTCCCATTAAGGATGCCGATGATCATACAATCCTCCAAAAAGATCTTGAACTTATATCACTTTGGTGTAACACGGCTAATGAAGCTTAACGTTTCTAAATGTAAAATTATTTCTTTTAGCCGCAAGCATGCGAACTCTACTTTTTCGTATCACATAGATAACATCACTATTTTGCATGATACTCAATATAAATATCTTGGTGTTAACCTAACTTCGACTCTTTCGTGGTCAACGCACATTGAATACATATGCGCTAATTCCTGGCGATCATTAGGGTACCTACACCGTAAGTTACATAATTCTACTAAAGATATTCGTAAACTAGCTTACCTAACATTTGTCCGCCCTCAGCTTGAATACGCTGCATCCGACTGGTCTCCCCATCAAAAATATTTGATCGAACAACTCGAATCTATTCAGAACAGGGCAGCGCGTTTTATCTCACGTTGTTACGACTATACAAAAAGCATTACACAAATTAAACTCGACCTCTCATTACAGCCCTTGCATGATCGTCGTGATATAGCCCTGCTATCCTTATTTCATAAATACATCCATAACACAGCGCCATCTGTTCTGCCTCTTGAAACTCCTCATTACAGGTCACAGCGGTTGTACAATCGGTTCAATTTCATGCGCATCTACGGAAAGACTAATTCATTTAACTACTCCGCTCTTCCAAGAGCCATTCGTCTTTGGAACGAACTTCCTAACATCATAGTTTATGAAAGTGACCAAGAAAATTTCCGGCTTCTTCTAACAACGCATCTTTCAAACAACTCTACATAACCTGACATATAATTTTTTGTCATTGCCTTTCCCGTTATTAATGTGCAACCACGCCTTCATACTGTTCTGTTATAGCCAAATTATGTCGCGCCTGCTCTGTAATTCTGTTGACTATGTTTTACTGTGTGATATTTTATTGTCAAATGAGTTATCGCGTCCAAAGCATTCGGTTTGTTTCCTAGGTCATATTGTAACACTGTATTAGTATATCAGCACATTTCTCACCCTATAAGTTTTGCATATGTATTCACATATGTATTAACTATTGTATAAGTAATAATTATTTATTGTACTCTCCCCCCTTACACAATGCCTCTAGGGGCCTGTAAGGTATCTTTAAATAAATAAATAAATACAAAGTGGGACATCTGTTAAAAGGCATCCCCGAAGACGTGTGCAATTTTCTAATCACAAAAGAAAACCTGAACACTCCTTTCGAACTCCGGCAGCAATGTCGCGCGTTCGAAGCTCTGAAGAGCCGCAGGATCTTACCGAAGTTCGGGCGCTCGGACAACGTTACCGCAGTTGCAAGTATGAACGTCGCTGCCTGC
Source organism: Dermacentor silvarum (assembly GCF_013339745.2). NCBI lineage: Eukaryota > Metazoa > Arthropoda > Arachnida > Ixodida > Ixodidae > Dermacentor > Dermacentor silvarum. Next base: position 193,392,319 of record NC_051157.2, on the reverse strand, counting down.
GAGGACATCGCCTCGATCGTGCGTCGAGTGGTTCAAGATGAGCTAGCACGACTTCAGGGAGTAGACGCTGGTTATCAGTGTGCGTTTCACGAGTGCTCTCCCGATACACCGCCATCCTGGTCGCGAGAACGTCGCAGTGAGCGCCGACCACCATCGGAAGAACCACACTTAAACAACACGAGCTTTCCGTCCGTCCCGGCGAATCTCAGTCGCTCACCAATACGTCGAGATACTGCGGAGTACTACATAACATCTCGACGTGTTCCTGCAGAATACTCGATGCCACGACATGCTCTTGCGGAATCATACCCGGCGCCCCACGTACCTGCTCCATTTAGTTCCAACCGCGACCTCCCTGTCTGCTACGCATGCGGTTCCCGAGGACATATTCCGCGCTATTGTCGCCGCCGCGCGCAGCGAGCGCCACGTTTTTCGGCGTACCCAGCTCGTGAGCACGAAGAGGCGTCTGCGCAATTCGGAGTCCATCCTCTTCGACAACAGTGGTCATACCAATCGCGCGATGAGCCCCCTGTCTCCGAGCAGACCCTTACACCGCCACCGACCCGACTGCGCCGTTCGCCATCCCCGCGCCGTCGTCGGTCGCCTTCCCCGCCGCAGCTGGGAAACTAGCTGGTGCGGCCGATGGAGGTGCGGTCGCGGGACAGTCAGACTCACCAATTCCTCCGTCTGTTGTGATGCTGAAGAACAAGGTGGGTGTATATGTATAGACGGTGTACAAACTACTGCTCTTGTCAATACTGGTGCCGCTATTTCTGTTATGAGCCTCCGCTTCAAAAAATCGCTTAGGACAGAAAGTTATGTTCACGTGGGATCGCAAAGAAACTTTTCGTGGAGTTGGAGATGAAATGTTGCGCCCTGTTCGTGTTTGTTCGGTTTTGCTTGTAATTGCTGGACAGAGTTTTAGAGCCGAGTTCAGTGTGTTGCTCCACGCAACTCATGATGTTATTTTAGGCATAGCTTTCCCACGTGGATGCCCACCCTTGACTGCGGGACTGGAGAGATATTATTACGGAGCACGTTACCAAGCGCCATACTTGATGATTCGCAGACTGAGCAAGCCGACGTGTTTTCGCTGTCTCAAGATATGTTCCTGCCTGGTCGCAGAGCCATGTTTGTTCCCATGTGTTCTTCACGTGTCCGGATGGGATCATGCAGCGGTCTTGTCGAGCCAGACCACAACAACGCGCTTAAGAAGAATGTGTTGGTTTCCCGATCTATTGTTCAAGCCATCGACGGGCGTGCTTTCTTGTGGACAGTCAACGCTTCTATTGAGCCTGTTGCCCTTACTGCCGGACTTAAATTGGGAACATTTGAGGAGCAAGTCACGATTGATGTACGAACAGTTGCAGCGTCTTCAGACATCCGTCGTCCATTGCCGAACTATTCGGATGACTTGCGATGTATGATCAACAAGTCGTTGCCGTCTTCCGAGCAAGATGTACTCTTACAAGTGCTTGCCTGCCACACGTCAGTCTTTGATTTTGCTCAAGGCGAGCGTTCTCGGATGTTGCCGGAATCCCGCATGCACCATCGCATAAACACTGCGCAAGCGACTCCGATACGCCAGAAACCCTATCGCGTATCTCCAACGGAAAGAAAAATGATCGCCGAACCGGTCGAAGACATGCTGCGGAAAGGCGTTATTCAGGAGTTTTGCAGTCCTTGGGCAGCTCCTGTTATACTAGTGAAAAAGAAAGACAACTCCTGGCGATTTTGTGTCGATTACCGCCGCCTGAATGCCGTCACAAAGAAAGACGTGTATCCCTTAAGCCCGGCCCACATGGAGCGAACTTTCACGGTGAACTTCGCGCGGCCCGCACCAGCGCGGCTGATCGCCAGCGTGCCGCCGCCGTGCTGCACCCACATGCGGCGAAAAACAGGTGGCCGTCGCCGCCACGATTTCAGTGTTGCTAGAACAGCGTGATTTAGTTCCCAGTAAAATGCAGTGAAAAAATAGTTTTGTATCTGCAACTGAACCATTCGTGGTACGTAATCGTGGTAAATTAAACGACTTATTATCTAGATTTAATGTCCATTTGACAATTTCTGTCATTTTTTATCAAAAGATGGACTGCAGGCCGCGGAATAGTCGCTGGGGCTGGCCACGCTGTGCAGTGGCAATCGTGTTCAGCCGCCGCGGTACCATAGCCACAGATGCGGTAGCCGCGATATCCGCGGTTTTATGAGAAGTGCTGCGGTAATTGTGCGTTCTGCAAACATCCGTTCCCAGTTTGCACTCGAAGTAATTGCTCAAGAAGGACGCGACACATCCTTTCAGTAGTCACAGAAAACGCCCAGCTGCGGTGTGAACCGGTCCGGACAACGCCATGGGACGCGTGCGGCGGCTGCTTCTCCTGAAGTTGCTGCTCTTGAGAAAACAAGAAGAAGCGAAAAAGAAAAAGAAGGTTTTGGGTGCATCCAGTATGGAGGAAAAAAAGTCGCAAGGGGAGTACCACACTGCGGTGAGTAGAACCTTGCGTAGTTATACAGTGCCTATAAAGTATATTCTGGACACTGTAGTAGTTAGGCGCGTTCATGTTTGTAAACAGACCCACCATGTTGCATGGGGCATGCTTCAAGGCAGTGCCTATTTTACCGGATGATGGGAGACTCGGGGAGCTGAATTCGCCGGCCGTTCGCCCCTGATCGGCTGCTGTGTTGTTAGTGATGTGCCTTTTTTTTTCTTTTTTAAGACCCCGATTGCTTCGGCACTGTTCAGTAATCGTGACGAACATACATGTGATGAGTAGGTACTCGCCGATTGGAGAATCGCTTTACCGTGCACACTCGGCACTTGCTGAGTAGCAGATACATGGTCCGGTGAAAGTAGTATTCAGTGCGTCAGTTTTGTGACGTTTCTCAGCTGTGGAGCACTTCGGAGCCTTAGTAACTCGACACAATCGAAAGTTCCGAAGTGGCCCACAGCCCGCGCACTGAGAACTGGGATCCGCGACTAGGGGGCTTAGCAACTCATCACTTCCAAATAACAAAGTTTATCACTACTACAACACTGCATGGACCAGCAGGGGATGTAAAAAAATTGATCAATTTGCCCAAAGCAGCCAATTGAAGATGAGTGCTGGGAGAAACTACTGTTCTGACCTTGAGTTTTTGCCCTGAGGCAGCCTGAAAGCCTCCACAAATACCAAATGAGAGCTAGCCCGCAATTAGCCCCACAGGTCACGCATGCTTCATCTCCATAATTTTGCTTAAGAGAAGAAAACGGGGGAAGTAATTTGTGGAGCTTCAGGAGGTTAGGCTACCTCTACATTGCTTGTTATGCACTGACAGAACGTGCACTGTATACGCATTCAAGCAGTTCTTCAATTTAGAATTATACGTAGTCAAGCAGTCATGCAGTTTTTTTTTTTCAGTTCCATGTGATGCGGGACGACCCTCCATTGTTCTTCAGATATTACCGCATGACACCACAGGAATTCGACGAATTGCACCGCATCCTGCAGAAACACCTAACGAAGGTTTTCCTTTGCCGAGAACCTTTGTGCTCAGAAGAGAGGCTAGCCATTACACTCAGGTGTAGTAACAAACTGCGATATTGCTCATTCTTGAGGTTCCACTGTGTGCAATGTTTTTATGTGGTCTGCAGGTACCTCTCATCTGGAAGTGCCATCCAAGATGTAGCATTGGCTTTCAGAATCGGTAGGGAGACATACAGAACAGTAGTCCACCATACCTGCCAAGTGATCTGGAATAACTTAAAGGAATGCTACATGCCAGTGAGTATGTAATTGCTGAAACACTGCAGCATATCATTGAATAAATGAAACAGCGTAAATTTCATATTGCTTTACAGTTCTTTAACAGATTTTGAATAGATGCTTTTTGCCATGGTGTTGTTTTTCAAAAACAAAAATCCCCTGAGATGCCATACAGCATACTGCCACAAGCAGGCTGTGTAGCATAGAGCGTTCAGTTATGTGACAGTCTTAATGCCTAAGCTCATACGCGTTGTCTCATACATAGTTATAATTTTTCTAGTATACTGAAACGGATACTGTTTTTTTTTCTGGTCATCACCAGCAGGAAATGTCAACTTTCCTTTGTGCGTGATATTACAGTGACAGGGCTAACATTGTAACGTTAAATCATTCTTAGTAGATGTCAGTGCTGCAGCAACGCCTATAGCTATATGTTATAGTGCTGTGCAGCAGAGCCGGCGTTGGTCCATTAGCTGTTTCGGACAGTTATTCATTAAACTAATTTATGATACTAGTGCAAATATAATTTGAAATATTCCATTTGTAGTTGATTTGGTATTAGCTAACAGTATTGTTAATTCATAGGAGAGCTACGCTGTTCATATTCGATTCAGTTTAGAAAAAGCACTATTCACACATCTATACTTATCACTATACGCATCTGTGTGTACTAGTATATTTCCTTTAAAGTAGGAAAATGGGAAGCCAACAACGTGCATGTCTTTTGGTACTTCTGGAATGCTATTGTAATCATAGCCCAGCTGCGTTGATTGCAGAAGAAAAACTTCCTCTACTAATCTTTAACCCTGCTGCGCACCAGCTATGGCGACCCTATCCCCACTAAGTTCATAACTTAGTCTGCTTACCTAACTACCTGGCGCCCCTTGCTGTATTTATAGTCTCTTAGAACTCACTACATGGCCAAAGAACTGTATATTATCTCTTCCCGTGGCCAGTATTGCATTACATGTGTGCGTGTAATTGCATGCAATACATTTTGTGGATGAATGCACTATTATTTGCTTGCATAGTACCTGACCACTTTTTAAAGTACAGTGCATGTATTGTGAGGGGGCCCTGATTCCTTCCAGATGCCACGAAATGCACAGTGGCAGGAGATTGCCCATGGATTCTCAAGACGCTGGAACTTTCCGAACTGCTTGGGTGCCGTGGACGGCAAACATGTTCAGATCATGGCGCTACCAAATTCTGACAGCAAGTACTTCAACTACAAGGTATAGGGTTTTCATATATTTCTGGCTAGTTTGTTTCAGTGTATACTAAGGCAAGATACCTCACGCACGTTCTAAAGCAGACACAAGCTAGAATCACGCTCCTTCTTTCGTATTGACACGTATACATGTTTATCTTTCACCGGTGACCGCTTTCCACCGGCTAACAAGTGTTAAACGTTATCGCTCGGCGCAGGACGCGCCTGCATCGGAAGCTTATCGAACGTTATCGATGCTTCTATCCTTCGTCTGTGGTCACCGACGCTCATGTAATCTGATTGTATGAGCGACGCGAATTGTCTAGAACTTTCTGGAAGACACGCGGGCATCAAGGATTAATCTGGAACCTTCGATGACTCAGGTATGAAAGCCGACGCGTTTCGCCGCTGATCAGATTTTCGACGATCGCCGACTAAGTTCGCCGCTATCGTTGTGCTTTGAGTGTACCTTGCTTTTGTGTGCACAGTTTCGCCCAATAAACAACCAGTTTCGTCGTACACAGTTTTACGACTGTTTTCTTCAGCGTCACTACTACGTGACATCTGGTGGAGGTGCTAGTGCGTTCATGCAGCGAACGCCCCCGCAAAGGCGCGATCCAAGCCCGAAACCGGAGGACAACGCCAACGTCACCAAGGACCAGCGAGCTAGCCGTAGGCAGCAAGGACTTCTGCCGGAGTACGGACTTCTTCCCGAGAAGACCACAGCGATCAAGGCCAAGTCAACGAGCCCAATGGCAGCCCCAGCGTCCCCCATCCTGCTGCAACAACCTCGGGAGCCACCGACCTTCCGTGGATCATCGGCTGAAGACCCTGAAACCTGGCTAGAGACATACGAGCGGACCGCGACGTTCAACAAATGGAGTGACGACGACAAGCTGCGCCATGTCTATTTTTCGTTGGATGACGCTGCTCGGACCTGGTTTGAGAACAGAGAGACCACCCTGGTTACGTGGGACCTTTCTCGTGAAAACTTCGTGAGGACCTTCACGAGTGTCGTACGAAAGGAGAGGGCAGAGGTTCTCTTAGAAACCAGAGTGCAATTGCCGAACGAGAACATCGCCATCTTCACGGAGGAGATGACTCGCCTCTTCCGCCACGCCGACCCCGATATGTCTGAAGAAAAGAAAGTTCGGTTCTTGATGCGGGGTGTCAAAGACCAACAATTCGCCGGATTGATGCGCAACCCGCCCAAGACTGTCGCCGAATTTCTTTCCGAGGCTACAACGATCGAGAAGACGCTTGAAATGCGCGTCAAGCAATACAACCGCCGTGCCCTGACCAACTACGCCGACGCTCAAGCGCTAGGCGCCGACGACCTGCGCGAGACCATCAGAGCGGTCGTTCGCGAGGAGCTGCATAAGCTCTTTCCCAGGTCGCAGCTTCACGTGGCATCTATCGCCGACGTCGTCAAAGACGAAGTTCAGCACTCACTTGGAGTTCCCGATGTGCATCCACAATCGCCGAAACCCCAGCCGGAAGCGCTGACCTACGCCGCCGTCGCTCGTCGTCAAGGCCCCCCTCCGTGCTCGCGCCAGGGCCCCGTAACGCCGCAGTTCCGTCGTCCACCGCCGCCGCCGCCAGCACGCCCGCCCGTCGCCCAGCACAGCTACCAGAGGAAGACGGACATTTGGCGCGCCCCCAACCACCGCCCGCTCTGCTATCACTGCGGGGAAGCCAGCCATGTCTACCGCCGATGCCCATACCGCGAGATGGGCCTACGAGGGTTCCCCGTCAACGCGCCGCGTCCCGATCGAGGTGAACGACCGCGCGACATCGCCGACTACCTCGCCGGAGCCCAGTGGCAACCACGACGATCCTCACGTTCGCCGTCACCAGGCCGCTACATCTCGCCGCATCGCCGTCAGTACAACGGTCCCACCCGGGGCCGATCTCCCAGCCCTTACCCGGGAAACTAAAGGCAGCAACCGATGGAGGTGCGGTTGCTGTACGACGCAATGCCGAAGATCCTCCGACGCCGCCGACGACGACGATTCGCGATTCATCACGACGAGATATCAGCACGCCGCCTAGCAACAGCCTTGACAGCACTTCGCCGCCGATAGAAGACCTTCCGACGCGACGTAGCAGCAGCAGCCGACGCAGCCGTGATCCGACCCCACAAATTAACCGCAACGCCAGACGCCGGTCTACCGATCTAGACGTGCTCATCCATGGCCATAACGTCACCGCTCTCGTCGACACTGGAGCCGACTATTCCGTCTTCAGAGGCCCATTCGCCGCCAAGTTGAAGAAGGTGAAAACAGCCTGGCAAGGACCCGATATCCGGACAGCGGGAGGCCACCTAATAACGCCGACTGGAATCTGCACAGCGCGAGTCACGGTAAACAACCACACTTACCCGGCGATCTTCGTAATCCTGCAGCACTGCTCCAGGGATGTCATCCTAGGCATGGACTTTCTAAATCAACACGGTGCAGTCATCGACTTAAGGTCCAAGTCGATAACGCTTTCAACGCACAACGCGATACCACCGGATACAAGCATAAGTTACCATGCCTTGAATGTGCTTGAAGAACAAGTCACCGTTCCACCTCGCTCCAGCGTAATGATTTCCGTCGGTACCGAAGGGCCTGCAGACATGGAGGGCGTCATCGAGGGCGATCATCACTTACTGCTCGACCGTGAAATTTGCGTCGCTAGAGGCATAGCTGAGCTACGTGCAGGGAAAGCAAGGGTGATGCTCACGAACTTCAGCCCCGAATACAAGCGCATTAACAAAGGCACCACGGTCGCCTACATCGACGAAATAGTACAAGCCAGCAGTGTTTTCGCCTTCACGGATTCCAGTGCACCTGCAACGACGACTATAGTACCTGAACCAACTTTCGACGTCAATCAGAACCTTTCCAGGCATAAGAAAGAACAACTAAAGGCTCTGCTCCTGCAATACGAGGACTGCTTCTTGTCGTCGTCAAAAGTTCGACAAACCCCTGTCGCCAAGCACCGCATCATAACCGACGAAAATGTCCGGCCACTCCGTCAGAGCCCGTACCGAGTTTCGGCGCGCGAACGCAAGGCCATAAGGCAACAAGTCGACGAAATGCTACGCGACGACATCATCCAGCCGTCCAAGGGTCCGTGGGCGTCCCCCGTGGTGTTAGTGAAGAAGAAGGATGGAACCTTACGTTTCTGCGTCGATTAACGTCACCTCAACAAAATCACGAAGTAGGACGTACACCCCCTCCCACGAATTGACGACGCCTTGGATCGACTCTACAACGCAAAGTATTTTTCGTCGATGGACCTCGAAACCGGCTACTGGCAAATCGAAGTCGACGAGAGAGACCGGGAGAAGACTGCCTTTATAACACCAGACGGACTGTTCGAGTTCAAGGTCATGCCGTTTGGTCTTTGCTCGGCGCCTGCCACTTTCCAACGTGTCATGGATACAGTACTGGCAGGCTTGAAGCGGCAGACTTGCCTCGTCTATTTGGACGACGTCGTTGTGTTTGCCTCAAGCTTCGAGGAACACCTTCGGTGCCTTGAAACAGTTCTTCAAGCAATCAAGACCTCCGGACTCACGTTGAAGCCAGAAAAGTGCTGCTTCGCATATGAGGAGCTCTTGTTTTTGGGCCACGTCATCAACAAGTCTGGAGTGCGCCCCGACCCTCAGAAAACTGCGGCCATCTCGAACTTTCCTCCGCCCGCTGACAAGAAGGCAGTGCGTAAATTTCTTGGACTGTGCGCCTATTACAGGCGCTTCGTCAAGAATTTTTCACGGATCGCTGAGCCACTGACGTATCTCACGAAGGCCGACGTCGAGTTCAAGTGGGAGACGCCGCAAGTCGAAGCATTTGAAGAACTGAAGCGACGCCTGCAATCGCCGCCAATACTTGCGCATTTCGACGAAAATGCCGATACCGATGTCCACACCGACGCAAGCAGCGTAGGACTCGGCGCCGTGCTTGTGCAGAGGACTGACGGACTAGAAAGGGTTGTAAGTTACGCTAGCCGGTCGCTATCGAAGGCGGAAGCAAATTATTCCACAACAGAAAAGGAGTGCCTCACCATCATCTGGGCTACATCAAAGTTTCGCCCCTACCTCTATGGCAGGCCCTTTAAAGTTGTGAGCGACCACCACGCCTTGTGTTGGCTAGCTAACTTGAAGGATCCTTCAGATCGCCTCGCACGATGGAGCCTGAGACTTCAAGCATTCGACATCACCGTCGTTTACAAATCCGGGCGAAAGCACGCTGACGCAGATTGTTTGTCTCACGCCCCCGTCGAACCTGCCGCCACAGGACGACCAGGATGACGACACTTTATTGGAACACATCAGTGCCGACGAATTCGCCGAGCAACAGCGAGCCGACCCGGAACTAAGGAGCCTTGTAGACTACCTGGAAGGCAAGACCGTCATTGTGCCGAAGGTGTTCAGGCGAGGATTGGCGTCGTTCTTCTTGCAAAACGACATTCTCCTAAAGAAGAACTTCTCGCCTCACCGAGCCAACTACCTCCTCGTGGTACCCTCAGCATTGCGTCCAGAGGTTCTGCAAGCTCTCCATGACGACCCAACGGCTGGACATCTCTGTTTTTCCCGCACTCTCGCGAGGATACAAGAAAAATACTACTGGCCTCGCCTCTCTGCTGACGTCGCCCATTACGTAAGGACATGCCGAGACTGTCAGCGACGCAAAACACCGCCGACAAGGCCAGCCGGACTTCTACAGCCAATCGAGCCACCTCACCGACCGTTCCAGCAGATCGGGATGGACTTACTGGGGCCTTTTCCGACGTCGACGTCCGGGAATAAATGGATCGTCGTCGCTACGGACTACCTCACCCGCTACACCGAAACAAAAGCCTTGCCCAAAGGCAGTGCCGCCGAGGTAGCCCGATTCTTCGTTGAGAACATCCTCCTGCGTCACGGTGCCCCAGAAGTCCTCATCACTGACAGAGGCACGGCCTTTACGGCAGAACTAACTCAAGCCATCCTGCGATACAGTCAGACAAGCCATCGCCGCACCACCGCCTACCACCCACAGACGAATGGCCTCACCGAGCGCCTAAATAAGACCATCGCCGACATGCTGGCAATGTACGTCGACGTCGAACACAAGACGTGGGATGCCATCCTTCCGTACGTGACCTTCGCATACAACACGGGCGTGCAAGAAACGACGCACATGGCGCCGTTCAACCTGGTCTACGGAAGGAACCCGGCAACGACGCTTGACGCCATGCTGCCGGACGTCGCTGACGAAGAAAATCTCGACGTTGCCACTTATTTGCAGCGTGCCGAAGAAGGTCGACAGCTCGCCCGCCTGCGCATCAAGAACCAGCAGAGCACCGACAGCCGACGCTACAATCTTCGACGACGCTACGTCGAGTACCAGCCCGGCGACCGTGTTTGGGTCTGGACTCCGATACGCCGACGAGGACTTAGCGAGAAACTGTTGCGTCGCTATTTCGGACCATATAAGATAATCCGACGTATTGGCGCACTGGACTATGAGGTCGTGCCAGACGGCATTTCGCAATCACAGCGGCGCTGGGCACGACCCGAAGTCATCCATGTGGTGCGTCTTAAGCCTTTCTACGCCCGCTGACGACGTTAGGTACTTAGTTACTTTGTTATTGTTTTTTTTTAATTATTACGCGTGGTTTTGTTTTCGCTTTCGTGTTTGTAGCATCAGGACTATGCTTTTTAAGGTGGTGGTCCCACTCCGGCGGCACGAGCCCCCCGTTGTTAGTACTTTTGGAGTAACCGTGGCGGCTCTTTTACTTAGGATATAAAGTTGTGGTATATACCATAAAAATCTTAATTTGAATATAATATATAATATATAATTGAATATAAGGAAATTGATTAATGTGATTTAGATATAAATTCTCAAGAACAAGCATGAGATACATGGTTTTTGCGAACTGTGTCTCAGTTGTGACCATATTTAGAAGAAACTACCGCACTTACTGCATTCTGACTTGCTCTGTAGCTTTAGGACATATTTATCTAGTTCCTAGACGTAGCAAATTAATTTTAATTTTTACTTTTTGGATAATTTGCTTTTGAAAATTGCCAAATATTGCAATATTCTGTTGTAAACAGCCCGGCAACTACATGCTCAAGGAAGCTAAATTTTGGATAAAGTAGAGTTCAAGAAATTTCATTTGGGACACAAAATTTCATTCATGTAACCTTATTAGTTTTAAAGCGCAGCTTCGCAGCTTTATTACCTTCCCGCAAAACTGGGCAAAAATAAAACCAGAATTCTAAATATTGCTTATTTTCGGTTGCATTATTAGGAAAACTAATAAAGTTACACGAATAAAATTTTGCCTCCTAAATGGAAATACCTTGATCTCTTCTTTATACAAAATTTAACTTCCTTGAGCATGTAGTTGCCGGGCTGTTTACAACAGAAGATTGCAATATTTGGCAATTTTCAAAAGCAAATTATCCAAAAAGTAAAAATTAAAAATTAATTTGCTACGTCTAGGAACTAGATAAATATGTCCTTAAGCTACAGAGCAAGCCGCAATGCAGTAAGTGCGGTAGTTTCTTCTAAATATGGTTACAACTGAGACACAGTTCGCAAAAACCATGTATCTCATGCTTGTTCTTGAACATTTATTTCTAAATCACACCAATCAATTTCTTTATATTATATATAGTTGGGATCTACAAGAATTAAGCTTTTTATGGTTTATACGACAACTTCATATCTTAAGTAGAAGAGCCGCCATGGTTGCTCCAAAAGTACTGAAAACGGCGGGCTCGTGCCACCGGAGTGGGACCGCCGCCTTAAAGGGAGGGTATTGACACGTATACATGTTTATCTTTCACCGGTGACCGCTTTCCACCGACTAACAAGTGTTAAACGTTATCGCTCGGCGCAGGACGCGCCTGCATCGGAAGCTTCTCGAACGTTATCGATGCTTCTATCCTTCGTCTGTGGTCTTCGACGCTCATGTAATCTGATTCTATGAGTGACGCGAATTGTCTAGAACTTTCTGGAAGACACGCGGGCATCAGGGATTATTCTGGAACCTTCGATGACTCAGGTATAAAAGCCGACGCGTTTCGCCGCTGATCAGATTTTCGACGATCGCCGACTGTGTTCGCCGCTATCGTTGTGCTTTGAGTGTACCTTGCTTTTGTGGGCACAGGTTCGCCCAATAAACAACCAGTTTCGTCGTACACAGTTTTACGACTGCTTTCTTCAGCGTCACTACTACGTGGCAGTATATTGAAATGTAGCCTGCGTTTCAGGCATTGGAGGCCTCAGGGCAAGTACACAGTTTGGGGTGACGTGAACCAAACTGCACCTTCTAACAATTAAACACAATCATTTAGCAGTCACTGGGCTGTTGATATTCTGAAGTTTCATGTTACACATTATACATATTCGAGAAAATTGAAGCGGTTTCTGCATAGGTTGCCCTTCAGTTTACTGATTAAGAAATACATATAGAGCCCTTGGAAAAAGCAGTCAGTGCCACGTGAGCATAATGCGTTATTCTTTTCCTCCTTTCAGAAAACAGTCTCTGTAGTGTTAATGGCAGCAGTTGATGCAAACTACAAGTTCATCATGGTGTACGTGGGAGCCCCAGGACGCCGCAGTTAAGGGGGAATTTTTAAAACATGTGCATTTGGAAAACGCCTTGGACATCAATTGCTGGATATTCCAGGCCCAACAAAACTGCCAAAGAGCTCCCGGGTGGCACCTCATGTGTTCATCGGTGATGAAGCTTTCCAGCTAAGGGAAGATTTCATGCGTCCATCACAGGAAAGCACATGAACTCAAAACACAGAGTGTTTAATTACAGATTGAGCACAGCAAGGAAATTTAGGCTCAAGTCCTGCATTGGCACCACTATAGCCTAATGGGCGAGTTGGAGATGCATCTTAAAGGAGAAACAGCGTGAAAAATATAGACGTCAAGCAGAGGAAATACAGCACGAGCACTTTCCATCTTGGTCTTTTGCGCTGTTTGCCCTTTAAAATTTGTATTGACATTTAGGTTGCTGCAACAAGACATAAATCAAATTAGAGCATAAGTCTTGCTGATATTTGAGTTTAGTGCATCTGGTTCTTCATATAAAGCATGTTTGATTATACCGGCCTCATTGTAAGTGGACTAAAAATGAACATATTGACTGCAATGTGGTTTTCGATAATCCTAGCGTGACTGTTGCAGCAGTTTACTAATTTGGCACTAAAACATTCGTGACCATTTCTGTGCCTGCGCCATGCATTTTTTGGTTTGTCGTCTTCGTGCTTTGTTGTTTCCTGTCTTTTTCCTAATTTATGTATAGCTGTGGTAATCGGCATTGTTCTGCGATAATACAAACTAACTCTTCTATTTGCAGGCGCATTGTAGAGAATGCATTTGGCATACTTTCTTCCCGATGGAGGATTCTGCTCAATCGCCTGAACCTTCTTCCCCACAAGGCGGAGTTTGTTGTCCTGGCTTGCTGCATTCTTCATAATTTCATGTGTGCAACTCCAGAAATGTATGTGCCTGCTGGCTATGCGGACTACGATGATGAATTTGGTAATGATGATGAATTTGGCAAGCCCTGGCCAGTGGAGGGCTGATGAGGAAAAGAGCGAACCTCATTGAGCTAGAACGCACAAAATGCAAGCACTTTCCTAAAAGTGCTTCAGAAGCGCGTAGCATTTTTGTCGACTACTTCATGCAAGAAGGCTCTGTGCCATGGCAGTGGGTCCATGCGGGGGTCCAGACACCAGCACACAAGCAAGTGGCAAGGCACACGGTCTGAACCGCAGGTTTCATTTTTTTAAAGGACTTGTAAATAGACCAATAAACTAACATTGTATTTTTTTCTGACTGATGTGGCAATTTGCATCAATATCATGCAATCATGCTGAAGTTTTGCTGGTTTTTTCTGCACACTACAGAGTACAGCCAGTACGCAAAGAGATGGGTGAGAGAATTACGTACACTCTAACTGGCCATTAACTTTTACAGAACATGACAGAAAGCAGGGAGGTCTCCGGCATTATCTTTATCTATTACGTGGTGTATTTCTTCAGTGATGACAGTATATCGATCTCAATGTCTGGCCACATGCTTCTTGGACATGCTCGCATTCTTTTTGCGACCAGCTGGCCGAAAATTGCAGGTTCATCCTCATCTTTCTGCAGAATATCTTCGAGCTTGTCTATTTCCATTTGATTACTGCTTTTTCTTTTCCTTTTTTGTGGCCGTGGTGTGCTACTTTCAAACAAGTTCCTATTTTCTTCTGTAGCAGCGGTCGAGTTGTGAGTAGGAACTGCCAAGCTGCTGTTGTCCTTCATGGCAGCTCTTGAGTTGGCGCTTTTAGGAGTGGCAGCTGCCAAGCTGCCATTGTCATCTGTGGCAGCAGTTAAGCTGCAGCTCTGAGATTTGGCAGCAGCTTCCTCCACGAGTGTGATGTCGGGTAAATTGGGCTCATAGTCTGCAAAGTATGAAGAAAAACAGAAAAACAATCTGTAGCTCTTATCACACACTTCTCCATGTGCTTCATGAGGCATTGTAGAAATTTCTTTTGCGGTACTTCAATTGATGCAAACTGTTCTTCCCTTGTATCTGATGACTCAGACATCTTTTAGGAACTGCTGAGTGCTAAATGCATGCTGTTATACCCTTTGCTTGAAACAAAGCTACTCACCGGCGTTCTCACTGTACAGTCCAACAGTACCCCCTTCAGCAGTTGCTCCACTTCTATCCTCACTTTCTGGGACGTTGCTTCTGGTGCTTATTTGAGGTAATGAAACATGTTGCTCTGCTAAGCCAAACATTCATTCATTGACTAAATCATTTTTCATGCTACGCTGTTTGTTTCTATTGGCAAATCTATGACTAAAAAATTCATCATGCACAATGCCGGCGTTCATTTCTGTCATCTGACAAAAGATACAGTTGTATGATGATCAAACTACTAGAGCTGGTACCGGAGCAAGCTCCAATAGTTTATTAGCGCTCGGTCATGCACATATACATAAATGTTGAAGAAAAGGCACAAACCTGGCAACATGCACCTGATCTTTCAGGAACATCAGTGAATGGAAGTATGGCCATCCTATTTCCTTGGCGTGGCTGCTCCAGATCCACTCGGCGCTCCCTCCTTCCATTTTTTGTACTTTTTTGTAAATGTGTCCCTCAGACCCTTAAATCTAGCTTGTGCATTTGAGCCTGATAGGAAAGAAAGTACGAGCAACAATAAGTGGACATCTGACCCATGTCTGTTAGCATTGGCATACCTCAAGTGCTTGTGAATCAACAATTTTGGCGACAGTAAACCCGGACCACATCGGTCTGGGTTCATAGGCCGACAAGTTGAGATAACCAGGTTAACGCGATTTACACTAAGTTATTATACTAAACGTACAAGTAAAGGAACGGAAATCCTATACAGAAGGGAAAGCGTGTTTGCAGTTCCAAAATACAAGCTCACACGCACGCGCGCACCATCAATGGCCGTTTCTTTACCTGCTCGGTTAGCACTGGCACTGTCGTCAGATTACACACTCGTTTTGGAACCGCGAACACTGTAACCGTCAACTTCCTGGTTGCTCAATAATTTTGGGGTAGTCTCACATTCGCCCGGGCCGCGACGAAGCTGCCCGCTTATCATTTCAGTCGAATGCGTGCTCCGCCGAAATCTCGTCCTCGACCTTAGAAAAAAAATTGCACCTGCTGCCATCGCTTTTGGAAGAAAACAAAAGCACAGAAAAGACGCGCGCAGAATGACACAAGACAGCGCGCGCGCCTCCTGTGTCATTCTCGGCTTCCGCGCGCGTCATTTCCACGGTTTTGTTTGCTCTCATAAGCAACGCACCATCTAGCCCAGCTTCAAGTCGATCGCCGAAACAAAAAATAAAGGGTGGGGGAGAGGCAGGTAGCCTCAAGCAAACCAAAACAAATTATAAAATCGCTTGTTTGCAAATAACCAATGAAACAACGAATCGGGAACAAAAAAAAGTTGCAGTGGCTTAGCTCGGCTATGCCAGGATATACGTAGCGTTAGCAAAGGTTCAACCGATTATTCTTAGCTTTCCTGGTTGTCTAGATTGTCAAGGATTAGCTTGATTGTCATGCTTACTGCTGCTCCAATGACACACACGCGGTATACGTATTATGTGGCACATGTATTCATTCCTCCTACGCTCAACCGCTAATTGCCAAGCAACTACTTCGGGATCCGATGAGTCAAGCTTCTCCGTTCTTCTGCGCTGTTGAGCAGCATTTGCGCTCTCCTTCTCCATGGCTATACCACACTGGCAAACGCCAGTCAGAAGCGCAGCGGCTCCAGCGCAGTGTCAGACGGCGACTCCACAGCGAGCGCGCGCCGGCGCCAGTGCGTCTACCACGGCTACGACGTCACTCCTCTGGAATGCGCAGACCGGCGGCGGCGGAGTGCGCGAGAGGTGCCGGCTCCGGTGGCTCCCGTGCGCAAGCCGTGTGACATCACTGATCCTTGCGCATGCGCAGCACGGCTCTTGATGTGCCGCGCGAAACGGGCTTGGCTAGGCCAGTGTAGCTAACGCTACAAAAAGCGCATGTCGACAAGGAGTCGTGATTATTGTTGGCTTACCTTCAGGGTCAAAACCAATCTCCGCGTCAACTTCCTGCCACACGACGATCTTTTTCCGTGAGTTCTTGTACTCTGGGTGGCAGCAATCCCATAATATGGTCGCGCCTGGACGGCTATGATCAGCCGATCGTTGTACGCGATTCGCGCAGCTTTCGTCGCCATGTTCTTTGGCTGGCTAGGCGAGTCAAATGCGGCGGCCGGAAGTCGGACGCGACCGCGCCCTGATTGGTCCGCGCCATTCGCCGCTTCCGGCGAGCGGTGGATCGCCGGCAAAAATATCTAGCCCACCTTGATCGTCGGCGAACAGCCGCCGGCCGCCGGGCGAATAGCCGCCGGCCGCCGGGTGGACGCCGCGCGCGGCCGTTCGCCAGTTTTTCGCAAGAAAATCGCTCCACGTGGGCCGGTCTTTACCGCGGTGCGACGATCCTGTAGACTGCCTTCACTCCACCTTCTAGTTTTCGTCGGTTGACCTCCTGCCGGATACTGGCAGATACCGATGCACCCGTCTGACAGAGAAAAGACCGCTTTTGTGACGCCTGACGGACTCTGAGTTCAACGTCATGCCGTTTGGCTTATGTAATGCCCCAGCAACCTTCGAGCGGTTTATGGACTCCATCCTCCCCGGTCTCAAATTGGAGATCTGCATTTGTCATTTAGACGATGTGATTATTTTCGACCGAACATTCCACGAGCACAACCAGCGGCTCGCCGTTGTTTGGGTTGCATCCAACAGGCTGGCCTTATTTTAAACTCTAAGAAGTGCCATTTTGGTGAGCGTCAAGCCCTTGTGCTGGGATATCTCGTCGACAAGGACGGTATACGGCGAGACCCGCAAAAGATTTCTGCTGTTCGCAAGTTTTTGCAGCCGAAGACATTGAAAGACCGCAGAAGTTTCGTGGGCCTTTGGTCTCATTTTTGCAGGTTTATTAAAGACTTCGCCCAGCTTGCTTGTCCCCTGACTAACCTGCTTCGCAAGGACACTCCCTACGTATGGTCCACTCAGTGCGAAGCTGCCTTCGAGCAGCTGAAGTTTTTGCTCATCTCTGGGCCACTTCTCCGCCATTTCGATCCGGAGACGGTCACCGAACTGCATGCTGATGCAAGTGGTGTGGGCGTTGGTGCTGTGCTCGTCCAGTTTCACGACGCTCGCCAACACGTCGTTGCCTACGCAAGTCGTACTCTGACGAAAGCAGAGAGAAATTATACAGTCACGGAACTGGAATGTCTTGCTGTTGTTTTCGACATCCACAAGTTCAGACCATATTTATACGGCCGCCATTTCAAGATTGTTACCGACCATCATTCTCTCTGCTGGCTGGTTGGACTGCGTGACCCAGCTGGCCGGTTGGCTCTGTGGGCCTTGCCGCTCCAAGAATACAACTTTTCCGTTGCTTACAAGAGTGGTCTGTGCCACACAGATGCCGAGTGCTTATCTCGTGTTCCCTCTCAGAGCAACGGCACTGATGATGATGATTTCGACGACTACCTAACTTCCATCTCATCCGACTTTCGTGACTTCGCCGTCTGCAGGAACGAACAGCGGCACGAAAACTTCACTAAAACCGATTATTGATGCGACTCACCGATCCGAACTGCCTACAACATTGTGGTTCAGGACGGTTTGCTCTACCACAAGAATTATTCTAACAATGGTGCTCCACTGCTCCTCGTCGTCCCAGAATGCCTGCGCCTTGCGGTACTTCGTGCCATGCACGACGACCTTACATCCGGGCACCTTGGATTCGCTAGAACGCTCCATCGCCTCCAACGTTTCTATTGGCCTCAATCGTGGAAGAAAACCAAGCAGTATGTCGCCAGCTGTGATGTATGCCAATGCCACAAACAACCGACTACAGCTCCTGCAGGAACGTTGCAACCAGTTAGACCGCCGACTTCACCTTTTGAGAAACTGGGTATAGATTCACTCGGTCCCGTCCTCAAGTCTTCCACCGGCTGCCGCTGGATTATCGTGTGCGTGGATTATTTAACACGGCATGTTGAAACAATGGCACTTGTCGCAGCTACAGCAGCCGATGTTTCGGGGTTTCTTCTGCATTCGATTATCATCCCTCCCCCCCCCCCCCCCCGTGTGGTGATAAGTGATCGCGGACGGCAGTTCACCGCTGACGTCGTGGAAGAGTTACTACGCCTTGTGGAACACAATATCGCCATTCTACGCCTTACCATCCGCAAACCAATGGTCTTACTGAGCGCACCAATCGTACACTCGTCAACATGCTGGCATTGTATGTCTCAGCGGATCATAAGAACTGGGATGCCGTATTACCGTTTATAACGTCTGCATTTAACACAGCCAAACATGAAGACACAGGATACGCACCTTTCTTTCTCCTCTACGCTTGCCATCCTCAAAGTTTTGTCGACACCATACTTCCTCTTTCACCTAACGAAGATGCTTCTGTCGCCCATATTGTGTCGTGCCGAAGAAGCACGCCGACTTGCCCGGCTCACAACTCTATCGTTGCATGCTCATGCTAAGACTCGCTACGACGCACAACACTTGCCGGTCAGATTTGCCGCCGGTGACTTCGTGTGGCTGTGGACACCGGTTCGCAAAAGGGGACTGTGTCAAAAGCTTCTTGCCAAGTATTCGGGCCCGTTCGTCATTCTGCGATGCTTGAGTGAAGTGACCTACGTCATCGCTAAACTGACGGCTGATAACCGCCGTTCACGCAAGACGCAAGTCGTGCACGTCGCACGGCTGAAGCCGTACCATCAACGCGAACTCTGACTCGCTCGGTGAGCTTCGTCTAACCCGGAGGAAAATGTAACGCCGCACCGGAAGAGAATAGAAGAAGAAGAAGTGGCGCGAGGTTTTTGGGCATCGGCTGTTTCGGGACCGTCCATGTCTTCTCTGCCCCTTTTATGTAAATAAATCCATTCTACATCCGTCACAATATGAAAAGTACCGGAATTACACCCACATATACACCCACGGTTCCGTCTTGCAGAACAGCTCTACCGCCGCTGTCGTTACTCCAGAAAAAAGCCACCACTATCAAGATGAAAACATCTCACGTGACAACGTCGACGGCAGTAGAACTGGCAGCGCTTCGAGTCGCACTATATTTTATTAATGATTAACCAGCACACAAATGGCCCGTTTTTTTGCGACTGGAAGACAGCACTGCAGAGATTACTGTCAGCCTGACGGCGCGGTCCACAGGAACAACTGGCTTACGAAATCACAGAGGACATACACCGTCTGACTGAGAAAGGACAAGAAATAATCTTTCAGTGGCTGCCAAGTTACTGTGGAATTATTGGCAATGAACGTGCCGATCAAGCTGCTCGTTCTGCTCATGAACAAGACAACCGCCTATCGATCCCGCTGTCTAGGACAGATGCTGCAAGGATGCTCCGCCTACTTGCAGGCCAATGCACTTCATCAGACTGGAATAAACCACATTTTATGCACGCACGATTATAGACCTTGGATCCAACCCTAAGCCTTCGACTTCCAATAAGACTTCCCCGAGAGATGCGACCCTTCTGTGTAGGGCTATGGTTGGGCGTCGCGTTCACCAATGCCTACGCGTACCACATAGGGATGGTCGACATGCAGCATGTGACAATTGTGGAGACGCGCAAACGATTCGTCATGTTCTTTGTCAGTGCCCACAATACAGTGTTCAGAGACAAGCACCCTCCGTCGTGCTGAACCAGTTGGACGACCAGCCGTTATCGGAAGAAAGAATTCTGCAACATCGACGCGACTCAACATCGCATCAGAAGCGGTTCCTGAAGTCCACTGGCCTGTGTGACCGTCTGTGATTGAAAACGCCTGCTTTGTCACCTATGCCTGTGTCTTTTTGTGTTTTTTTCGCTCTCTCTCTCTCTCTTTGCGCTCTCTCCAACCCCTTTATCCCCTACCCCAGTGTAGGGTAGCAAACCGGAAACTGACTTCTGGTTAACCTTCCTGCCTTTCCTCTCTCGCTTGCTCTCTCTCTCCTTTCAACCTACTTTTCTGTGGTCGGACCACCTGAACTCTGTGCCATGACAATACTCTGTTCTTCAATCTATTATTGTCGCAACCTGGGACGCAGCAAATTTGTCCACTACTTCCTCTAGCGGGCGACATTCTGCGTAAAGAGCACACATAGCATTGAGAAGGAGCACTTAATCCAGATAATAAACAAAAATAACGACGGTTGTAGAAGGATGAAGAAGTAAACAGTGAGTGAACAAGCTCAACCCCAGCCTAGAGGCAACATTTAGTTTTTTTTTTTTTTTCATAGAGCTGAGTCTTCCCTTGCTCTACGGCTGTTGTTTGCACTTTACCATGCGTAGCAAGACTGCCATTGCTACATTGTCAAGCACATCAATAAATAAGCAAAGGTGCTTCTGAGCGAAACTATACAAGGCAATATTGTGCAGACATTAGCATGATTGCCTAAAGTGCTTGATTTTTGGCCTACAAGCGACATTTACCAATAAATCCTGGTTTGATGCAGATTGCATACCCGCCGCGGTGGCTCAGTCAGCTAAGGCGTGGGCGCAGCTGAGCACGAGACCGCGGGATGGAATCCCGGCCGCGGCGGCCGCATTTCGAAGGAGGCGAAATGCAAAAACATCCGTGTTGTTTGCATTGTAGTGCACGTTAAAGAGCCCCAGGTGGTCAAAATTAATCCGGAGCCCTCCACTACGGCGTGCCTCATAACCAGAACTGGTTTTGGCACACAAAACCCAGAAAGAAGAAGATGTATATTGCATCTGAGTATGCACAGTCCCATTTTTCGTCTTGCCAAAATTAGCATGGTTCCTGCCATACAGGCTATGCTTCTTCAAAAGCAATCACCCATGAAAGCGCAGCACGGTGTGGAACAAATGCGGAAATGCCTTTCAGCACGCTGCCCTAATTTTTTTTTTTTTTACTTTGCAGGTATATTGACGTGGAGCATACACTCTCATTAACATTCCGTCAATCTATTAGTCTGCGTGCAACGCGTGCCACCGGCCATACCGGTGTCATATGGTGCAGCTACGATCGCGAACGAGTCCGATCACGAGCGAGGAATGCGATCCGTATCGCGCTCGTCAAAAGAACCACGCGCGACAAGCCCAGTAGAGAAAAACAATGTTGTCCCCTAGTGTGTAGTGAGTCGACAGGACAGAATAAGGTTAGCTGCGCGACAGAGGAAACTGAAGCGATCATGCCATGAAATTACTGTTTCGAGGCAAGCTCACAGAATGTTTAGGCACCTTCGCTAGCGGTCGGAGCTGATTGCAGAAGCTACGATAATTGGCGGCAAGACGAAAATGGCTGTCTCCCATTTGCGTCAATGCGCCTGCGAGTATTCAGACAAAGTATAACTGAAACCACGCGTTATCAGCTGTTACCATTCAACGACGCCCGTGCAGCACACAGTCCGTCAGTCGAGCGCTCTAGATAACCGTGTTGAATGTGGGGAGATCAAAACCCCGCACCCTGTGTTCTTAAAGGGCCCTTAAACCACCCAGAGGTCGAACTTAGTTGTGATGTTGCAGTTGTGCATGAGTCTACAACGAACACGTAGCCGCGAGAATTTTAAATGGTGCCTTAATAGCGGAGTTACACGCGTTTGATGAGCGAAAAACGGCCCTCGCTCGTTTCGCTCTTTCCTTCGCTACTCTCCTCGTCGGCTGGTCTCCCCCTCCTCGCCGAGGGCTGGTCGAAATGTCACGTCACATACGTCATCGCCAACGCGCTTCGCAAAACACTGCCTACTTCCGATTAAGGCGCGTCCACCCGCTAGCCATGCTAGCGGCACATATACGGACGGCGAAACAGCCTCCAGTGCTGTAGAACGTCTGCCGCGCGAGAGGTATCCAAAGTAGACGGCAGTTCGGCCGGCGCCCCGCCGGCTGCACGATCAACGGGCCAATCGACGACAGCGAAGCTGCGCGCCTCCGCCTCCGGCAACGAAAACATCGGCTGCTGCTCAGCTGCAGTGCACGGCCTACCGACGGGAGACAACCGGCTCGGCTGTGCTCGCATCGCAGCCGACGGCGCCGCTAATATCAGCGTATTTTTCTTCTTTGTGTACAATTATTGCGAAGAGCGATAACACCGATGAGAAAATATTGCGGCTTGTGAGCGTCGGTAATTCATTTCGAAGCGCCCTCCGCTTTAGCTTTGAAGGGAACCGGAAAAGGCCTAGCGATGATATCGGTGCCATAGAGAAAGAAATTCAACAAGAGGGGACACTCGGCAAAAACTGGCAACAGGAAACACGTCACCATACATCACGCTATACTTTTGACACCGAACGTTAGCTGCCGCGAGCATCGAAAAAAAAAGAAAGTGAACTTAAGTTAACAGGCATTCATTTATTTTTTAAATTCTTTGCCGCGAAAACTAAAACGTTTTGCGTATAAATGAACTTAAGCTTTGCGACTTATTTTCCTTGCTTTACCTAGCCACAGGTCAGTGACGCGCCAGTTACATGCGTCATCCGCCAGACACTCCCCCGAAGCCAGCGAGGATGGCTGCGAGCGCGTTTGAGCGCTCGCGCGCGGCGACCCGTCTGTCTCATTCTTTTTTTCTTTTTTAAATATAACCTGGTTTATTGGGCTCTCGGCGTATTCTTGCGTTCATTCTGCACTGGGACAAGACACCACTGCACTATGGACTACGGCAAGGTGAGAAATCTTGTTTCACAGTCTACGACGCAATTAGGCCTACGGCACGGGACCGAGACTTAAGACGCAGTTAGCGAAAAACAGCTCGGCCATCCTAGCGCAGTTAATTTGAGTAAATGAATCGTGCTGAGACATGTTTCCGACGCTTCCTAGGGGACTATTGCAACTTATTTCGGTTTTGAGCCACACTGGCCGCACAGGGCGCCGTGTCGCAGTTAGCGAGAACTCAGCCATGGTGTGTAGTCTAGTGCATCTTGCTAGGAGAAGTTTGTGCCGCTTTTCTCTGACGCCAGACATTACTGAAAAGTAATTTCGTTACTTTCTGGGGTACTTTTGAGGCACGCTGGCCGCACAGTGCGCTGTGACGCAGTTAGCGATAAGCAGCTCGGCCGTGGTGATAAAGTTAGTTTGGCGTGTAATGAATCTTAGAGGGACA
Organism: Dermacentor silvarum; assembly: GCF_013339745.2. Taxonomy (NCBI): domain Eukaryota; kingdom Metazoa; phylum Arthropoda; class Arachnida; order Ixodida; family Ixodidae; genus Dermacentor; species Dermacentor silvarum. Next base: position 193,368,705 of record NC_051157.2, on the reverse strand, counting down.
AGTCTGTGACGTTTTTTGTGGCTCCGCAACAACATATACCTTCTTTCGGTACTCACGCCTGTTGAAAACGCGATGGGCGATTGCCAAGAGTGATAACATGGGGTGTGCTGCTGGCGCCGGCAGAACGCGCGAACGACGAACATATCAGGAACTTGTAATTCGAAAATTACGTCTTCTAAAGGATTGAAAAAAGGCATTGCACCCACGCATTTGTCTTGAGTGCCTGTTGCGTCCCGTCTCTGTGTATGTCGCGTACCGTCGCGTCGCCCGAGGCCAAGTTTTGGAAACGCGAAGTCACTCGTGTATTTGTGCTGCCTAAGTGCAGGAAATAATGCCCGGAAATTGGGGAACGCTTGGAAATCAGATGTTTTCATATATGTTTGGGATGAGTCGGGTATTTTCTACGCCATGTATGTAAAAGCGAATTGCTTTGTTTGTATGCCGCCCATTCACCGCTTTCGCACGTTTCGCCTCGCAGTATTCCTATGCCTAAATACCAAAATGACTCATGCTTGTAACATGCTGTTACGTGCTTGCAAATGTAACATGCTTGTAATTTACTTTTTTTTTCAGCTGGTACCGTCCGGTGGAGCTTCATACAGGAACTACTGCCTTACCTGCTGGTGTCACAACGTTGGATGAAAGCACAAAAAGCGCGGAACGAGCTTTTATATAGAGCAAAATAAATATTTCCTCATTGCACAAAAGGTCTTGCGTCTACTTTGTGAAATTGCACGGGGCCACAGATTCGATGGGACTTTACGAGATCGTTCGCAATCATTTTTACTAAATAATAATCGATTCAGGACGAAGAGCAAAAAAAAAAAAAAGGAAAGGAAAAAGGGGGGGGGGGGGTGCAGCCGGCGTGCTAGCTTGCGTTCAAAATACGCGCGCCCGAAACCGGAAGTGATGCAAGTGATCGAGACCAACCGCTTGGCACGCTGCAGTCAATTCGGCCGCTGGGCCCTATGGGAGTGTCCCCTCTTGTTGAATTCCTTTCTCTATGTCGGCGCCGTCGAGCGATCAGCGCGGTGAGGCTGCCGCATAAATGAGTCCCGGTCTCATCCTCTCTACGTACGGCAAGGAAATCTCGCCGTTCGCGAGCAAGAACCGATGTTGCTCCGATGGCAACACCGATGGCAAACGGCGCGCGAAGATTAACCGTGCCGGTAACCTGACTCAGCGCTTCTCGGCTACCCGCTGTTGCTGCGGTGCCAGCCCGTGTTATGCGAAGCTTGCCGCTATAGACCCTGTGTTGCGCGCACGTCTGGAAAGGCCAACACTGTCGCACTCTGTTCGCGCAGCTAATCAGACCGCTAAGCACGACTGTGTTGGAACGCGAGCGATTTGGCACTTGCGTTGCGGGCTGTATAATTACCGATTCGAAAGGGTGCATAAACGAGCAACACGATGAGGAAGAGCAGAAAGCGCGCGTACCTGCTAGCAGACTAACCAGAAGTCGTAGGTTCTTGTTCGACCAATGGACATCGTTTCCGCAGTTGACATCTCCTGATTCCCCCTGCTGACATCATGACATCATTCCGCTGGGGATACCGGAATGGCGAGGGGAGGAGAATGGCATTGTTTTTTTATTTTGTGGCGCTGCCGCGGCGCGTAGCGCTGCAGCGTTTGGCATCGTTGATCGTGACGGCTTTCTGAACTCGATGCGCGCGTTTACTTGTAATGTTCAAAAAATATCTGAGGTGGTTTAGGGGCCCTTTAACGTGACGCCCTCATCCTGAAGCATATTCTATCATGAAAGTTTACCTAAATTACGCACAGTAAAAGCAATAAGTGACTCGTTCTTACCTTTGGCAGCAAAGACACCACTGCTACAAAGCATTACCGCGGATATCGTCGCCACAGGATGCATTCTTCGCCCGAACGTACCATCGATTGTCCACAACGCACAGGCGAGCGTGAGCGCGCGTCGTAAACTCATTTCGCATGACCATTTTCGCGCCCGCTCATGGCGCTAGTGCCTGAGAAATGTGTACTTAACGCACGTTTTCCGCTTGTGTTGCCGTGTGACTGTGCCTGTTTAGTTCTACACTGTAAAAAATTCCGTAATTTTACAGCAAAAACATACGTAAATTTACGTAGACCATTCTGTTTTATGAAAAACGGCGGGATCCTACGTTAAAAAAGACGGACGTGAGCTCCGTTTATGAAAACGGTCGGATTCTACGTAAAAAAGACGGGCGTGACCTCAGTTTTTGAAATACGGAGAGCCGTCCGTAATTTCATGTGGAGGGCAACTGAACATGTCACGAGTGAAAAATGAACACGCGAAGAATATAACGAAAAGACACTGTCTACTCTAACGGCCAGTTACATATATCAGCATAGATAACGCTGTTTGAACATTATTCGCGTGCGTGTATAGTAAACACACAAAAAGAAGCAGGTAGGGTTTGAGCGGTGGCGCTGCTTACCACACCTTCATCGCGCCACACGCTGGGTTGCATTTCTCCGGCACAAACAACCGTACGAGTGGTCGCTAATGGCGGACGGTGGAGGTGGTGTTCCTGGCGCATTTGTGATTTCACTCTAAATAAGAAGGAATCGGCGCTGGATTGTTACACAAGTAAGTGATTTACGTGTCCTTTTTTCGCTTGTTGGCGCACGTTGCGCGTGCGAAATGCTCCGCGATGGCCGGTGATGGGCTCAATTGTGTTGTGTGAGCACGCTTTTAACGAGATTTCTTGGCCACGAGGATTGACAAAGCGACATTGCGAGTCTGTGATGAAGGGGTGTTGCATTTGTTGTGTTGAATGCATACTCACTACAGCTGAGACGCGTAGGCAATATTAGTGGCATTGACGCCTCTAGTAGCTCCTTTGTCGTCTGTATGTGGCCGCTGGTTTACGGACGTTAGCATTCCAGTTTGTAGTGTGTTGTGCTGTGTGCTCGGCGTTCCAAAGTTAAGTGAAGGCGTTGTACCCGTTACTATCTCTCGCGACGCGGTGCAACGCTATGTTACCAATATTCGGTGACGCACTGAATCACAGTGAAATTTTTAGCAATTATTATAAGCTTCGGACGCAGTGCCCTGGCTGGGCGTGCATAATCGCAGTGTTCACACCCGGGATTGGAAGATTGGTCATGTATGAAGACCTCATAGAGCATGTTCGATATTCATGTGCCTTCATTACAATCAAATGACGGTGGAGCGTGCTTATTGCCGTAACCTTGTGCCATCTGCAGTGTTAGGTAACACGGATGTCACACGGTGCCCTTTCGTTTGTAGTAGAGCCCGAGCACTCGTGCACGATCGCAATCGAAAGTTGTCCGCGTGATACCCGTTAAGGTTCATTGCAAAGGAAACTGATTATTTTCTACCTGGCAATCTGTATTAGGTTTTTTATGACAGCTACCAGGCTGACGATTAACGTTCTGACGCAGTACGTGAGGTTATCACGTATTCTGGGAGGGAGGATTGCCGCTTAATAATTCTGCATAACAATACTGCAATAATTCTAAAATGCGTGCATGTGTTGTAAGTTATGCAGGGCAAAATATTTTGTAGCTTATTTTCGAATAGAAGGTGCTTCATAAAGTATTTTGCAAATAAGTTAAACGAGGCCATTAACACTTCATAAAATACTGTGAGCTATCTCACAGCAATAACAGTAACTCAGTGACGAGCTTATATGCATAGTGTAATTGTATATAAAAATGTTTTTGCTTTGCTTTGGATGACCGGTCAGAAAGTAACTGATATCATTATTTCATTTGCAGCTGTTGCACCAGTGAAGGATGTCTGTGTGCAGCCTTGCATTCAGTTTCTCAGCCATGGGGGCCTGCTTGCAACACCAGTGGCAAAGCAGTCTTGCATTGTGTTATTTGTTCTGGTAAGCTGGGCCATTCTATCGTATATCAGTCATGCATATGCAGTCCTAATGGACATTGACTGCAACTGTTGGAATGACAATGCCTATACAAGTATAATAATTGTTGCAGATGCATCCAAAAGATAAATGATGTTTTGTTTTTCCTGGGGCAACCAATTGGTTCAGCATGAGGACGTCGACTTGAAAGTGGTACTGTTTAAGACTTGTCTAGGTTGCACATGAGTGGTGTTCAAAAAACACTAATAGCACCGGAATTCGGGATTTGAGGCAACAGATAAAACACGCACCAATAAGTTAACTCTTTGTCCAGTTTGCCTCTATGAGTATGCAAAAACACCTGCATGCTGACCTCTAACAATGTCATGCATGGGCCCCATGGTAACGAAGTGTAGCCACAGTTAAGCTCACTGTTAGCCATTGTTCAGCTTACTATAATAGGCGAAGATGCCTCGACGGATTTGCGTGTGACATTGGAAAGTATCATAACAAGGTAAAATATAGCCTGAGCACACAGCTGTGTCATGTGGTCAGGTGACCAAAATATATGAATATTTTGAAGGGAATGAACAGCACTACTGCCAGAACGAAGTGAAGGTAACGGGCACAGCAACATATTCCCTTTATCCTGTCTATGGCACCATTCAGTTCCTTCCTAAACACGCACCAACCAGCCCAGTTCAGAACGCTCTCGCAGTTCATCTGAATACCTCAATTTTTTCTAGAAGATTAAGTGATTACACACTAGCATATGTGGGGGCTATTCTGCGAGTGTTGTATGTTTTGAACATGTGCCATGAGGATTCTTCATTGCTCAAAACTTGATATACAACTGCACAAAGCAGCATCGATATATAGCTAAGTTGCTTCCCCATCTTGTATCGAGGGTCTGTGAGTGTTTCCCAAGATAGTCCTTGAGTTTTTCGTCCTGTTTGTCCTATATAATTGCTGCTGCAGGGCAGTAGGATGTTGTAAACAGCACCAACTGCACTTCCTATGATCTCCAGCACATACTTCTTGATGCAAACTTCACGTCTTGGCCTGGTCTGGTTGACATTTTCGTACCAGCCCAGTTTGGCCCTGAAAATAAAAGGTAGTTCCAACTGTCCCCAGCAATTTGCTTGAATTGACAGCTTCCTTTGTGTACATATTGTGTAGCAGTGGTAGGCCTTGGCTTCCTTGAAGTACTCCGACTGGAGACTTCACCTATGTTCAGCTCCGTTAAATGCTTTTTGGCAACGCATGCCGAAAGGCAGTGCGAACACACTGTTAAAAGCAACCGTACTTGGGTCTGGAAGCTCCCCTCCACTTCGTAGTGGTGCCAAGAGTGCTCCCTTGTGTTCCTGTAGCAACAACACGCTTCAGTGTTCAAGTGCGATAATAGGACAGGCCAAGACACTTTTGAGTGTGGATCATAGATCCAGCACGATGCTCACCACAGAAAACCTTCACGCTAGATATTGGAGCTTGCTTTCCAGCAGTTTTACTTCCATGAGCACACCTGGCACTGTGGAGGAGACATTAAAAAAATGGCCTGAAATCCTTGAGTAGCCTTGCTTGGCAACTTCTGAAACAAAAACACTGTCAGGTAACCGTAAAACACTAGCTTTTGTGGGCACCAGTGTAGTAAAGTTATTTTGCTTCATTGGCAACTTTCTCCTCTATATTAGGTGAAATAAGGCTACTAAATGGGTAAAGTGATTTTTTTTGTCTTCTCTGCAGTGCTAGATGAGTTCACATACGGAGAAAAACTACCATTAGACAGTGATCTTCCATTTCTGGACCGCAGGGTTTTCTTTGGTTAGTATTATGTGTGCTGGAGCTATGCCCAATGTTTGGAGGAGGCTATTCTGCCTTCCACGTCGGCACACTCTTTGGCTGTGAAGCTCATCACAGGAACACTAAAAGGCGTCCTCAAGAAATCGAAGCATCATCAAGTGGAGGAGAGCTTCTGAACCCATGTCTAACATTTGCTTGCAGTGTGGTGGCCACTGTTATATCATATTCACAAGGTCATTCATAGTCTCAAATAGACTGTTGGGAAAGCTGGAACTTTCCTTTTATTTTTCACGTCGAGCAATCGGGGTACATTGTGCGAAAAGGTGACTCGGACCGAGCCTTGACGCAAAGTGTAGCAAAAGGCAGAACAGCAGTTCAACTGTGCGGTTGTTTACATTATCCGGCTAGCCTGCAACTGCAACTACGCAGGGCACACAAGCCTAGTATATATTGTAACGCACAGTTGAGTGAAGGCACTTTAATTAGCTAACGTTGGGCGAACTTGTACCCGACAAACAGCTAAGCAAGAGTCTCGCTCCAACGTACACAGTCTTCTCCAAGAGTTCCACACGACTACTTCTTCTTCGTGCCCCGCCTGATGATCTCTTGCTCCGATTGCACGTGCCTTGTGTGCACGTGTTGGCCGCTTCGCTGCTGCTATCTTTCGTACGTAGCAACACATGGACCGGCGCAGGAGATGGCTGGCGCGCGAGATTTGAAGGCACCTTCTGTCAATATGTTTGTCTGTAAACAAAATTCTTTTCCTGCGTTCGTGTTCTCTAGCCTTCTCCCGTCTTTTCGTGCTGTCCCCAAGTAATCGCATAGGTACACTCTTGCATAACTTGCAATTATGAGATTCATGCTTGAGAATCGGAAACTGTGCCATATGGATGACATAATTCATTACACGTGTTGGTGTTAAAGAAAGTAAGTGGCTGTGCAGTCTGGGTAGGGCTTCAAATCTGCTTGTTACAACAATTCTTAAGTTGCTTCCAAAACTTGAGATACAACAATTCAAGATATGTCTGTGAAAACACTGCACCATGTTACAAGGAAATGTTAGAACACTCAGGAAATAGCTCGGTATTGCGAGAGGTTGTAGAAACTTGCTTTCTACGGCATTTTATAAAGATGTTTTTTAACTCCCACGTCTATCGTGTTGTCTCATCACAAAACTCTAAACAAATACGAGTATTATGCCTTGAGTTTCAGTAAAGATTACTCGAATATGATTAATCCTTTCAGACGCTATGCACGCAATTCAATACACCAAGATAGTGCATTAATAGCAATACCATTGATTAAAATAAGGATATTGAAAATGTGTCCCGTACATCTTGAAACTCTTCTGATTGAAATAGGGCTGCAAGATTGAATTACACAGGCAAATTGTTTTAGTAAAGGAAGTATGAAGGTAGATGGTTGGGTACTTTGCTTGGTGTATGTCACTTCTTTCATCGTTTTTCACAGTGTGTTGCACCAGTCATAACTTTTGAGTGGCTGGATAGGTGCTGTTCAAGCCTGGTAGACTTGAAATAGTTGATGTTTGCAAATCTCATGTAGTTGCACTGAGTTTTTGCATGGAGTGCACATTTTATAAACTTGACAAAGTCATTAAAGAACTAAAACTCTTAATCTATTGTGCATCTGTAAGAATTTTATGAATCTGAAGATGTAAGGAATGCGGGGAAGCTAAGCTAAGCGGGGAAGCTAAGGGTTAAGGAAAGACGCTCCTTGAAACAATTTCTCTAAACATCGCAACATACCACCTGAGGGACTCCCACCTCAACTTCTTACTACTGTTTTGCAAATCACAATATTCACTGAATGCAATATTTTTCTGACCAGTCTTTCGTGTAATGTAAAGAAAATTACCACGCCTAGTCTTATATGAAGATAAATTCAAAATAATTTATTTATTGCACTCACTTGGCAGCAGTTCTGAACTGTTCTTTATCGGTATAGTACTTGCGATTCACCTTTGTATTGCTGAGTACAGGTAGAGATGTGGTTAGTTGTTTTAGAAAGGATCCCGAATTTTCCACCTTCTGATTGTAGCTTAGACAGTCACTTGTACTTCAGAAAGAGTTGACTGTGGTAGGTAGGAAATATAGTTTTCCTGAGAATTTTCATACATGCAATTTTGATTCTGTCTGCTAGCATGTTTGTCTTACAGCATGAATGTCATAGATTAGAGGCTCCATGAAGGTACATTCTGTCGTTGAATGTACATGAGATAGTTAAGCAGGTTGACTGTATCTAGTTACAACTCCTGATGTTCTGTGGCAGTTACGTTTGTGTGGTTTGGTGCTGTCAGTGTAAGCTTAACATTTCTTTCCTTCTCCCAGGAAGGACACAAGCATTGAGGAGCCATCTGACCGACCACTACACTGATACTGTATTTGGTAGGTTCTATTATAGGTTTTCTTTCGTGTAGTAGTACATGCTATAATTGTGTATAATGTGTTCAGACCTTTAGTCAGCAGGCTGTTTGACAACAGGTGTTTACAAATTAATAACTAACAAGATTTTCAAGGTCATTAGTTATACAATTGTTGCAGACTGCTGCATTTTCTGCAAAATAATTGATGAGCCATCCACCAAGTGCTGCTCTCCTGCTTAATGCACAAACCTTCAAATACTGTTAACCCTATCTCACAAGTGTACAGCAGATAGAGATGACTGGTCACAGCGACAAGTTCATAATTTTTGTGAGTCAAGTGAGTCAAAGGTCAGGTACAAATTTGAAGTTTTCCAAAACAAGTTCATCATCATAGTGCATAAATGAACGAGTAACTTAGCGCAATAAAAATACACGGGCACCAAGCGTTTCGTAACTCAGAAGTGCGTGACATAAGTGTTCCGACCAATTATTATTCTCTAAATTTTCTTCTACTGATCCTGAACTCCTGTGACTACTTGTCTTCGGCAACATACTCTGTTGCCTTCGTGCCCTAGAAAACATAACTAGTGCCTTCTTGCAGGCCTTTAGACTGGCAACATCTTCACCACTGACAGTAGAGCATGTTCAGATAAATTCAACTAGACATGCCTGGTGACCACTTAATTTTGCCGAAAAAACTATATTTGGTGCCCGCGCCTGGCGACAATGAAATCAATGGTATCTTCTATTTTGTTGTAGCACAAGCTGTACGACAGGGACAACAGAAAGGCAAATTTGACGCACACCCAGCGTTAACGTTCAACAACAGATTCGTTTCCAGTTCTCATCACTATATATACCCTCTAAACATCATACAAAACATGTAAACAATCGGTAAACATCAACTAAAAAAACAGGAACCACACGCATGCAGTTTTTTAGCCACACAGATTGACAGACATATACACGTTTAACGCGAACAAAGATCGCATCATCTTTCGCTTGCTTCTGCTCATGATAACTGTTTTTAATCTAGGTTTGCACTTGCATCTTTGGCAATGAACGGCAAGAAAACCGTCAGCGGCCAGATATTTACTTTGTTATTGTGTTCTCGTAGCCTGTCATTTATACATCTACCAGTTTGACCAATGTAGGACCGTCTACACTCAAAGGAATGTCGTATGCAACACACATGATGCAATCAATGAATTTGTTTTTATGTTCCTTTTCGCATGCAGTATCCGCAATACTTTCTGGCCTTGTCTTCCTACACAGGCTCCCCAATTTATTAGGAGCCGAAAAAACAATGTTGATGTCACACCTTCCAGCAATCTTTATTCTGTGGGAGAAACTATGTGTGAAGGGGATGACAGCAACATTTCTTTATGTCGGTGTTTGTACCATCCACTTGCTCGGAACCTTTTTCCACTTGGCTCGGGTAACCAGCGCCGCTTAAATGTAAGACTTGCCGTCCAAAGCTATTGTGCATCGCTTCTTCAGCGCTTCACTGAAACACACTTTCGTGATTCCCCTCTTCGCAAGTTTTGTATGCGTGGAATGAAATGGTAAAAGGGGCTTACTTGCCCTAGGTTCTTAACACCAGCAGGTTTTGTTATCGGTGAGCACAAAATTAATGTCAAGGAATCTAATCTTCCCATCACATGGCTATCCTGCACCTAATGCACGATAGCTTTGAATGGTGAGTCTCACGTTTAAGCGGCTTTGGTTACCCGAGCCACGTGCTCGTGTCAGTCGCAGCACGACTGCTTAAAAAGGCACAGCAAAAATGTTCCGAGCAGGTATATGGTACAAGTACCGACATAAAGAAAAAGATTGCGCCATCCCCTACATACATAGTTTCTCCCACAGATTAAAGATTGCTGGAAGGAGTGACATCAATGTTGTTTTTTCGACGCCTAATGAATTTATGAGCCTTTGTAGGAAGTCAAGGCCAGAAAGAATTTCGGATACTGCATGCGAGAAGGAACATAAAAGCAAATTCATTTATTATGTCGCGTGTGTTGTATACCGCATTCCTCTTGGGTTTGGAGGGTCCTACATTGGTCAAACTGGTAGATGTATAAATAACAGGCTATGAGAGCACAATAACAAATTAAATACCCTTGCTGCTGACGGTTTTCTTGTTCTTCATTGCCAAAGATGCAAGTGCAAACCTAGATTCAAAAAAGCAGTTATCATGAATAGAAGCAGGTGCAAGATAATGCGCTTAACTATAGACACTAGAAACATATCAACATTTGGTGACGCATGCATCAGTAAGCCTTCAATTTCATTATCCTTGAAAGAGCTTGTACATCTTTGTTCATGTTAAACGTGTACATGTCTCAATCTGTGTAGCTAAAAAAAACTGCATGCGTGTGGTTCCAGGTTTTCTTTAGTTCATGTTTACCGAGCCTTTACACATATTACATTGTATGATGATTTGAGGGTATATACAGTGACGAGAACGGGAAATAAATCTCTTGTTGGAAGTTAACACTGTGTGCACGCCAAATGTGCCTTTCTGTTGTACCTTTGGTTCAGCCTTGCGCTACAAAAAATACAAGATGTCATACAAACAAGCCCCCATAGCTACCCTCATCGTTAGTTTCGCAAAAAAGAAAGATTTGTCTTTGAAAATAAAATATAGAAGCACCTGTTCAATTGGAAGCATTTTTTCTGAATTTTGCTGAATCCGTATTGATTATTCCCAAAGAAAAAGTGTTGTGGCTATGGCTCTAAGAATATTTTAACAGAGACTGCAGGCAAATAGCATGAATTCCAACTAATTACCACGGAGCCTCCCTGCTACGATATGAAGAAGTAAACCTTTGAAAACACAACGTTGCACATGTGTGTGTTTTTATCTGCATCTATTAGCAGCACGGAATTTGGCCATCCTGTTGCCATTGAAGTCGCAGACATTTGGGCAAATAGCTCTGCCCTCGTTGACTCTCAAAATCCACGAGAAGCGCTCATGTTTGGACATTGCTTTAGTTTGAGCTTTATTTTAAAATTTCTTTAGGAGAGGCGGAATTTCCAAATTAAGCACGTCACCCAAGTAATGCTGTCTGGAACGACATGTTGCATTATTTGTTTGGTTGTGGGGTTGCAAGTCAAGGAAATGGACAGAATAAACGGTGTACTGCCTGTAGCTGCCACATATGCTGTCCATGTGTACTTGTTGCAGGTTCCTTTATGTCGCGAAAGTGCTACAGGTTGCTTCTAAAAGCACAGACTGACAAAACGGCAAATTTTTGAGTGAACACAGCGCATAATTATAACTTTTTAAGGAGATGGAGATACTATGTTGACGCACTGACGAACATAACTTTCAATTATCATTGCTTAAGTAAAAAGTATATTGCACATTGCTATTTTCATGACAAAACAAACCAAATCTGAAAGAGGCTAAAAGGCGCGCATGTTGTGGTGCAAGGCATGTTTTCTTCATATTGTTACTAATTTATAAGCTTGTCATCTGGACAGTACCTCTGGCTTGGTTGTTTTGCGTCGTAATTGTGCAACATGAGTGGTTTGAGGTCGTTTCAAGAGTGCTCCATTGTTTTTGGCAAACAGTGGAATCTGCAAGGTTTTCTGTTAGGGCAGTGAAGGTTGAAAGCCGTGGTCCGCAGTATGTGGTCGTGGTAGCTCTACCTACATGCAGAAAATGTAATCTCTGAATGTCAGTGTGCACGTGAGAGCTTTGCCTGTTCCAAGTGAGCCATCAAATGACTTGCGTAGGTTTCATCTGAAGCTTTTCATGTTACAAGGCTAGGAACTTATACCAACAAGGCAGAGTATGACATTTTTTTATGAACCATTTGTTTTGACCAGAGCACTGGTAATTACATTTGTGACTTGGAAATCATTTATTGTTGATGTATCTGACTAAAAACGGTGATGATGGTGGTACAGTAAACCTTGTTACAAGAGACACTCAAGAGACCCGGGAAACATGTCGCTTGTAACCAAGGTCTCTTGTAACCAAAAATTCTAAAAATACTGAGGAGTCGGACTAGACCACTTTATTATACATCAGCAAGCACCAAAGTGTGTTTAAACACATCTTTGATGCGAACAGAGCTGTCTCATGGAAACATGGCAATGGCTCCGGAGTTTGACTACCGGCATACAAAGCGACCAGCACCGCAGACGCTGTGACAGAAATCCAACTCAATGGTACTCTGTCGCAGAGTCGGTGTGGTAGCGCGACAGCGATTATAGAAGCATAATCGCAGAAAATTCTGTGAAATTGGTAGTCTCAACCATGTGAGGAATGACAGCCGGCTGCAGAATGGAACAAAATCGAGCCAAGTTAATGAAAATTGCAGCACATACCGGTTAGTACGACGTTAGCCGCATTATGTGAGCGTGTCTTGGTTGTCTCTTATAAATAGTGAAGAATTTGCTCTAGGTAGATAAAAAAGTTGTCCTTAGTAACCGAGTGTCTCTTGTAACCATGTCTCTTGTATGCAATGTTGTTAACATGGCGAACATAGGAAAATTAACCAAACCATTTTCAAATGTCTCTCATAACCGAGTGTCTCTTGTAACGAGATTTTACTAATAAAGAGTCTTAATTCATTGGTGTTTTTTTTTCATTTTCAGGCAAAGCAGGTGGCATGTGCAAGCAACCAGTCATTCCGATTCTCAACCAATCCTTCTTCTAGACAGCCCATTTCTAGTGTCTTATCTTGCAAGTTCTTTTTTTCAGTAAAGCACAATAAACATGCAGTTTCGTTCAGATTCAGGTGGCTTGTTACTTTTTGGGCACGAATTTGTATGTATGCTTTGCACACGTCAAGTACAGAACTCAAATGCAACATGGCAACACTGACACGAAAATGACGCGGTGTAAAAGGCAGTTACACAAGGAGGAAACGTGCACCCGCAACATGTTCAGCGTGGTGTATGTTCGCTTATGTGCATTGATTTCTGCCCCGTTTCAAGCAATATCTGATGTGAGTTAGCCATGTTGTTATGTACAACTTGGTACAACTTATTTAAATGAAACAAACAATTTTCTCATTGTCTGGACATATACACCCGCATCATCATTTACAAAACAAGTTTTCAGCTGTTGATACGAAGCAAGATAAAGCTGAACAAGTTCGTACGGATTCATGGTGCCAGGAACGCAAGCATAGAAAACATGGACACAAGAACAAAAAAAAAGGTGGTTATGTCTTGCTTTTTGTTCTTTTTGTGTGTTATATGTGCATACCTTTCCTTGCCACGGTCTGTCCGTTTTTAATTAGGAAAGTACGAGGCTCAATTTACAGAATTGCCATTCTACGGAGCTCACCGTTTTGTATTTGGAAAATACAGAGAATTCTGTGATCACAACTACGGAAATCACCATTTTCCATTCGACGGAAATCACCGTTTTCCATTCAACAGAACTCTCCGTTTTCCATTTGACGGAACTCTCCGTTTTTCATTCGACGGAAAAATTTTTACAGACTGTCCGTTTTACGGAAACTCCGTTTTTCATTTACGGAAAGTGTCCGGCAAGTTTTTACCTTCAACTTTCACCGTAAACTGTAGCAATTTTTTTTACAGTGTACGTCTAGTGCCGGGCCCATAGTCAAGCCCCAGCATGCCTGACTCAATATTGTCGGAAACAGAACGGCACTTATGTGTTGAAAAGTAAGAGATTCAAGACAAATTTCTAGACATAACAACCAGCACCTCTACACGTCTCGATCTACTAGCGGGCTCGGAGGTGCTACATACCTTTAGCGGGCTGCGACACCGAAGAAGCACGGGGCTGCAGCGCGCTGGCTGCCAGCGGCTTGGCGAACTAAGCAAACGTCATCTCGAGTTTGCACTTGCTGCAGCCTCCCGGTTTCGCGCACTCCGATAGCCGAAATTTGTCGTGTAACAATTACGGAGTAATCTCATGGTTG